>NC_034599.1:4899203-4900289 GCF_900095145.1 Mus pahari | reverse complement strand
AGAGGGCACAGGGACAGCATCCTAATTAACAAAATCAGAAATGAAAAGGGAGACATCACAACAGATCCTGAGGAAATCCAAAGCATCATCAAGTCCTTCTACNAAAGACTATACTCAACAAAACTGGAAAACCTGGACGAAATGGACAAATTTCTAGACAGATGCAAGATACCAAAGTTAAATCAGGATCAGATGAATGACCTAAACAGTCCTATATAACCTAAATATATAGAAGCCATCATTAATAGTCTCCCAAGCAAAAAAGGTCCAGGACCAGATGGGCTTAGTGCAGAGTTCTATCAGACCTTCAAAGAAGACCTAATTCCACTTCTTCTCAAACTATTCCACAAAATAGAAACAGAAGGTATTCTACTCAATTCATTCTACGAAGCCACAATTACTCTGATATGTAAACCTCGTAAATACACAACAAAGATAGAGAACTACAAACCAATTTCCCTTATGAATATCGATACAAAAATACTCAATAAAATTCTCAGAAACCGAATCCAAGAACACATCAAAATGATCATCCATCATGACCAAGTAGGCTTCATTCCAGGGATGCAGGGATGGTTTAATATACAGAAATCCATCAATGTAATCCACTATATAAACAAACTCAAAAACAAAAACCACATGATCATCTCATTAGATGCTGAGAAAGCATTTGACAAAATCCAACACCCATTCATGATAAAAGTCTTGGAAAGATTAGGAATAAAAGGCCCATACATAAACATAATGAAGTCATTATACAGAAAACCAGTAGCCAACATCAAAGTAAATGGAGAGAAGCTGGAAGCAATCCCACTAAAATCAGGGACTGGACAAGGTGCCTACTTTCTCCCTACCTATTCAATATAGTACTTGAAGTCCTAGCCAGAGCAATTTGACAACAAAAGGAGATCAAGGGGATTCAAATTGGAAAGGAAGAAGACAAAATATCATTATTTGCAGATGATATAATAGTATACATAGGTGATCTTAAAAATTCTACCAGAGATCTCCTAAACCTGATAAACAGCTTCAGTGCTGTTAGTGGATATAAAATTAACTCAAACAAATCAGTGGCCTTTCTCTACA
>NC_034599.1:4888950-4897307 GCF_900095145.1 Mus pahari | reverse complement strand
AAAAAAAAAAAAAGAAAGAAAGAAAGAAAGAAACTCACATTTAGTTTAATGAAAAGGAAATGGAGAAGACTTCTTTATACAACTCTACTGAGGAGCCCCGATTATACCCATTGTAATATTAGTATCTAAATGAAACCCAAGGACACAAATAATTACCTTCGGCTTCAGTACTGTGGGATATTCTCATCTTTACTCAAATAGTTTCATGGGTTATATTTTTGTATTAGATACTTTCTTTATTTACATTTCAAATGCTATCCCAAAAGTTCCCTATACCCTCCCCCTGCCCTGCTTCCCTACCCACCCACTCCCACTTCTTGACCCTGGCATTCCCCTGTTCTAGGGCATATAACATTTGCAAGACCTAGGGGCCTCTCTTCTCAATGATGGCTCATATTCTTCATAACCATTCACAAGACAAGTTGTTAAGATTTTTAGTGCTAGAAAGGCTAAACTAATTTGATTATGTTCTTCATAGTTTAATGTCATTTCCTAGATATGTATGTGCCCATGTCCTTGTTAGTGTATATGTGTGTGTGTCTGTGTGAGTGAGTGAGTGAGTGTGTGTGTGTGTGTGTGTGTGTGTGTGTGTGTGTGATTTTGAGACTGATCTTCCTTTTAACTGAGCAAAGTAAAATAACCTCTTCAAGTCAGCAACCCAAGGGAGTTGAATAAAATGATGTTGAGAACCTGGATGAATAGAAAGCTTCCTCCTGGGACTCCTACACTCAGGCAGCACACCTTGTCCTGAGCCAGTCTGTTCACTGGCAGAGTACACATTTGCTTTGGTCCCATGCTTGAGGCAGCTGGCACTCTGTTCTCTGGGTAAAGCGCATACTATCTCTGAGATGTTACCAAATAAGGCCTGTGTAAAAGTCAGTCCATGTTCCCAACCATAGAAACAGCAGAAAGATAAAACAAGCAAGAGTTGAATCTGGATAACTTTAGGCAGGCCATGCATGGTGGTCTCTGCATTCACCATCAACACTCCAGACTCCAGGATTTCTAGAATGTGAATGGTAACATTTACCTGTGAGGACTGAGTATTTGAAAAAATAACTGAACCATATTGTCTTAGGTTTACCATTTTACTGCTGTGAACAGACACTACGCTGAAGGCAACTCTTATAAGGACAACATTTAATTGGGGCTGGCTTACAGGTTCTGAGGTTTAGTCCTTTACATTAAATAAGGAGCATGGAATGGTGCAGGAGGAGTTGAGAATTCTAGACTTTCACCTAAAGGTAGGTAGGGGAAGACTGAGCTCCAGACAGCTAGAAAGAGTGTTTTAAGCCCATGCTCACTATGTCGCACTTCATCCAACAAGGCCACACCTCCTAATAGTGCTGTTCCCTGGGACAAGAATGTTCAAACCATCACACATTATCAATAAAAAACTTCCTCAGCACAGTGCGTGGTGTATAGAATATCAACTAATAGTGTAACCAAATCTGCAAGAAGCAGTCATCCTGAAGAAGGCACTACAGTAGGTATTGTTTGCAAGCTGGCTAAATGTTATGGTGAGCACTGTGCAAATACATCAGGATCCTAAACATCATTGATAGAAATTTGAGATACAGAGAGGGTAGGGGCTTCATGAAACCAAAGCAACTAAGGCTTCCGATATACCTGAAAGCCTGTTCCACCTCCGGAACTTGTATGAGATTGTCACATCTTGTGTTTAACATAAACACTTGAATAGCATTAGCTTTCTTCAGATGCACACACCTGTATGGTGACTATTAATCCTTTTTTGACATTAGCCATTTTGACTGTTTTTTTTTTTTTTTTTTTTTTAAGAATTTCCTACAGCGTGTCTTGGTCACATTTTCTCCTCTCCCAACTTCTCCCTGATCCTTCCCCTTCCCTACTCACCCAACTTCAAGTTTGCTTTTTAAATCAAGTCTAGTTTCAACCCTTCACATACTATTGGGAATATGACCACTCCCTGGAGTGTGGCCAACTTACCAGGGGCCACACCCTTAATAAAAACTGAGTCTCCTCCCTCCCATCAGGTGCCAGTTGTTCATAGTTCCTCATGTGGTGTTGGGACTTTATGTCAATTCCACCTTCATGGTGGGATATTGAGGGTAATTATTATTCTCGATCTTAAAATGAACATCATGTGGAAGGTCTTCCTTAAAGCCCAAGAGGAATAAGAAAATACATCTAGATATAGGGATATAAGACATGGACAGATTCTGGTTTGGGCAGATATGACTTTGTAAATCATTTAACATCTGGCTTTTCACAGGGATAGGAACAATTGCTAACTTACTTTTCTGACAGGAATAAACAAGTAGATAGATATAATACACTTCACAAATACAATTGCCTACAGATAGTACTTGCCATTACTAAATAGACATAATTATATAATCTTTGAAAAACCTTAAACTGATATTGAAATTACTCTGATTTTTCTTTCCTTCTAACTGGAGTGCTTTAATTCACAACACTCCACAAAGTAAAACATCTTAACTTGTAAATTTCTAGTACTATAACCTTATATTTTAAATTAATTTAATCAATTGTTTGTATTTAAGTTTATTTGAAAATTTCACACACACATATATTTTGATTATATCTACCCCTTACTTCTCCCCTCTATGTTCTGACCTATCCCAACATTTCTCCCCTTTAACTTCATTTTTACTTCTATTTCATTATCTTTATAACCTGCTGGTTACAGTTAGTACTGTTCATAAGCACATGTGCCACCCACTGGCGTGTGCTCCTCCCCAGTTGTCACCAACTGCCATTAGTGATTCTGTGAAGCTCATGACTGGCCAGAGTGCTGAGAACTGACTGAGTACTCAGCCCTAATTAGGGCATCTGTATCACGCCCTTCCCAACCTATGCAACTCAGGGAACATCTTGTTTTTAATATAACAGAATTACATGGATGAAGACAAAAGATGACAATACACAGCAATATTCCTCTGTTTTTATAGAAAGTTTCATGGGAGGACAAGAAACAACAGGTGTCCTGTATTCTGGAAGATATCATTATGGGGTTGCCTAGGAGACACTCCAGGATGCATTATCGAGTTATACTTTGCTTTTGGAGTCAGTAGAAATGAGTGAGATGTGAGAAACAGAGACTAAGACTTCAGAAAATAAGCTTGCACCATTATCACAGGAATTGAAAATGTGCAAAGATGTATTTACACTTTTTAATTGACTTACCATCTTTGTGAGACATATCCTATTGTACTGCAAAGATTTTGAAGCAGTCATGTTTGGAACTATTCACCATAGCTGAAAATTCAGGATGTATACAAACCAAGTGACCACCATGTAGAAGGCCATACCATTAACTGACAAAGTGTAGTAGCTTAGATGTGTGAAGAGTGTTTGTAGACAGGAGGATGGCTATCTGAAGGCGAGCCCAGAAAATCTTAGAGGATTAAGAGTAAATCCTGAGTTACAGAAGGAAGCCTTGAGCATTCCTCCTTGCAGAAATATGGCTGAAGAGTTGTAAGCATGTTCAACCAAATGTTTGGACATGTGAGACAGTGTTCAAGAGAATTTTGAAGAAGGCAATAACTGAGTACTCTAAGATGCATGTGTGGACAGTAGCTGCTGAAGAGACAGTGATGTGGAGGAGCAGAAGATCTCTCAAGATGGAAAGCAGCCTTCAGGCTGACAAGGGATATCCTCAGATTCCTGTGAGAGTTGGAGGCCATCAATATTTGACTTATATAAGGTTTCACCTGTGCTGATGAGAGAAGCAGCTTGATTGTCTTTCATGTAGTGACAAGGCCACAAAGATGTCAAGACTGTTACAAATGTGTGCAGATGATGCTAGACTGTGGTTTCTTCTTTCAAATGGGTTTGACTTCTTAAGGTTGTAATATGAAGAGGAAATTCATGTACAGATGGCAAAGGAGCATTCAGGAAAAACAGCCATTTTAAGAAAGTGTTCATGGGAGTTTAAACATTTGCTTTAATGTGGCTTCTTATTTTTAGTTCTATTATATCCTGGTCAACCTGCTCAATAGAACATGGTTCTCCTTCCCAGAAATATAATAAGTCTAGCTTATTTTTATACAACTTAATTTTCTGAAAATTCCACTAGCTTAAGTCTTTTGAAATTTTGTCTCTTTTTTCTTATTACATGTCTTAGTCAGGGTTTCTATTCCTGCACAAACATCATGACCAAGAATAAGTTGGGGAGGAAAGGGTTTCTTTGGCTTTATACATTTCCACATTGCTGTTCATCACCGAAGGAAGTCAAGACTGGAACTCAAGCAGGTCAGAAAGCAGGAGCTGATGCAGAGGCCATGGAGGGATGTTCCTTACTGGCTTGTTCCCCCTGGCTTGCTCAGCCTGCTCTCTTATAGAACCCAAGACTACCAGCCCAGAGATGGCCCCACCCAAAAGGGGCATTTCCCCCTTGATCACTCATTGAGAAAATGCCTTACTGCTGGATCTCTTGAAGGCATTTCCCCAACTGAAGCTCCTTTCTGCATAATAACTCCAGCCGGTGCCAAGTTGACACAAAACTAGCCAGTACAATTGACCCCTTGTCAACTTGACACACGAACACATCACTAGTAAGCCTCAACCCTTAGTTTCTTATTTATCCCCAAGATCTAAACAACTTTAAAAGTCCCACAGTCTTTACATATTAAAAGTTAAATTCTTTTAAAATATCCAATATCTTTTAAAATCCAAAGTCTTTTTACAATTAAAAGTCTCTTAATTGTGGGATCCACTAAAATATTTTCTTTCTTCAAGAGGGAAAATATATCAGGGCACAGTCACAATCAAAACCAAAAAATAAACTCCAACTGTCCAATGTCTGGGATCCAACTCACAATCTTCTGGGCTCCTCCAAGGGCTTGGGTCACTTCTCCAGCCCTGTCTTCTAGGCTCTAGCCGCCTGTACTCCACTACTGCTGCTGTCCTTGGTGGTCATCTCATGGTACTGGCATCTCTAAAGCACTGCTGTCTTCCACTGTAACTAGGCTTCACCAAAATCCTCTCATAGGCTCTCAACTCCTTTGCATGACCCCTTCAGTCCCGAACCATCCATTGCAACTGAGGCTGCACCTTTACCAATGGCTTTCCAGGGTCTCTCATAGTGCCGAGCCTCAGCTGCTCTGCATGGCCCCTTCATGCCTTCAAAACCAGTATCCTGGGTGACTCTTACTCATTACCAAGTCCAGCCACAGCACAAGGTAAAACTTTGGCTATCTCTGGAACACAGCCTTTGTGCTCTCAGAAAACCCATCCCAGAAGATGTCACCTCATTGATGCTGGTCTCTTCTTAATCACCACTAATTTCTTAGCTCCAGCTAACCAGCATCAATAGTCCCAGTAATGCAAAGGTTTCACTTTAGTAGTTCTGATATCTCATTAAACACAGCTGATTCTTTATCCCCAGCTAACCAGAACCACATAACCTTCACAGTCAAAATAGCAATGGCCCTGAAAAGAGTCTTTAATCTTCCCTCTGAAATTTCACAAGCCAGGCTTCCATCTTCTGCACTTCTCTCAACATTATCTTCCAAGCTTCTACACAACATCCCACAGAGTTCTTAACACCGAATAGATTTTCTAGCCCAAAGTTCCAAAGTCCTTCCACAGTCCTCCACAAAACATGGTCAGGTTGTCACAGGAATACCCCACTCCTGGTACCAATTTGTCTTAGTCAGGGTTTCTATTCCTGCACAAAACATCATGACCAAGAAGCAAGTTGGGGAGGAAAGGGTTTATTCGGCTTACATTTCCATACTGCTGTTGATCACCAAAGGAAATCAGGACTAGAACTCAAGCAGGTCAGGGAGCAGGAGCTGATGCAGAAGCCATGGAGGGATGTTCCTTGCTGGCTTGCTTCCCCTGGTTTGCTCAGTCTGCTCTCTAGCCCAGAGATGGTCCCATCCACAGGGGCCTTTCCCCCTTTATCACTAATTGAGAAAATGCCTTACAGCTGGGTCTCTTGAAGGCATTTCCCCAAATGAAGCTCCTTTCTCCATGATAACTCCAGCCTGTGTCAAGTTGACACAAAATTAGCCAGTACTTTGCGTATGTCTCTTCACATACATTTCTATAATTTAAGTTTAAATGTCTTGAGACATATACTTTTAAATATATCTGCATGTTTATGTATTATATTGGATTGTTCTTAAATATATTCAAAAATACTGAAACAAAGATCTTCTGTGTACACAGTAAGCACAGTGATATACATATAATGGTGTATATGTATTACATAATTAATCTCTTGTAATGTCATTTGTATCATTTATTTTCAGTAGCCCCTAGTGCTCTACTGGTTTGGAAACATCTTAATTCAGTATTGGAGATCTTCTGAGCTATCCTGGTAATGTGCTTCCATGGCACAACAAAGTAGAAGGAAGATTTGTTTTCTGATGTTAGGTTCTTAGAGTGCAGACCTCTTTGGAAGTCTTACTCGATTAGTACTTCAAGAAGAGTGGGAGGAAAGGATGATGGTGTTAAGAATCATATCCCTGAAGGAAAGGCACTGCAGCAGGAGACATATAGCAGAACAAGAAGTACAAAGATCCCCAGGAATAGTTCCTGCTGTTACTGGTCCCTGGTATTGGCTTTCTCTCCAGTCTGGTATTGGTGCATTTACCTGTTGCAAAGACAGACTGGGTCATCATGACATTAACCTGTGAATGCTTTTCAGCATTGACTAACCCGACTTGTTGCTTCAATGCCGTCTGAGTCTTACTCATAATAACTGCTTTGGCTGTCAAAGTGACACCTGGCCCACTCCATCCTATCTCTTATTCACAGAGGTTTTTACAGAAGCTGCGCATCAGAGAGTCTGAGAAGTTGCCATGCCAGCTCAACCCTTTCCAAGGTTTAAGCACAATAGGATTATTCTAATCTCATGTAGTAGAAATGCCAGAGAAATGTTTTCTTCTCAGGTTCACTCTGTCATGCTTGATGTAGAGTTGAATCAATTGTCAAAAGCTGCTGTTGTTACTGCAGTTCAGGTCAAGATGTATAAAGGAGAGTGAATAAGAATGTCAGAACAACCAGAGAAGAGTTTCATCCACCACAGCTGAGATCAAGGGCTTACTGCACTAGACTGCTTCTGCTTTCTTCAGTTATCCATTTGGAATACAATAAACTCTTGGGAAATGTGAAGGGGTTTAAGACGTAACTTCAAGCCTGTGAAAATATATTCTGCAATTTCCAAATGTGTCATGAGAGTCATGGTTGCTATAAATAATGATCATACATGATCTTTATGACTTGCTTTAAAAACTGGAAAGCCAGACTTTTTTTCCGGAGGGCAATATATTTACACATAGATTTTCTGCTAGTATGAGATATGTAAAATACATTTAAGTATAAAGTATTTAGGTATTTAAAATTAACTCATAAAACATATTTATTTAAGTCAAAAACATGCATGCTTATATTTAAGACACAAAGAACCTAAAATAAACATACTACTTAACTTACAACTTAAATTTAACCTCCAATATTTTCTACACTACAAAATGTGTCCTTTTAATAATGTTGATATATAACTAGTATTTTGAATTTTGTGTTATATTCAGTCATAATTGTTGAGTGAATGTTTAGAAATACTGTCCATGTCTTAAATTTTAGATAATTGAGACTGTAGTGTTTGTATTTTTCCCATTCAGCAGTATACTTTTAAAAATAAACTCATTAAAATCCAATGAGCAAGTTGATACTACAGCCTCACTGGACACTGGAGTTGGTTGCCTCATGAAGATTATAGAGTTTTTTATTACTGATCTTGACTATACTGAGAAAAAATTTTTTTAATTTAATATTTTATCACGAAAATTTTGCATTAGTTTGAACCTTTGAAACATTTCATTAAAATGTCATTTATCTTAGTCAAATATAGTGGTAGAGTACTGTCTGTAGAGTTAGGTAAATGGATTGTGTGTTCAACTCTAGGCTTGACTAGGTAGTGAGTTCAAGGCCACCCTGAACTGACAGGTGAGACCATGCCTCAATTTCAACCGTCTAAATGTGAATGATTGATATTAATTGCTGATATTTATGGTTCTCACTTAAATTGTACACAAAAAGATGATTGCTTCTCTTGTGATTTACTTCAACCTAATCCATCATAACTGACAATATTTATTCCTTGCAGCTAGAGAGAAAGTACTTCCTTCTAGAGCAGTGGTTCTCAACCTTCATGGCTTGACTCTTCTAGGGGTCAAATGCCCCATTCATAGGAGTCACTTGAACCTCCCAAACTCACAGATAATTTTCTTTTTCTTTTCTTTTTCTTTTCTTTTTCTTTTCTTTTCTTTTCTTTTTTTATTTGATATTTTCTTTATTTACATTTCAAATGCTATCCTGAAAATTCCCCATACCCTCCCCCC
>NC_034599.1:4881418-4887860 GCF_900095145.1 Mus pahari | reverse complement strand
TCCCCCACTTTCTCCTCTGTCAATTTCAGTGTCTCTGGTTTTATGTGGAGGTCTTTGATCCACTTAGACTTGAGCTTTGTACAAGGAGATAAAAATGGATCAATTCTCATTCTTCTACATGATAGCCGCCAGTTGTGCCAGCACCATTTGTTGAAAATGCTGTATTTTTTCCACTGGATTCATAACAGTATAAAATGTATAGTTATGAAATAGCATTGAAAATAATCTTATGGTTGGAGTCACCACAACATGAGGGTTGCAGCACTAGGAAGGGAGTGAACCAGTGCTCTAGAAGAGTCATGATAAAATATGTGACATTTAGTTTGAGTTCCTGAAGCACCATTAGAAGAGCTTTGGAGTAGTGATGATTGGTTTTTTTCCTTATAATGTTGATATATCTTAGGACTCACAAGCAAGCCTTAGAAATGAAACCATTTGCTCTGTCTCTCTGTCTCTGTCTATCTGTCTCCCTCTCTGTGTGTGAGTGCATGTATGTGTGGCCACGTATTTGTGTATGAGCATATCTGTGCATGTATCTATATCTGTGCATGTGTGTGTTGCATATATTCTCATTTTCTCTGTTCACCTTTCTCTTCCAAAGCAGGCTATTGAAATTGCAGTTTCAGTTCACTATGTATGTGATAAACTTATTTACAAATTTAGCATAGAAAAACATTACCAAGTTGAAACAAAACAATGACAGCAACCTATTACAATAAATTTTATGAATGTGGTCTTTCTAAAAGTAAACTGCATTCACCCTTCTTGTGAAACTTTGAATTCTTCAGTGCCCATGCTGTAAGATGCAGTGAGGCATGCAGTGTGATGTAGCACTAAGGCATAGTGTGAGGGTCACTTGAACACCTGCTCTTTGATTCTTCAACAGGTGATCTGATAGATGGAGCTATGAAGTAGTGGAATGTGACTGAATTGTATCTGGAGAACAAACATGACAAAGACATGCCAAACTGATGTAGGCTTACTGCCACAGAAAGGAGCTCAACACATCATTTAATACTCGGGAGTTGCTAATTTCTAGAATTCTATTCATTGTTATTGAACTTACTGAGGTTCTCTTTAAGAAACTGAAAGTGAAAACTCAGCTAAAACTCATGGTACAGTGTCACAGTGTCTCATCAAGTAAGATGTTCTCTTTTAGTCTCTTCTATTGCCATCTCAAATGCTTGAGAGTAAATACTGAAGTTATCTGCCTCATCATGTTGGGCTCTCGTGGAATTCTAGTCTTGATTTAAACCCACATGCTTACATGTTTTGTAGTATAAGAAATGTGACATTCTAATGTATTTTTTCTTTTCTTTTTTATTACATCATTTTATATATTTACATTCCAAATGTTTCCCCCTTCCTTCTCCTCCCCCCAAAGTTCTTCACCCCATCCTCCGACCCCTTTGCTTCTAAGAGGGTGCTCCCCAACCCACCTATCCACCCCCATCTCACTGTTACCAGCCTACCCCTTCCCTGGGGCATCAAGTTTCTACAAGATTAAGGAAATTCTCTCTCACTGAGGCCAGACAAGGCAGTTCTCTACTACACATGTGCTGAGGGTCACGGACCAGCCCATGTATGCTCTTTGGTTGGTGGCTTAGTCTCTGGGAACTCTGAGGAGTCTGGGTTACTTGATATTGCTCTTCCTATGGGATTGCAATCCCTTTCAGTTCCATCAGTCCTTCCTATAACTCTTTGATAGGGGTCTGTGACCTCATTCTGGAGGTTGGCTGTAAGTCTGTCTCAGTCAGCTGGTGGTAGAACCTCTCACAGGACAGCCATGGTAGGCTCCTATCTGCAAGCACAACATGGCATCAGTAATAGAGTCAGGGATTGGTGCCTGTGCATGTGATAAATTCCAAGTTGTGACAGTCACTGGATGTCCTTTCTTTAGTCTCTGCTCCATTTTTTAAATTTATTTTCTTTCTTTCTTTTTATTAGATATTTTCCTCACTTACATTTCAAGTGCTATCCCGAAAGTCCCCTATACCCTCCCCCCACCCTGATCCCATACCCACCCACTCCCACTTCCTGGCCCTGGCATTCTCCTGTACTGGGTCATATGATCTTCTGTCCCTGCATTTCCTTTAGACAGGAACAATTCAGGATCAAAGTTTTGAAAAATGCAAGGGTGGCCTAATGTCTCAACTGGGGGCCATGCCTATCTACTAGAGTTGGGCTCTTCAGGTTCCATCTCCAGTGTTAGGCATTTCAGCTAAGGTCATCCCCATTGAGTCCTGGGAGCCTCTCACATACCATGTCTCTAGGACCTTCTAGAGGTTCCCCCACACACCACCCTGCTGCATATTCCCATTCATTCTCCTGGTCCTCTGGGCTTGTCTCCTGTCTCCTCCCCAATACCTGATCCTATCCCCCTTTTCTCCCATCCCCTCTCCCACCCATGTCCCTCCCTCTCACTGCCTCCCATGATTACTTTGTTCCTGCTTCTAAGTGGGTTTGAGGTATCCACACTTGGGCCTTCCTTCTTGTTAAGCTTCCTATAGACTGTGAGTTGTATCATAGGTATTGTAAGTATCCCACTGTGTAAATGAACCACATTTTCTGTATCCATTCTTAGGTTGAGGGATATTTTCAATAAACAAAAGTAAAATATTCCCATTACTTTCCCATTACTATGTGGTACTCATGAGAATGCATTTATTATGATATCATTTCCCACAATGCTGTTTGCTCATGACACTATGGCATGTCCCCCTTTTTCTCTAAGCTGTGTATAATACTATCATGTTTTATTGTCAGGAATAATCATGGGAGAAGCTTCTGGACGAGATGCTAATTCTTATCACTTAACATTTTATTACATCCATTTATTTATGCACTGTTCACATGCATATGCACACATGCACATGTATGAAAGCAGAGGACAACTGCTACATGTTTAGTCTCTCTTTTCATTGTGTAGGTTCTAGGGATTGAGCTCAGGTCATCGAGCTTGCCCAAAACCACCTTGACCTGCTGATCCATCTCACTGGCCCACTTTTTCAGATCTTAAAAAAAAACAAACCAACAACAACAACAACAACAACAACAAAACCGTATCTTTAGAACAGTTTCCCAAGAGTTACAGCGCTGAACCAGGTAGCACTTTCCTGGTTTTCACAATTCTCTAAAAGCTTTGAGGTAGATTAAAATGCTATGAGAAGAGTCTGTGATAGAAGTTTGAGGAATTCAGGTAACAGTTTATGCACTCAGATCGAGTATTGTTCAGTCATGCTGGTGGAGCATGACATCTTCACTTCAGTGATGATCTAATTCAGGACATCGCCGCAGCCTTCCTTGCTTTGCTGTGCTCATGAATGCCATAGTCCTCACAGATGATTCTCAGTAATCATTGCTAGGTTCATCACCCCTGTAAACAGGAAACTTTGGACAGACAGATACAAGGCTTCTCTTACTTCCAGGTACCCCACCCTACCCTCTATCTCTGTCCTTGCCCCTACCCTCCACCGAGAGTGCATAGGACAAGACACAGATCACGTAGAGTCTCAAAGTGCACTTTAAACAGAGTGGAGTTCCTCACACTTCCAGAAAAGCAATCGGCCTCAGAGTTCTTTGTTCTTAGAACTAGGAGGAAGATAATATAAGTTAATATGTTCTCAAATCACTCTAATGAGATTTTAATGTAAGAAAAGAGATGACTGCTCATTTATTCTTAAATTCTGTCCAGAGCTGGCTTTTCATCCATCTCGGGTTAAGAGAACATAAAGCCTGTTATCACTGCTCTCCTTCAAAGCCCAGAGTCCATTCAACTACTCCTTCTCAATTGAGCACAAGCACTCTGGTCAAGCTGGGCTCTGCTTGCAAAGAGGACAAATGTCTTAACAGGCTCTCACAAAGACTGCTCTCACAGAGATAAAGGAAAAGACTGCCTGTCAAAGGCAGGAAATTTTCTATTAGAAACTTATTTTAAGAGGTTAGGATTCTGAGTGTAGAGAGGAAAGTACAGTCACTCCTCAAAAGATGCATTGAGAAATCCAGGAAGTTAAGAAGGGGTAAGGAAAATATTAAAAAGCAATATGACCTCAAAAAGCAATCCTTACAGTCACAGCTGGATATTCTACAACACACAAAAGGATGATGCCAAAGGCCATGAGATTTAGCGAACCCATGGTAATGAAAATTGCTTTATTTTAAAATGCTTATAAAAGTGAGGAGGGTATGTATGTCATAACATATGAAGTCTAGAATATATTTTTATACAAAAATAGTAATGATATACAACTTTAAATAATATTTGTAAAAAGAAGCACAAAGACCAAGGAGCCATGGAACAACAAAACAAACAAACAAACAAACACCCTGTTCACATCAAGGAAAGTCAAGTAAATCCTTCAGTCTGTAAGAGAAAAAGCTACTGAGGGAGCCAGATGTGGCCTCAACTTCAGTCATGGCCCCTGTCCTTTCCAATATTGTTAAATCTCCAAATCTCCAAATCTCCCTCTCCCTCTCCCTCTCCCTCTCCCTCTCCCTCTCCCTCTCTCTCTCTCTCTCTCTCTCTCTCTCTCTCTCTCTCTCTGTGTGTGTGTTGTGGAAACAGGATCTGATAGACTAGGTTAGCATCAAACTTGCTACATAGTCCAGTTTGTCTTGAATACTTGATTTTCCTGCCTCAGCTTCCCAAGTGCCAGGGATACAAGTGTGCGCCAGTATGCCTGGCAATAGTCTTTCATTTTTAAATCATCTGTTTATCTGGTTTTTGTTGTGCTGCGGATGGAATCCAGGATGCAAACACCCCAGGCAAGTGCATTGCCACTGAATACTGTTTCCGGTTTTGATCTCTAATTACGTGTTAGTTAGAGAACAGCATGCAAAGCCTCCACTTTCTGGTTACTGTTGAGGCATGCTACGGATGGATTTTTAAATAGCTCAGAATGACGAACATCCCAGGAGAACTGCGTTCTGGTGCCATTGTTGTCTATGGATGTGTGTCAGATCACGACGACTTTGATGTTCGAGTCTGGGTTCCCATTAATTCTCTGTGTGCTGGCGAATCCCCAGCTATGATTATAGGTTTCTTGGTTTCTTTTGTAGCTCTTTTATTATTTCCCTCACACATTCTGAAGCTCAATTATCTGAGTGTAATCTCTGTCTTGAAAATTTTCCCAATATTAATGTGCTTATTTAAATTTCTTAAGCTTATTACAAGAGTTTTTCTGTTTTTGTCTAAACTATTTTATATTTCAGTTTTGCTGTTTCAGGTGACATAACTGACTTTTCATTTTATATTTTCAACTTATATTTCATTTTACTTTGTCTCTTGCTTTTAGACAAAGTTTCAAGTTACTCAGGCTCAAAGTTACTATGTATCTGAAAGTGACCTTGAACTCCTGATCTGCTTGGTTCCACTTACCCACATGCTGAGATGACTGGTGTGTGCCAGCACACCTAAAAATCTGTGAACTATTTCTTCATGTTTTCCTTCTGATCCCTGTCTACTTTTTGAGCCACTCAACTGTTTGGTTATATTTCAAATTTACCTCTGGCTTTTACGTTTTTTTAAGTGGTTATTCCCAGGAATTGTATCTTTTCTGAGCCATGGTCTCATTGTGGTCCTAGACTAGGTTTCAGTTTGAACTCTTCCTGCTTCAGCCTCCTTACTGTTAGTGATACCATGATGCCTGGTATTTATATTATTTATAGTTTCTCATGTGGTAACTTTTTCTTCTGTTTTTAGAGGTGTGTGTGATGTGTGGTGTGTGTGTGTGTGTGTGTGTGTGTGTGTGTTGTGTGTGTGTGTTGTGTGTGTAAATAAAATACTACATGAAATGTAAGATCTGACCACATGAATCTTTAGGTGAACGGGTCTGGATGGCAAGAGTAGGTCAGCAGGTACAAGCCTCTCGGATGCTGTGCCCATCTGTTACTCAGGTCCACATTTAATGTTTGTCCTGCTGCATGAACATTTCAGCCTTACTCATGGCTCATTGTCCAGAGCCACTCTGACTTATGCCTCAGAAAACATGCACTAACATAGCCTTCTTCCCTGACTTGCTTCTGTCTGGCATTTTGTAACAACAACAAGAAATATTACCAGCACAATTCAAATACTGTGTGGTGTGAACAAGAATGTTCTACCCAGTAGGCTCATATATTTACATGTTTGGATCCCAGTTGGTGAACTTTAGGTAGGATTAGGAGGCATAACTTTGATGGAGGAGGCATGCCACTCAGGGTGTTTTTGAGATTGTAAAAGCCCACACCAGTCCCAGGAACTTTTCTACCTATACCTTATGTGAGCTCTCAGCTACTGCTCTAGCGCCACGCTTGCCTACTTTCTGCCTGCTGCTTCCTACCTATCTGCTGCCTGCTGCTTCCTGTCAGCTTTCTGCCTCTGCTTCCTGTCAGCTTTCTGCCTGCTGCTTCCTACCTGTCTGCTGCCTGCTGCTTCCTGTCAGCTTTCTGCCTGCTGCTTCCT
>NC_034599.1:4860871-4881153 GCF_900095145.1 Mus pahari | reverse complement strand
TCAGCTTTCTGCCTGCTGCTTCCTGTCAGCTTTCTGCCTGCTGCTTCCTGTCAGCTTTCTGCCTGCTGCTTCCTGTCAGCTTTCTGCCTGCTGCTGACTGCTGCATTTCTTCCTCCCTCCCTCTTCACCATGATGATCACTGGCTAACTCGAAATTCACAGTTTAATGGCTTCTATTATAAATAGCCTTCTCTATGGTGTTTTTATCACAAAAATAAAACAATAACTAAAAGACAAATATTTTTATTTTCAATTCACTAAAGCTAAATTCATTTGGTATTAGAATGGTAGTGCTTTTTCTTAAATATTGACTTCAGGTAATTTAAATGATTGCATTAAACTTTTACTAATTGAACTGAACATATGATTTCACTTCTTGCTATTGTTTTTCTTTAGGCCAGTCTTACTTTGTAGCCCAGGCTAGACTCTAACTAGGGATTTTTACCTTAACCTCTTGAGTGCTGAGGTTTCAGAGGTGTACAGCTATTATCAGCCCAACTTAAATTCAATGAACTGTCTTTCCTTTTTTCTTTCTTGGTTTTTTTTTTTTTTTTTTTTTTGGCATCAAATATTTCTCCATTTTCAGTGAGTCAGTGTAGGATCTTCCACTGAGTGGATAGAAATTAAGAGTTATGCCCTGATATTTTTATTTCTATTTTTCATCTCAGGATGAAAACTTCACATCTAACACTCCCCAGATGACAGTAGTCTTGGCCTGTGTGAGTCTCTAACAGTATATATGTTTCAAAAGCTATATATTTCTGCCTCTTCTTACTCTTTGAAAAATGACCATGCTCATACAATTAATTATATTGCCATCAATCAAAATTGAACTTGATATACAAAGTTAATATGAAGAGATAAATGTAAACAGAGTAGCTAAAGCATCTACTTGTAATATTTGAGTATTTCCATTTAATTAAGACCTCATTTTTAAAGATATTATAAAGACTTAAATGATGTACTAATTTGCATCTTTTCTCATTTTACAATTTGTTAACCCAACATCATTTAAAATGCCAACACAAATGTTGATATATCATCACATATAAAGATTTCTTTAGTCATCTAATATAGTTTTCAGATTATAGCAGGCCTCATCTATAAATTATTTGGAACATATCAATTGGGATAGAATTGACTCATTAAGTAGGAAGATATATATGTCATACAACACAGGACAGAGGCAAGATTCTCTCATCTATTGTTGAGACATGGGTGTGATATCTCTGCGATCTATTATAAAGGTAATTATTTCTCTTTTACTTTCTTTTTGTAGTGCTGAACACTGAGCCTTATCAGTTGTCAGCTGTTAGCCAGAATGAAGGTCATTAAGACAGATTCTACTCTCATAATTCATAGCTTGTAGAACCAGGTACTAAAATTGTAATACTGTATTGACATAAAAACAGGTAGATTGATCAATGGAATAGAAACAAAGATCCTGATACTCAGACATAAATCCAAACACCTGTGGGCACCCAATTCTTTTTCTAATGAAGCCAGAAATATATAATTGAAAAAAGAAAATATTTTCAACAAATAGTACTGTTCTAACTTGATGTCAGCATGTAAAAGAATACAAGTAGATCCATATTTATCACCCTGCACAAAACTCAAGTCCCAGTGCATCAAAGACTCTAACTTAAAACCAGAGACAACGAGTCTGACAGAAAAGAGAGTGGGGAATAAGTTTGAATGCATTGGCACAGGAGACGACTTCCTGAACAGAACATCAATAGCACAGGCACAACAATCAACAATTAATAAATGGACCTCATGAAACTGAAAAGCTTCTGTAAGGCAAGGCACACTGTCAATAGGACAAATCAGTAGCCTACAGAATGAGAAAAGATTTTCACCAACTCCACATCTGACAGAGGGCTGATATCCAAAACATAAAGAACTCAAGAAATTATACATCAACGAACCAAATTTAAAATTTGGGATACAGATATAAACACAGAATTCTCAACAGACAAATCTCAAATGGCTAAGAAATACTTAAATGTTGAACATCTTTAACCACCATGGAAATGCAAATCAAAATTAATTTGAGATTCCATGTTATACTTGTCAGAATGGTTGAGATCTAAAACAAGTGACAGCCCACGCTGGTGAGGATAAGGACCAAGGAGACCACTCCTGCATTGCTGATGGGACTGCAAATTTGTACTGGCCCTTCAGAAATCAATATGGTGGTTTCTCAGAAAAATTGGAAATCAATCTACCTCAAGACCCAGTCATACCCTTCCTGAGCCCAAAGGATGCTCCGCCTACAACCTGAGAACTTGCTCTGCTATGTTCACAGAAGCTTTCTTCATAATAGGCAGAAACTAGAAACAACCTAGATGTCCCTCAACTGAAGAATCAGTAGAGAAAATGTACTACATTTACACAATGCATTATTATTCAGCTGTTAATACATAATATCATAAAAATTTCTGGCAAATGGATAGAACTAAAAAACAATCAAAGGAAAAGAGGATGTCCCTCCTGTAGGGAGCCCATGCCCACACTGCCTGGAAGGCCAGGAATTGGAAGCTGGATGGCTCAGAGACCTAGGGTAGAACCAGACACAAGTGAAAGCAAGGTCAATGATCCATCCTCATGGATCTGTGCCTAGCCTAGTCAGTAGAGGCTTCTTTTGGCAGCTGATGGAAGCAGATGCAGAGACCCACAGCCAAATCCTAGGTAGATTTCAGGCAATGCTGCAAAAGAAGGAGAGGAAGAATTGTACCAGCCAGAGGGATTCAGGACAACAACCCACCAAATCAACTTAAACAGGGATCACAGGGGCTCACAGGGGCTGAGGCACCAATCAGAGCCTGCGTGGGTCTGTTCCAGGTCCTCTGCATACATGCTGTGCTTATTTAGCTTGGGTTTTTGTGGACTTTCAACAGTGAGATTAGGGGTATCTCTGACTCTTTTGCTTGCTCTTGAAACCATCTTCCACCTACTGGGTTGCCTCATCCAGCCTTGATATGAGGAGTTGTATCTAGTTGTATTGCATCTTGTTATTCCATGTTCAGTTGCCATCACTGGGAGGCCTGCTTTTTACTGAAGATAAACAAAGGAGCAATGGATCTAGTTCAAGAAAGGAGTTTGGTTGTGGTGGTGGGGTCGAGGAGGGGTGGAGAGAGGATGTTGGAGGGAATAAAACATAAATAAGTAGTACAGGGTTAGGGAGATGACTCAGTTGGTAACATGCTTGCCATATTAGGTCTCAGGACCTCAGTCTGGATCTCCAGAACTCAAAAAAGGCCAAACATGGGTGGACACTGTGACCTCAGCCATGGCAAGATGGGAGTCAGAAATAGCTAGATTCCCAGGAGCTTGCTGGCCAAGAAGTCTAGCCTAATAGATAAAGTGTGTGTGCGTGTGTGTGTGTCTGTGTGTCTGAGTGTGTGTGTGTCTGTGTGTGTGTGTGTGTGTGTTTACATATCTGTAGACATAGGCTTGAGAGTAAAGCTGCAGAGTTGAGTACAACTGCCAAAGGAAAAGGCAGAACTGCATCCAGATGAAAGGATGGGTGGATGGATGGATGGTTGGATTGATGGATCAATGGCTGGTCCAGATGGGTGAACAAGAGGCTGGGGTATTGAGTAGGCTGCACCGATACTGAGAACTAAGTTTGGCTGAAATTCTGGGGACAGTCAGGATCTCTCTGCCTATTGATCCTCGATGCACACAGCATATGATCAGTTGATAGTTTGCTAGGAACTGTTGTAATTGCCTGTCTCCTAATAAGGTTCAGTTAAGGAAAATATACCTATTCCTCTAATACATCATGTCCAGTAAATTCTGGACCTTGATTTCCTTGATAGATTTTAATATACATGTTCCTACAACTTCAATTCATCCCAATTAATTTTATACAGAATAAGTCATTCATCAGTTTGCATTGCATGGGAGGTGTCAGATAGATCAAGTACATTCATACATCCACTTAGGTACACAGTCACACCCTATCTTCAAAAGGAAGTCAAAAGTGCTTGAAAAATCAGTCTCATAGACCAAGATCTAGTCAGGCAAGCTATTGATTTACACAATATGGAATAATTTGGTTCGAGGCACAGATTGATCTCAACAAACACGTACTCATACATGGGAGATTAGGAAGATAAACAAGTAAAAATATATAAAGCTTATGTAAAATACAGAGGTTGATGCAACGGTTGCTGGGCTACTGCTCATTCTTACCTGGCTGAGTGCTTCACTTTAGTGGGTTCAGCTTACCTTCTGTAGTATGTTCTGAAAGTTTTATATGAATTCTTCCTATAGAAAGCACGGGGACTGGGGAGCTCATGGGAGATTGCAGTGGGATCCCAGTAACAGAATCCAGGACCTCACACATTAGAAAGTTTTCTCCCACTGAAGAATACCCCCTAAATTTAAGTTCATTTGCAATTTCCAGCATTTGCTACAGTAGAATTGTACCTCTAATAATGATGGTTGTTGATTCATGATTAAAATTATTTTTCTTATCTCTCCTCAGGCAAGCAAGTTATAAAGGCCTCAATTTAGCATCAAGCATGTCAATTCAGATACAAGTGCAGTGTGCGGTTTCCCTCTAGTCATTACAGGACCATCATCTACCGTCATAGAAAAGATAATCTTGATCCTATAGTCGTAGCTACAAGACAAGCAACATAGTACAGTCATTGCTATTGTGATAGGAATGGAATGTTTAAACGTACATTAGTATGAGGGAAGGGAGGGTGACCAGATCCTTACCTGGGATTTTACATGTCATTTCATCCTTATTCCCAGCACTGTGATATGTCTAAAGGAAATGAAAGATTAACTAAAGGTGGGACCCCACAATGAAGCCTCCAGGAGGTAGTCTTCTAGGATGATACTTTTTGATACAAATCTTTTGAGTTATACATGCCTCTGTAAATAGTACCTTATCTGTGCTCTTGTAAATGAGTCCAATAAAAACATTGGCTATAATTGTAATGTCCCACCCTTTCCCTTCTCTCCTAACACACTGGTGTAAGAATGATTGTCAAGCTGTAAGGCTCTATCATGTGAAATACAACACCTGCATGCTAGGAATCCTTTAGATTCTAACAGGCAAAGGTTTTTTTTTTTTTTTTTTTTTGGAACAAAGGGTGAACAAGCAAAGGAAAGCCTAATGTAAATTAAGAGAGTGTTCCATGAGAACAGATGGTAATTTTATCCTAAAACATCTTGGCCACCATTGGACTAACTACTAAGTCAAATGGTTTTATTCTGCTTTAGGACAGTGTCCTGGCTAGCTTACACCAACCACTGACACAGTGTATGTCACTTGAAAGGGGCGTCTCAATAGAGGGTTTGTCAGGTAAGGTTGGCCTATGGGAAAAATCTATGGAGGATTAATTATCCTGCTTGATAATTCATGTAGAAGGGTTCAGCACACCTTTTTTTTACGCAGGCATTCCTGAGTGTATACGGAAGCTGGATGTGTGAGCTTGCCCAGCAAGCAGAGTTCACGCATGATTCTTCCCTGCTCTGGATTCCTTTAGTAATGGACTGAGCCCTGAGGTAGGGACTTGCTGGGGAATTCCCATTTAGGACTGAGTATTCTATTCCACACATTGTCTAGCAGTGGGTCTCTGCATTTGTTCCCATCTGCTGCAGGAGACAGCTTCTCTGATAATGGCGGAACAAGGAACTGATCTATGAGTATAGCAGAATTTTGTTAGGTGTATGTTATAGCTACATTTTCTTTTTTAGTGGAGCAGTAGTAGTTGTTTTGGTGTTTACCTTTCCCCTCCAGTACCTTCTAGTACCGTGAACAATGGGGTGAGGGCTCTTGGTGTTAACAGATTGACCTGTCCATGGTCAATGAATTGTATATGTGCTGTCTTTAATGATGGCCATACCACCATTTTATGGAGAGTAACCAAGAGCCATGGCAATAGCCTGGGTTGTTTGGAGATTCTGTGGGGAGATCTTAGGCAACAATTCAATGAGATATAACCCATTTCCAGTCCTAGAAGCTTCATTCTGTGATGAGGCTATACATACTCCACTAAATGGTGATTTCATTTAGATCACCTTCATACATGATTATATTTCAGGAGGTTTCTGAGGTTTCCATCAAATGGCCCTTAGTTTTAGCTTTCTCTCCTTGTATTCCCTTCTTCATTCTCCTCTTCCCAGTCCTTCTCCATCTGATAGTCTTATTCCAGTCCTCCTCCATAGCCATAACTATCTAATCTCTGTCCCTGTCCTAGGGAGATACATTTCTCCCCACCCTTCCCCAGTCACCTACTCTATATCCAAGCTCTGAGATTATACAGATTGTAGCTTGCATATTGAAGAATTAACAGGTAATATCCATATGTGGGTGACTGTTTGTTTTTCTGTTTATGGATTATCTCACTCAGGATGATTTTTTTAACTCCATTCAGTTACTGGAAATTTATTTTTTAACAGATGAGTAATATTCCATCATGTAATAGTATCACATTTTCTTTATCTATTCATCTGTTTACATATATCTAGACTGGCTCCAATTCCATTCTGACAAGTGTAAAATGAAATCTCAAAGTACTTTTGATTTGCATTTACCAGATGAGTAGGATGTTGAACATTTCTTTAAGAGTTTCTCAGCCATTTTAAGTTCTTATTTTGAGAATTTTTTGTTTAGATTTTTACCCCATTTTAAAGTTGGGTTATTTGTTTTTTTGATGTCTAGGTTTTTTGTTTATTTTTTAGTTCTTTCAGATATTAGTCCTATATCAATTGTCTTGGTTTGGGTTACTTTTTTTTTTAAGTATGACAGGTTTATTTAATGTAAAAACACCCATCACATAAAGAATATATGAATACATTATTATTGCAAAGAAAATGAGCTCATTAAGTTTAGATTATTGTTTCTTAGTTTAGGTTTCTATTGCTGTGAAGAGACACCAGGACCAAGGCAACTCTTATAAAGGACAACATTTAATTGGGGATGGATTATAGGTTCAGAGATTCAGTCCATTATCATCAAACAAGCCAGGAGGCATGACAGTGTTCAGACAGGCATGGTGCTGGAGGAGCCGAGAGTTCTACATCTTGTTCTGAAGGCCACAAGGAGGAGACTACTGTCTTCCAGGCAGCTAGGAGGAGGGTCTCACGTTCTCCAAAAAAGCCACACCTACTCCAACATGCTCACACTTCATAATAGTGCTACTCCGTGTGTCAACCACATTCAAACCACCACAGTTATGTATTTGATAAAAACAAACAAACAAACAAACAAACAAAAAACGTTCTGTAGCCTGCCACTTTGTCTAGATTATTGTGTGTCCCTTACCATACAGAAGCTTTTCAGTTTTGTGAGGTCCTACTTATTAATTTTTGAGCTCATTGCCTACATTATCACTATTCTGTTCAGAAATCTTCTTCTTGTGCTAGTGAGATCAAAGTTAGACCTCACTTTCTCTTTGTAAGTGTTTCTTACTTTATATTGAGGTCTTTGATCCACATGGAGTTGAGTTTCCTTGAAATGTGTTAAGTATGGAACTATTTAGATTCTTCTACATGCAGCCATCGATTTTTGCCAGTGTGTGTTTCTGGCTTCTCTATAAGAAATCAGGTATTCATAGGGGATGGAATTATGTCTGGGTATTCAATTCAATTCTATTAATAAACATGTCTAGTTTTATGCCAATATAATGTATTTATGACTATAACTTTGTGGTACAAGTTGTGGTCAGAGCGGATATCTCCAAAAGTTCTCTTACTATTCAAGATTGTGTTAACTTTCTGAGATTGGTGGTTCTCTCTCTCTCTCCTCTCTCTCTCTCTCTCTCTCTCTCTCTCTCTCTCTCTCTCTCTCTCTCTCTCTCTCTCTCTGCATGGGTGGGGTATGGGTGTACATGTGTACATGTGTGTGTGTTTACATATAAAGTTGACAATTGTCCTTTGAAATCCTGTGAATTCTGTGTTGGAATTTTTGTGGGGATATGTACATTGTTTTGGGTAGGGTGGCTACTTTTTCTATATTAATCCTACTGATATAAGCAGGGGAGATTTTTCCATCTTCTGATATTTCTTTAGTTTCTTCTTTAATTTCTTAATGTTTATTTAATTAGAGTTACCAGAAGATATTTTATATCTTGAGGCCATTATAAAGAGTGCCATCTCCCTGTTTGCCTTTGCAGTGCTTTCATCATCTGTAGGGAAGCTATTGATCTTTTGTTTGCTACTTTGCTACTTTGATGAAAATGTTTAGCAGCAGTAGACATTTCCTGGTGGAATTCTCTTTTTATCTTTTGATAGTTTTTTTAATCTACATTTCAAGTGTTATCCCTTTTCCTAGTTTCCCCTCTTAAAACCCCATATCCCATCCCCACTCCCCCTGCTTCTATGAGGGTGTTTCCCCACCCACCAACTCACTCCTGCTTCCCCAGCCTGGCATTCCCCTACACCTACACCGGGGCATCAAGTCTTCAAAGGACCAAGGACCTATCTTCTCATTTATGTGCATCAAGACCATCATCTAAAACATATGCAACTGGAGCTATGGGTCCCTCCATGAGTACTCTTTGATTGGTGATTTAGTGCCTGGGGGATCGGGGTGTCTGGTTGGTTGATATTGGTATTCCTCTTATGGGGTTGCGAAACCCTTCAGCTCCTTCAGACCTTCCTCTATCTCCTCCATTGGGGACACCATGCTCAATTCAATGGTTACCTGGGTGCATAAACCTCCGTATTTGTCAGGCACTGGCAGAGCCTCTCAGGGAACAACTATATTCATTTCCTGTCAGCAAGCACTTCTTGGCATCCACAATAGTGTCTGGGATTGGTGGCTGTATATAGGATGGATTCCCAGGTGGGACCGTCTCTGGATGACCTTTCCTTCCATCTCTCCTCCTCAATTTGTCTCTGTAAATCCTCTGGTGAGTATTTTGTTCCCCCTTCTAAGAAGGAATGAAGTATGCACACTTTGGTCTTCCTTCTTCTTGAGCTTCATGTGGTCTATTAATTGTACGTTGGATATTCTGAGCTTTTGGGCTAATATCTACTTATCAGTGAGTGTATACCATGTTTGTTCTTTTGTGACTGGGTTAGCTTACTCAGGATGATATCTTCTAGTTAAATCCATTTGCTTAAGAATTTCATGAAGTCATTGTTTTTAATAGCTGAGTAGTACTCCACTGTGTAAATGAACCACACTTTCTGTATCCATCTCTCTGTGGAGGGACATCTGGGTACTTTCCAGATCTCGCTATTATAAATAAGACTGATATAAACATAGTAGAATATGTGTTGTGGCATCTTTTTGGTATATGCCCAGGAGTGCTATCAGTGGGTCCTCAGGTAGTAAGTACTATATCCAATTTTCTGAGGAACCACCAAACTGATTTCCAGAGTGGTTGTAGCAGCTTGCAATCCCACTAAAAAATCACAGAGTGATTGATCCTCTTTCTCCTCATCCTTGCCAGTATCTGCTGTCACCTGAGTTTTTTGATCTTAGCCATTCTGACTGGTGTGAGGTGAAATCTCAGAGTTGTTTTGACTTGCATTTTTCTGATGACTAAGGATGTTGAACATTTCTTTAGGTGCTTTTCAGCCATTCAGTATTCTTCAGTTGAGAATTCTTTGTTTAGCTCTGTACCCCATTTTTAATAGGATTATTTGGCTCTTTTGAGTCTAGCTTTTTGTGTTCTTTGTATATATTGGATATTAGCCCTCTATCACATGTATGATTGGTAAAGATCTTTACCCAATCTGTTGGCCTTTTTGTCCTATTGACAGTATCCTTCACCTTACAGAAGCTTTGCAATTTTATGAGGTCCCATTTGTCAATTCTTGATCTTAGAGCATAGGCTATTGCTGTTCTGTTTAGGAAATTTTCCCTTGTGCCCATGAGCTTGAAGTTTTCCCCCACTTTCTCTTCTATTAGTTTCAGTGTATCTGGATTTATGTGGAGGTCTTTGATCCACTTGGACTTGAGCTTTGTTCAAGGACATGAGAATGGATCAGTTTGCATTCTTCTACATGCTAACTGCCAGTTGAGCCAGCACCAGTGAAAATGCTGTCTTTTTTCCACTGGATGGATGGTTTTAGCTCATTTGTCAAAGATCAAGTAACCATAGGTGTGTGGTTTCATTTCTGGATCTTCAGTTCTATTCCATTGACCCACCTGCCTGTCACTGTACCAATACCATGCAGTTTTTAATCACAATTGTTCTGTGGTACAGCTTGAGGTCAGGCATGGTGATTCCCCCAGAAGTTCTTTTATTGTTGAGAATAGGTTTCACTATCCTAGTTTGTTTGTTATTCCAGATGAATTTGCAAATTGGTCTTTCTAACTCTGTGAAGAATTGAGTTTGAATTTTTATGGGGATTGCACTGAATTTGTAGATTGCATTTGGCAAGTTGGCCATTTTTACTATATTAATCGTGCCAATCCATGAACATGGGAGATCTTTCCATTTTCTGAGATCATAGATTTCTTTCTTCAGATACTTGAAGTTCTCATACAGATCTTTTACTTGCTTAGTTAGAGTCACACCAAGGTATCTTATATTATTTGTGACTATAGTGAATGTTGTTGTTTCCCTAATTTCTTTCTGAGCCTGTTTATCCTTTGTGTAGAGGAAGGCCACTGATTTGTTTGAGTTAATTTTATATCCAGCTACTTTTCTGAAGTTTTCTCTCATGGAATTTGGGGGTCACTTAAGTATACTATTATATCATCTGCAAATAGTGATTGTTTGGCTTTTTCCTTTCCAATTTATATCCCTTTGATCTCATTTTTTTTTTTTTTGGTCTAATTGCTCTGGCTAGAAATTCAAGTACTATATTGAATAGGTAGGGAGAAAGTGGGCAGCCTTGTCTAGTCCTTTATTTTAGTGGGATTGCTTCAAGTTTCTCTTCATTTAGCTTGATATTGGTTACTGGGTTGCTGTATATTGCTTTTACTATGTTTAGGTATGGGTATTGAATTCCAAGTTTTTCTAAGACTTTTATCATGAATGGTTATTGGATTTTGGCAAATGATCTGTCAGCATCTAAGAAGATGATCATGTGTTTTTTTTTTTCTTTGAGTTTGTTTATATGGTGGTTTACATTGACGGATTTCCATATATTGAACCATCCCTGCATCCCTGAGGTGAAGCTTACTAGATCATGATGGATTATCATTTTTGATGTGTTCTTGGATTCAGTTTACAAGAATTGTATTGAGTATTTTTGCATCAATATTCATAAGGGAAATTGCTCTGAAGTTCTCTTTCTTTGTTGGGTCTTTGTGTGATTTAGGTATCAGAGTAATTGGGGTTGCACAGTATAAATTGGGTAGGCTACCTTCTGTTTCTATTTTGTGGAATAGGTTGAAGACTATTAGTAGTAGGTCTCCTTTGAAGGTCTAATAGAACTGGTCCATGGCTTTTTTGGGGGGCGGGGGGAGACTTTTAATGACTGGTGCTATTTCTTTAAGGGTTATGCAACTGTATAGATGGTTTATCTGATCCTGATTTAACTTTGTTACCTTGTATATATCTAGAAAATTGTCCATTTCATCCAGATTTTCCAGTTTCCAGTTTGGTGAATATAGTAGGATCTGATGATTTTTTTGGATTTCCTTGATTTCTGTTGACATGTCTCCCTTTTCTTTTTTTTTTTTTTTTTTTTTTTTTTTGGTTTTTCGAGACAGGGTTTCTCTGTGTAGCCCTGGCTGTCCTGGAACTCACTCTGTAGACCAGGCTGGCCTCGAACTCAGAAATCCACCTGTCTCTGCCTCCCAAGTGCTGGGATTAAAGGTGTGTGCCACCACGCCTGGCACATATCTCCCTTTTCATTTCTGATTTTGTTCATTAGGATACTGTCTTTTTGTCCCTTGGTTAGTCTGGCTAAGGGTTATCTATTTTGTCAATTTTCTCAAAGAAATAGCTCCTGGTTTGTTTGTTTTTGTTTTGTTTTGTTTTGTTTTGTTTTGTTTTGTTTTGGTACAACTTGGTTGATTTTAGCCCTGAGTTTTATTATATCCTGCCATTTACTTCCCTTGAGTATATTTTCTTCTTTTTATTCTAGAGTTTTCAGATGTGCTGTAAAGCTGCTAGTGTATGCTCTCTCCAGTTTCTTTTTGGAGGATCTCAAAACTATGAATTTCCCTTTTAGCACTGTTTTCATTGTGTCCCATAAGTTTGTGTATGATGTGCCTTCATTTTCATTGAATTCTCAAAGTTTTACATTTCTTTCTTTATTTCTTCCTTGACCAAATTATCACTGAGTAAAACATTATTTAGCTTGCATGTGTATGTGGGATTTCTATTGTTTTTGTTTTTGTTTTTTGTTTGTTTGTTTGCTATTGAAGACCAGTCTGAGTCCATGGTAATCTGATAGGGAACATGGGATTATTTTAATATATTTGTATCTGTTGAGGCCTGTTTTGTGACTAATTATGTGGTCAGTTTTGGAGAAGGTACCATGAGGTGCTGAAGAGGTGGTTTATTCTTTGCTTTAGGATGAAATGTTCTATAAATATCTGTTAGATCCCTTTGGTTCATAACTTCTGTTACTTTCACTGTGTCTCTAGTTACAGTATCCATTGGTTAGAGTGGGGTATTGAAATCTCACACTATTATTTTGTGGGGTACAATGTATGCTTTGAGCTTTAGTAAAGTTTCTTTTATGAATGTGGGGAGCCTTGCATTTGGAGGATGGATACTCAGAATTGAGAGTTCATCTTCGTAGATTTTCCCTTTGATGGGTATGAAGTATCCTTCCTCATCTTTTTTGATAACTTTTGATTGAATATCAATTTTATTCAATATTAGAATAGTTACTCCAACTTCTTTCTTGGGAACATTTTCTTGGAAAATTGTTTTCCAGCTTTTTACTCTGAGGTAGTGTCTGTCTTTGTCATTGAGGTACATTTCCAATATGCAGCAAAAGATTGGGTCCTGTTTATGTATCCAGTCTGTTAGTCTATGTTTTCTTATTGAGAAATTGAGTCCATTGATATTAAGACTTATTAAGGAAAAGTGATTGTTGCTTCCTGTCATTTTTGTTGTTAGAGATGGAAATATGTTTATGTGGCTATCTTCTTTTTGGGTTGTTAAAAGATTATTTTCTTGCTGTTTCTAAGATGTAGTTTCCCTCCTTGTTTGGAATTTCCCATTTATTAGTACCTTATTATTAGTCCTTCATAGGACTTGATTTATGGAAAGATATTGTATAAATTTGGTTTTGTCATGGAATATCTTGGTTTCTCCATGTATGGTAATTGAGAGTTTTGCTGGGTACAGTAGCCTTGGCTGGCATTTGTGTTCTCTTAGGGTCTGTATGACATCTGCCCAGGATCTTCTACCTTGCATAGTATGTGGGGAGAAGTCAGGTGTAATTTTGTTAGGTCTGACTTTATATGTTACTTGACCTTTTTCCCTTATTGCTTATATTCTTTCTTTGTTTTGTGCATTTGGTATATTGATTATTATGTGATGGGTGGAATTCCTTTTCTGGTCCAGTCTATTTGGAGTTCTGTAGGCTTCTTTTATGTTCACAAGCATCTTTTTCTTTAGGTTAGGGACATTTCCTTCTATAATTTTGATGAAGATATTTACTAGACTTTCAAGTTGGCAATCTTAGTTCTCTTCTATAAGTATTATGCTTAGGTTTGTTCTTCTCATTTTATCCTGGAATTCCTGGATGTTTTGGGTAGGAGCTTTTGGCATTTTGCATTTTCTTTGACTGTTGTGTTAATGTTTTCTATTTTATCTTCTGCCCCTTGCCCCTGATATTCTCTTTTCTATCTTTTTTATTCTGCTGGTAATACTTTCATCTATGACTCCTGATCTCTTTCCTAGATTTTCTATCTCCAGAGATGTCTCCCTTTGTGATTTCTTTTTATTTTTAAGGCATTTTTATTAGATATTTTCTTCATTTACATTTCAAACGCTATCCCCAAAAGCCCCCCATACCCTCCCCCTGTTGTAGCCTCCCCCAACCTTAAGCAGGCTGGTTCAGACCTTGCTGCCACTGAGAATGAGACTACCTGGGGTGGAGCCTTTTGACCTAGATGGTTCTATTGTTCTGCCACCTGTCCCTGCTTTTCTCCATGAGGATATTACCTGCTGAGAGGCTGAACCTGCCTTCATGAGAAATTCCTGAGGCAGCAGGAAACCCAGCTATTGACACCTTCTGCCAACCTAGTGCTGTCAGTCTAATTGCTTACAGGCTGGAGTCAGGCATCAAGAGTGGATCAGCAGGAGATGGGCTTTCCCCCTTTATAAGGAAGAATTTCAGAAACATTGGGCCTTGTTCAGAAATCTGTCTTGGTCTCATTTCTTCTCTTGTTCCCTCCCTTACAGCTCTGGCCTCCCACTCAGGAGCCTGGTTCATGTGGCTGGCTACAGCTGGCATCTGAACAGGGACCTGAGTACAGGTGGATCAACCAAGAGAACACTGTCTTGGTAGAGCTCTACAGGAAGATTAAGAGGAAGATGTATCTGGCACAGTAAGCAACACTTTGTATTCATGCTAGTGCTGGCTTTAAACTTCATCTTTCTGAAATTGTTCCTGTAGGTGCAAAAGGATACAGGCTAGACTGAGGCAGCATTGGCCCAGTGCTTATATCAGCTAGGGGTCGATAGTGGAAAATGGGAGCGAAAAAGAAACCAGGCATTTGTCTGCAGTCAAGAACTGCATCAGGGGAGAAGAGTGGGGCTTAAAATAATAAAATGAAATAAAATAAAATAAAATAAAATAAAATAAAATAAAATAAAACAAAATAAAACAGTAAAACTCAAAAAAAAAATAGGGAGAGAGAGAGAGATCAAGAAAGAAGGAAAATGATTTTGGAACTCTCCCAGGGACAGAGGGACATCCAGAGACATATGTCCTCTCTGGCCCCTACAGAAGACACTCTTAGTTCTGGCTACATCAAGTTCTCTACCTTCTCGGTATTGTCTGTGTTTGGTGCACCAATATGTCCACGTGTTAATTTATGTCTGTCTTTGTTTTGTTGTTTGAATGACTGTTGTTCTATGTTTCACGTAGAAAAAAAAAATGGTTAAAACTTTATATGCTGGCTATCCATCTCTTGATTTAGTCAGTTTACACAGTGGAGGCTGATTTAATTTGCCTTGCACCATAGCCAGGAGTTATGCACAGCAGGGTAGGAGTCTGCAATTTCTTAGTTCTAAGGCAAAAAAGCTGATAGTTGTGTTTTCTCTGCAATTGTTATTATTGGGTTCAGCAAATGATAAAGTGCTTTTTATCTTAAAATTATAGCTAGAAAAAGTAAAATTCTTTGATTGGTCTAAATTTATAAGATTCATGTAGCCATTTCATTTGGTTTCTGTCTGGTCTTAAAGGTATAAATATGCTCTGCCTGTCTTGGTCATAGAATATTGGCTTATAAGTTATTGGGTATGATTAAAAAGGTGTAACATTGGTAACAAGAAAGTTAGCTTTAAATTGGTAACTCAGCGTTGGAGTTGTTTTAAACAACATGTGGCATAAACCAGCCCAGAAAACTAGTTGTCTAGGATACTTCTAAATTGGGATATTTTATGTAATTCTTATCCTAGAAAGTAGACTTATAGAGATAAGATTTAAAACTATGTCTCTTTAATGAAGCATTAAAATTTGCACTGTCGTGCATCATATGTATAAATTGGCAGCCAAACTTCGTAACATTAAAGTGATTTTTCTGGTACTGTTTTTAAGATAATAAATTGTTTAAAATGTGTTTTGCTCACCAAAAGTTATGTATATATTCTAAAATTGCTTTAAAAACTTAAAAATTATGATTAAAATTGACAATGTTCCACTGATTGCAGTTTGCAGTTTGATTGCAAATTTAAGATTTTTAACTCACCTATATATTGTAATTAGGATGATTACAGGAGTAATCATCTTATGAGAGTGCTAATGCACCTCGCTGTGGCCATCTGGCCATACAAAGCAAAGACAAAAACAGACTTATCTAGATATATTCGTCTTTGTGCAAAAACTGGACATTTGAGTTAACACAAAGCTCAGAGAAGCCTCAGCAGGGCTTGTATCACTTTCATTTGTTTTGCAAACTGTGCCTAGGGCAGTTCTTGCCTGCCTTCAGGGGAATTTTTTATTTTTTTTTATTTTATTTTTAAGCTAAAAGGACATTGTTATGAATCCAGATATTTTTCTAAATGAAGTTTAAATTTAAGATTCATGAAAAATCTACGAGAATGTAAGACTTATAGAGGCATTACAATCTGACCTGCTTACTCCATATAAAATTATTGTAGATTTGGAAGTTTGTTTTTTCCTTTGCATCCTGATAATTGTAAAGGGGGTGCTTCTAGTGAACTGGTGATTACTGGAAAATTTTGCCTCTAGGTATGGCTAATAGTCTTATACTATGTAAGAAAATTTTTTATTGTCTCTGCTTCAATACAAGAAGCTATGAGTTTGAATCTTTCACTGTATATTGTTTCCTAAGTGGAAAGTATTTTATTAGCTAATGCCACTAAAGGGAAGTTTACTTCAAGTCTTTGCTTTCACACAATGAGCTTTAAGGTTCTGGGGAGTAGTTGCTGCTCCAGAAAAGATTCAGAGGCAATATCTTTATATTATTTAGGGTTGTAGTTATACTAGACAATTGTGGTACAGAAAATTTAAGAAAGAAAAATTGATTTGCTTCCATTTTTTTTTCAAAAGCTTCCAGGAGATGTTAATTGGCTAAGACCTCACTTTAAGGTCTTAAAGTGACTTAAACTTTTGTTGGATGTTATCTCGAGAGATACAAATTAACTGGTAAAGAATAAAAGGCTTTGCAGAAATTAAAGGAAGCTTTTATAATTGTTATCAATTATAATCAATGGTAATTAAATATTAGCTGCTTATTTTAATTATGGTTATTAAATTTACCTACAGCAATTCTTTGGCAGAAGAAAGCTTTAATGTAAAATCATCTTTCTTGATCTCCAAGTAAAGTTTTAGCATCCTACTATAAGGCTGCTGTGGTGCTAATAAAGAATTGTAAGATAAATTCATGTATTTAAAAAAAAAACTATAACAAAAAATTGTGTCCTAAAAACCCGACAAAGCATCTGTCCCTTGTCCCAAACAGCAATTAAATTGGTTATTGCAGGATGTTGACATTTGGCCTACTGCATACCATCATTTTAGATAAAATTGATAATCATTATCCTAAAGATAAGTTGTTAAAAATTGCTTTTATGCATGATTTTTGTATTTTCTATAAATTCATGCATGCATGCATCCCATTTACTGTATTTATAAACAGCCCTTCTATGGGAGAAAAGTATATGTGAATTGGATCACATGTTTATTCTTTTGAGTTTCCTCCTGCTTCAGCACAGATAATTAAATTGTGTGCTGTAGATGGTGTTTTTAAAATGTTGAATAATTAAACTTTAAGTTGTATATTAATAGTCTATATATATGTATACAAACACACACACACACACACACACACACACACATATATATATATATATATATATGAGCTTAGAATTGCTTAAAATTGTTTGTCCCTTAGATACTATGAATTCTCAAATTTTCAATTGTTTATGCATATACAACTCAACTCATAAGAAACGTGCTGTTCTTTTAATAAGACTGTCTTTAGACATTTAAGAATTTGTTCTTGATTGCCTGGACAAGACCTCTTAAGGCAGTGGCATGCTAGATTTATATCCCAGGCAGATTACAGACCTTACACAAGAATAATTGCCCATATAATCTCATTCTTTACATCACCAACATAGTAATGGCTTAAGATAATATTTTGGTATTTTTAGAGAATGTGCATGTGAAATTGTAAAAATTTGTTCTCAGTGTCCTCAGTTTCTACATGTTTCCACATAATGGTGTTAATTCTTGAGGATTTATACTTAATTATTGCAAATGAATAGCCTTATTTCTGATTTTAAAAATAAATAAAATATGCACATATGACTATTGATACCTTTTCAGGCTTTCTAGTTACAACTGCTCTACAAGAGAAACAACTAAAAGTATAAATAGCCATTGCCTATGTTAAAATTTGTTTTATACATGGTGTTCCAAATCAGATTAAAACAGATATTGGAATGTAGGACCCCCTCGCGAGGAACTCCCTCAGGTCTTCAGGTCACAGGAGTCAGGGTGCTCCAGGAACTCGACAGACCTTCTTGATGCAACTGCAGGAGGCACTTTTATTGGCGGAGCTCCGGTTCGACTCGTATCTCACACAGGAGACAGAGGAAGTCAACAACCAGGCCCAAAAGCTTGAGGTCTTTATAGGGTAAGGGTCGTGGAGGGGGGGGAATTGGTGCAGTTACATGAGATTGGTTCATTTAAATGTACACATTTGCAGGATGGTGCATGCAAAGGCAGGAATGCTAGGAAACCTGAGGGGCCGGTTAGTGGAACATTTGGTTCAGTCCCAGGAATGTTCCAACAATGGCCTGCCTGGGCATGCTCAGGCTTGTCTCACTGTGCTCTCTGCCTCAGGCTTCCAAGCTTACAAACAACTATTTCTCTGGACATAAGTTGCATGGATCCCAGGCCTTAAATTTCATTTTAAATTTCATTTCCCTTCAGGAACTGGCTATTACAATCAAGTATTTGAGATGTCTTGTCCACAATTTAATGTTACCTATGTTACCGAGAATTTTTTTAATTCTCAAAGACAAGGTATTGTGGGACTTTAAAAACTATATCTTCTTAACTAACAAAGAAGGGGAGGAATTATATCCCCATGCACATTATTTTAATCACATTTTTATTTTTAAAATTTTAAAATGTGGGTGTCAAAGAACTTACTAAATGCCTTATAGTATCTTAAAACTAGACATACTCATGTCTAGGTGAGATGAAAAGGATCCACTTATTGGCATATGGCATGATCTGACCAGGTACTTAATATGGGGAAGAGGGCATGCTTGTGTTTTCTCCACAGAATGCTGCAGTAACATGACAGCTGCCAGAATGATTTGTGTGACAGGCTGACCAGTGAGTTCACTTAGTGCCCTGACTGTGGTGACAAGAAGGCTGTATTGGGTATATGTTCTTGACCCACCTTTGCTTGCCTTTGTCCCAGATTAGACAAGCTAAGCTGCCTTTCTTCAAACATTTTTACCTTATGGGACAGAGAACATTAGAGACTGTGGAAACTGACTTAGAAAAATTAGTCAAAAAGAGGAGTTATAATGAGTCTTCTCCTACCTTTAATGTGACCAGTTATTCTAACTCAATCATGGACTGGTCTAGTAATAATTCCAATATTAGAGATTCCTATTATGAAGACAGCTAAAAATCTTTATTAGCTAACAGACTTAACTTGGAGTTTAGCCTATTTACATGAGAAACAACCTTTCTGTTGATTCTCAAAGACACCTCCCCCACACCAGGAGGCCAGAGTTTGAGCTTGTTCATTTCTAATTTGCATCTGAATAGAGTACCTGGACTTCCCCAAAGAAGCCTTTATTTATCCTGTTGCTTTTCAAGTCTCTGATTTGTATTTCAAGCAGATCAGTCACTGCCGTACAGCCTGTCTTCAGCAAGCTTGCAGGCTGCCTTCAACAAGCACAGGTGGCAGAAATTCATGTATATGAAAAAACATATTGAGTATATATTGTGGTTTTGGTCTGATTGGGAATAAAGTGTGCTATGAGGGTCAGTTAGCCAATGATGGGCAACAAGATTTCTGAATTATATCAATCCAAGACAGAGGTATGTGCCAAGAGGCCGTGGTTTATTAATAATACACCACAGAGCCATGTTTGTGCAAAATAAACACAAACAAGCTGCATATACTTCCTTGACAGATAAGAATACTTCATAGAAAATCTGGTCCCAAGCCAGGCATGGCCACCAGCCACCATAATTCCCAGGCAGTACAATGGAGCATAAATAAATTTTATGCCCCAGTCCAGCTAATTTTTATTATATATTTAGGGAGGACTTGTAGCCTCCCCCAGCCTTAAGCAGGCTGGTTCAGACCTTGCTAACACTGAGAGTGAGACTGCCTTTTGACCTAGATGGTTCTATTGTTCTGTCACCTGCCCCTGCTTTTCTTCAAGATGCTATTACCTGCTGAGAGGCTGAACCTGTCTTTCTGACAAATTCCTGAGGCAGCAGGCAACCCAGCTTTTGTCACTTTCTGCCAACCTAGTGCTGTCAGTCTAATTGCTTACAGACTGGTGTCAGGCATCAGGAGTGGATCAGAGAGCCAGGAGTGATGGCACACGCCTTTAATCCTAGCACTTGGGAGGCAGAGGCAGGTGGATTTCTGAGTTCGAGGCCAGCCTGGTCTACAAAGTGAGTTCCAGGACAGCCAAGGCTATACAGAGAAACCCT
>NC_034599.1:4859260-4860291 GCF_900095145.1 Mus pahari | reverse complement strand
GAGCATCTACTTCTGTGTTTGCCAGGCACTGGCATAGCCTCACAAGAGGCCACTATATCAGGGTCCCTTCAGCAGAACCTTGCTGGCATGTGCATTAGTATCTGGGTTTGGTGGCTGATGATGGGATGGATCCCCAGATGGGGTAGTCTCTGAATAGTCCATCCTTTCATCTTAGCTCTAAATTTTGTCTCTGCATCTATATCCTTTCATGGGTATTTTGTTCCTTATTCTAAGGAGGAATGAGGTATCCACACAATGGTCATCCTTCTTGGTTTTCTTGCGTTTTGCAAAATGTATCTTGGGTGTTCTAAGTTTCTGGGCTAATATCTGCTTATCAGTGAGTGCACATCTAGTGACTTCTTTTGTGATTGAGTTACCTCACTAAGGAAGATATCCTCCAAATACATCCATTTGCCCAAGAATTTCATAAATTCATTGTTTTTAATAGCTGAGTAGTACTCCATTGTGTAAATGTCCCACCGTTTCCATATCCATTCCTCTATTGAGGGACATCTGGGTTCTTTCCAGCTTCTGGCTATTATAAATAATCGCCTGTATTCCTTTAGGTGAATTATTTATGTCCTTCTTAAAGTCCTCTATTATCATCATGAAATATCATTTTTAATCAGACTCTTGCTTTTTTAGTGTGTTGGGGTATCCAAGACGTGCTGTGGTGGGAGAACTGGGTTCTGAAGAGGACAAGTAGCCCTGGTTTCTGTTGATACACTTCTTGGGCATTTCTCTAGCCATCTGGTTATCACTGTTGTTAGTTGACCTTCCTGTCTCTGACGGAAGCTTGTTTCTCCTCTGGGCATGTAAGCTTATAATCTTAGGTATGTCAGCACTCTTTTTTTTTTTTTTTTTTTCAAATTAATATAAATATATTTATTATAACATATTCATTACATATATTGGTAAATAAACTTATATTCACATGCATGTGCACATATATAATGAATACCTTATATTTTTCTTAGTGTTATCCTATCAAAGTCTATTTTTAATTGACTGGTTTTCATTATTTTTTTTTT
>NC_034599.1:4831529-4859249 GCF_900095145.1 Mus pahari | reverse complement strand
CCGGACGACCGGGACCAGACCCGGGTCCCTCCTCTCCAGTCTGCTCTCTCCCCGGCAGTGCACCGGAGCAAAGATGGCTCACCTTCCGGTTCAGACCTGGGAGACCGCTTCTGGGTGGGATTTGGACAGTTATTGGAGGAAAAGTGCTCTCCCCTCTGAGCTTAGGACCAAGAGCACTCTTGGTAGACCTGCTAGCTCTCTTCTGGCTGTAGTTGTGTGCAGAGGGCTGTGGAACAGCCTTAGCTTCAGGGTGCAGATGGAGATGGGAAGGATCCTGTCTCCAGCTGCTCATCTGTTCTTGTGCCCTGTGTTTTTTTTTTTTGGTCAGTCCCACTTTAAACAGTTATTGGGGTGAAAGTGGCTATCTCACCTCTGAGCTTAATGGTGAGACCACTTCTGGGAGAGCAGTTTTCACCAGGCAGGATTTCTGTGCAGAGAGTCGTGAAACAGTCTTAGCTCCCCAGTGCAGATGGAGACATGAAGGATCTTGCCCCCAACCACTCCACTTTTTCCTGTGCCCTCCTGGTGCAATTCTGGGGGTCACTTATGCATACTATCATATCATCTGCAAATAAAGATACTTTGCCTTCTTCCCTTCCTGTTTGTATTCCCTGGATCTCCTTCAGTTGACTTTTTGCTCTACCTAGGCTTCAAGTACTACATAAAAGGTATGTGCAGAGTGTACAGCCTTGTCTTGTTCCTGATTTTAGTGCAAATGGTTAAAGCTTATCTTCATTTAATTTGATGTTGGCTGTGCACTTGTTGTAAATCTCCCGTATTATTTTGAGAAATTTCTATTGTTTCTCTAGTCTTTTATCATGAAGGGGCTTTGGATTTTGTCAAAGGCCTTCCTGGCATTTAACAAGATGATCATGTGATTTTTTTGTATTTCAGTTTATTTTATGGTGGGTTACATTCATTTACCTTTGTATCCTGAACCATCCCTGCATCTCAGAGATAAAGATTATATGATCATGGTGAATGATCTTTTTGATATGTGCTTGGATTTGGTTTGCAAGTTTTTATTGATAATGTTTGCATCTATGTCCACAAGGGAAATTGGTTGGTAATTTTCTTTCTTTCTTGTTATTTTCTATCGTTTTGATTTCCAGATAGATAACTTGTCTCATGAAAAGATGCTGACAATGTTCCTTCCATTTCTAATTTGTGGAATAATTTGAGGAGTATTGGCATTCTTTGAAAATCTATTAAAGTTCTACTCTAACTCATGCTGCCCTGGACTTTTTTTCTTTTTCTTTTTCTTTTTCCCTTTTGATTGGTTGGGAAACTTAATTACTGCTTCTATTTCACTAGGAGTCATGCATGGGTCTATTTAAGCTTATCTGATCTTGATTTAACTTTGGTAAGTGATATATATCAAGATAACTGTCCATTTCTTTTAGACTTTCCATATTGGTGGTATACAGGGTTTTGGAGTATGTCAGTGTGATCCTGTGGATTTCCTTAGTGCCAGCTGGTATGTACCCCTTTTCATCTCTAAATTTTACAACTTGGATCTTCTCTATCTTTTAGTAAATTTGGCTAAAGTTTTGCTGTTGCTATTGGTTTTAAATAATCAACTCTGTTTCACTGATTCTTTAGTTTGTTTTACTCAGGTTTTATTATTTCTTGCCATACATTCCTTTTGAACATTATTTCTTCTTTTTTCTAGAACTTTCAGGTATGCTCTTTTTACTAATAGGAAATCTTTCCAATTTTTTTATGTCGACATTAAGTGCTATGACCTTGCCTCTTAAAATTATCTTCCTTATGTTCTATATAATGGCTATGTTTTATTTTTATTTTCCTTCAATTCTAGAAAGTTTTTAAGTTCTGTCTGGACCCAGTTTTTATTCAATAGTTCAATTTCCACAAGTTTGTAAATTTTCTGTTGTTACTATCCAACTTTAATCCATGTTTATTGATATGGTAAAGGATGTAATTTAAAATTTTCTGTATCTGTTGAGACTTTCTTTGTATATAAGCATATGGTCAGTTTTGGAGAAAATTATATGACATGCTGAGAAGATATATTCTTTTATGTTTAAGTAAAATATCCATTTGGTCTATGACATCCTTTTACTGCATTGTTTTGCTTATTGGTTTAGTTTTTGTCTCAATGACCTATTATTGGTGAGAATGGATCATTGGTCTCTCCTACTATCTATGTGTGAAGGTTAATGTGTGACTTAAGTGTTTGTTCCTTTTATGAACTTGGGTTTACCACCAACTACAGGCACTCCCTGGAAGCTTGCTGGTCCTCTTTACTCTCCTCCTGTCACCTAATTCCAAGCCTCAAGACTTCTCTGGGCTTGATGCATGACTGCTTGATAAGGCCTTCTTTATTCCTTCCTGCATTTTCAGTAGATCAGGCATATCTCCTAAAGTCTTCTTCTAAAACCCCATCCCTTTGTCTCAGCTACCAACTCCAGGAATGACTCCCTGGAAACCCTCTGGCCACATCAGCCAGGGAATCTGTTTTGTTTGATAAAAATAAAGAAAAAAAGAATATGCTCAGTGGATATTCAGTCAGGTGTGGGGGAAGGGTGTGCCTCTGTTGGCCCATGCTGATGTATCCCTTCCCCCTAAGGGACCAGCCACAGGATGGCATAGTATAGAATAGAGTTTATTCAGGGCATGGGAAGGGGAGTTGAGACAGTACTAGAGACAGAAAAAGGCAGAGAGAGAGAGAGAGAGAGAGAGAGAGAGAGAGAGAGAGAGAGTAGAGGAGTAGAGATCAGTCATGAGCTTTTGGAGAGAGAGAGTGGGAGGGGAGAGAGGGAGAACAGGAGGGAGAGGACACAGAGCAAGAAGGCAAGAATCAGGTTAGCAAGCATTTTCTCTTAATTGAGGACTTGCTAGAGAAGAACAAGGTGCTGGCCAATGGGGTTTAAGTTCTACTGTTTTAAAATTCACAATAAAGGTATTATGGTCTCTCTCATTTACACCATGTGTTTCATTCTTGTAAATATTTGGACATATCCTGAGGACACACACACGTGCATGCATTCATGCATGTACACAAAGCCACTAATCACAGTGAATGATACAATAATGACCATAGGTTCCCTTCAGGACATCATTTGAAAATTATGGCAAATAATTGCCTCAAAAACAGAAGGCCATACCGTTTGAAATCTGACATTATCTTCTTCATCCAGTGTAAGAAAAGGTTCTTCTCACATGGACCAGAAAATATTAAATGAGAATTGTCTTAGTTAAGGTTTCTATTGCAGTGAAGAGACACCATGACTAAGACAAGTCTTATAAAGGACAAATTTTAATTGGGGCTAGCTTACAGTTTCATTATCATCATGGCAGGAAGCATTGCAGCACATAAACAGATGTGGCACTGGAAAAGCCAGGAATACTACATCTTGATCTGAAGGCAACTGAAAGAGACTGTCTTTTCTGTAGACAACCAAGAGACAGGTCTCTTCCCGTCCACCCACCCCTAGCACTGGGCTGAGCTTAAGCATAGCACCTCAAAGCCCACTCCCATAGTGACACACTTCCATCAACAAAGCTATACCTATTCTAACTAGGCCACTCTTCCTAATACTTTCCATGGGCCAAGCATATTCAAACCACCACATTCCACTCCCTGGCTAATATAGGCTTGTTCAAACACATGAGTCTATAGGGGTCATAGCATAATGTAAAATAAATTTAGTCCAACTCCAAAACTTCCCAAAATCTATAGCAGTATCAGCAGTGTTAGAAGTCCAAAGTTCAAAGTCTCCTCTGAGATTCATGCAGTCACTTATCTGTAATCCCTATAAAATAAAAATAAAAAAAGAGATACCATACTTCCAGCATTATAGGATACACTTTACCATTCAAAAACATCATAGTGAGGAAATACTGGACCAAAGCAAGACCAAAAACCAGATGGGCAAACTGAAAACTCTGAATCTTCATGTTTTGTTTTGTTTTATTATTCCAAGACAATTCTTTCTCTTTGGCTGGTTCTACTCCCTGTTAGCAGCTTTCCTTGGCAGGTATGCCATGTCCCTGGCATTTCCATTATTTTGGGGTCTCCTAGGCAACTTCAACTTTACAGCTTCCTGTTCCAGTGTCTCCAATTCACACATGATCTGGGCTTCTACAAAGGGCTTAGGTCACTGTTCCAGCCCTGTTTCTGTACCACTCTAGGCTCTTATGGCTCCACTACATTACTGCTGCTGTGATTGGTCGTCATTCCATTGTACTGCCATCTCCAGTAGTCTGAGGTCTTCCACTCTAACTGGGCTTCATCAATAGTGTCTCATAGGCTCTCTTTATGGTTCCAAGTCTCTACTATTTTGGTATTGCTCCTTCATTACTTGATCATCAACTGCAACTGAGACTGCACATTTACCAATGGCCTTTCCTGGCCTCTCACAGTACCAAGCCTCAGTTGCTCTCCAAACCAGTACCTACTGGGTGCCCCTTACATATTACCAAGTCCTGCTGCAACATGAGTTTCAACCTTGGTAATCTCTGGAGCACTTCTCTGTGCTCTCAAAAATATTCCTGAAGATTTTTACCTCAGTGATGCTGGAATCATTGCTAATTTCTTAGCTCAAGCTAACCAGCAACTATTGTCCTAGTAACACCTTCTAGTCTTGACCCTAAAGCCAGAGCCACATGCCAAAGCTGTTGAGTTCTGCTGCTTTCTGGTCCTGTAACATGGTCCCCTTGTTTTATTATGTCCTTCACTGCCTAAACTAGGTTTCCTTGGCATGTGTTCTGTAAACTGTTGAACTCAGAGATCTTCATGCCTATCTCCTGAGTTCTGGAATTAAAGGTTTGTACCAGCATGCCCTGACCTAAGCTTTTCTCTATTTGGAACTTGCTCTTTACCAAGCTGGCCTTGAACTCAGATTTGCTTCTCTGTCTCCTGGAATTAAAGATGTATAGCACTATGTCTGCATCTAAGCTTTTCATGGTCACTATTCCTCAAGTTCCAGATCAAAAGCCTATGCCTTCCATTTCTGGAGTTCATTTCTGATTAAAACAAATGAAAACAATTACCAGGTATTAAAAATGTCAAACATGATATAACTATCTATTGTACTACTGCAAATGCATAAACAATAAGCTTAGTCAGGTGGGATCTTGTTCTCAAATCACCCCTCGCTTAATTTCATTTAATAGTCTTAAACTCATGATTTAGCTCCTGATGTCCCTTTACTCCTTAAACCATACACTTAGTTTTTTTTTTTTCCTTTCTAAGAGCGTTACACTTGATCAAAATGTTCTCTGTAAGAGTAACCAGAGGACAAAGCCTATCCTGGGTTGGTTGGTTGGTTGGTTGGTTGGTTGGTTGGTTGGTTAGTTGGTTTCCCTGCATAGCCCTGGCTGTCCTGGAGCTCACTTTGTAGACCAGGCTGGCCTCGAACTCAGAAATCCGCCTGCCTCTGCCCCTGCCCCCTCCCCCCAGTGCTGGGATTAAAGGTGTGTGCCACCACACCCAGCTATGCTGGGTTTTTAAAAACTTCTTTGTTAATGCAATTAATCTGAGTATCTTCACCTTAGCCTCAGGCAGACTTCACACAAGAGCAAAAAGCAGCCACATTCTTCACCAAAATATCACAAAAACTATCTCTAGGCAAAATACTAAAATTCTTCTCCTCTGAAATCTCTTGAGTCAGGTCACTACAGTTCAAATCATCCTCAGTACAACTGTCTTCCATATTCCTACCATAATGGGTCCTTAAGTTCCACTTTCAACATTCTACTGCTTTTCTAATCCTAATTCCTCAAATCCACATTCCTCCAAACAAAATCATGATCAGGACTTTCACAGTGATACCTCACTTCTGGTAACAACTTCTGTCTTAGGTTGGGTTTCCGTTGCTGTGAAGAGACATCATAACCAAGGCAACTCTTATAAAGGACAACATTTAATGGGGACTGACTTAGTTTTAGAGGTTAAGTTTATCATCATCATAGCAGAAAACATTGGCAGTGAGCAGGTACACATGGTGGTAGAGGAGCCAAGATTCTACATTGTGATCTGAAGGCAATCAGGAGAGATCATCTCTTCTCCTGAAGGCAGCCAGGAAGAGGGTCTCTTCTACCCTGGGTACGGCTTAAGCATAGGACCTCAAAGCCATCCTCACAGTGACACTCTTCCTCCAACAAGGCCACATCTATTCCAACAAGGATACATTTCTCATTAGTGTCTTTCCCTATGGGCCAAGCATTCCAACACATAAGTCCCTAGGGGCCAAACGTATTCAAACCACTGCAGGCATAGTTACCTCTTTTTTTCAAAAGTCATGTTTAAGTTGGGTAGCAAGAGATAGAAACACAAAAGAATGAGAGTGAATCCCTGTAGATTATGTATTCTGAAAACAGGAAAGTAAGGGTGATCTCATAGGTAGATGAAGACATGCACTTAAGAGGGAAGTTGTAAGCATAAAAGAGTGAGGAAATCTACGGTTTCAGCACAAAAGAGAAGTTCATACTATATCAAAAAATGGGATGGATGTCCAATGCTAACACCAACAGATGTGAGTAGAATATCTCCTGGTGCTTCCCTTAGATCCCCATTCCTTGTGATTGTCATTAAAAGAGTTTGGAAGAAGCCCCCAGAGTGTAGAGTGGGAGGTGGATGGAGTTTATTAAGGTGGATCAGTCTCAATGTTGTAAGAGAGGGAAATTGTCAGATCATCTGTTGCTCTGTCAACATCTTAAACAGGGGTTATACTAAAGTCTCTATAACAGACAGTTTTCCCCAAAAGGCATTTTCATGTCCAAATGATTGACAAAACGTTGGATTAACTGGTAAGGGAGGAGACATTGCTATGTCATACTTTATCATAATTCTTTTGTTTAGATAATAATCTTTCTTATGACCTTCCATGTAGCTCAAAATGTCACGTCTCCACCCAGGGCCAGATATGTTACTCAGATGCCATTCTTGTGACAGATACTCAAATCCTGCAACTTCAGTTCTTTTTTCCCCAAGCTGCCATTCCCAGTGATCTTTTACACTGCTAAGAGCTGACTACCTACCTAGCCACATTTTCTTGCCAGAAAGATTAATTTATGCAAATGTTGTCCACATACTTAGACAAATATGGAAATTAAAGAAATGTGGTAGGTAATAAGACAGAAGAATATATGAAGAGGCTTCAGGTGAGAGTAATGGAAAGAGACTGGCAGCATGGATTTATAAATAAAAAGCCCTGATTCTACAAGCTTGAGCCTAGTAACACGAGTTCAATTCCCAGATCTCTCAATGGAGAGAGACAAATCCTGAAGTTGTTCTCTGACCTCTACAAATATGCAGTTGTACAAAGGTGCCCTTATTCTCTCTCTCTCCCTCCACCCACCTCTCCTCACACACACAGATCCCACAAATACAAGAATGATAAATAATAACCAAAATATAAAGAAAGAATCATGGAATTGAGGAGAGGAGAGTGTTCACAGAAAGAAGAAATTAAACAGGGGAAATGGCATGTCTTGTTCTGCCAGTGTCTGGAGCTCACATAAGAAAAGTGGGGAACAGGGTCTATACAGGACTTAAGCCAGGTGGGGTTGTTGTGGCCATGGATTAATATCAACATGAGGCATTGAGTCAGATAGCAGATGTTTTCTGATTTGTGAACTAATTTCCTAGAAAAGTTTGACAAGTGCAGAGCTAGATATCACAGTTGGTCACACATGTGACAATCTGTTTTCATTAAAGAGATTAAATCTTTATGACAGAAGACCTTTAGATCTGTGGGTCATCACAGCCATGCCTCACACCACTGGCTTCAGCCAATTACAAAATGTGAAGTCACTGTGAACTTGTAAGACAAAAACGAGAGGTCATCTGGCATATTAGCACACAGCATGGGAAATGTTGAAACACTTTTCACTGCATGTCTGTTTGAAAAGCACCAACCCAAGTCCACAGAAGAGCATCTACAGGGAGGAGCAGGGAGTGTTTGCCAAATATCCCTCTGTGGTAAGACAGACTAAGCCAGCAGCAAACCCAGGGTGCTAGGTATCTACTAACACATCTTTTCTGTAAGGAAGTCAGTATTCCACAGCCCCCAAAATGTTAGCGGCTAATGCAGGGAACGTTGTACTGCATTTCAGAATAGGAGCATTTTTTTTTTTGGAAACAAGAACAGGCCTCATGAACTTCATCAGGTTACTGAGACTGTGCATGATCCAGAACAGCATGGGACCCTTCACAGGAAAACGGTGTGTACAACCCCTTCACAATACAGAGAGCATTCTGAAAAAAAAGATGGCTGTCAAATGTCCGTCTCCCTTTTCTTTTTGTGAGATTTCATGATCATAAAAGTAAAATCTTATTTATTTCTGCTAAATTCGGGGGATAGAGACTGGTCCTCAGCTAAGTACTAGCTGAAGGTGGCAGAGGTCATGGTCTTCAGTTATATACGAACTTATGAGTCCACCAGGCTTCAGTGGACAGTTCCAAACTCGTGATCACATTGACACCCTTGCTAGAACTCTTGGGTCATATAATAAAACAAAAATTCACTCATGTCAAAAGTAGTTTGTAGGGAGAAGAGATTATGGATGGTGTGAAACAGAAATAAAACGTAGAAGGATTTGAGAATGATTAGAATGAATTTTATCCATGTATGAAATTATCAGAGTAAATTTAATTAACTTATAAATAAAATAGAACACAAAACACCAAAATGTTACAATACAGTTAGTGTTCTGTTCCCTCAGGATTTAAGTTTACTGATGAATTTGCAAAAACTTAGTGAATTTTCATTCCTTTGTTTGTGAAATTGCAGGTATGAACAGACATAATCAAAGCCAAGACAATTCCTATGGTATGAACACCTCCTTTATTCAGTGTTTGGTGCACAGTATGGCACTGCCATACCCATTATGAAAGGTGTACTTAGCTTTGCACATGGAGAAGGGGGAACGTGCTGTGGGAGGCCAAGGTTGAAGAAATACTGAGGATGGAATGGGTGCACATGTGCTGTTACCTAAGCACACAATTTCATGTGAACAAGCCAGAACAACTGTGGAACACTCTTGGAATGACCACAGACCTTAGAAACAAGGTAAAGAAGGCTCCCTTTACAGTGGGCAGCCAGCGGGGAGTCCAGCACTGTGCCTGGAGAGCAAGGCCACTGGCACAGAGCATTTCTCAGGCAGAGTCTTGTGTGTAATTGTTGGCCTAACAACTCCAAGTGCCCTGTAGATCAGTCATAGTGAAACAAGGAGATGTGGATGGAAATTATAAGACAAAGGCAGCTTTATGTTCCTTTAAGGGATGCTATGAGTTGAAGCCAATGCCATTTTTTTTTATTATATATATATATATATATATATAAAATCTTTTCATTACCCTTCATTCTGTAAATACTGATTTATTGAGTATATTTTATTTGGTTCACCAGTCATGAGTACCTATGTCATGGTAAACAATTATCTACACACATTTTCTAAAATGAATATACTAAGCATTACAGCTAAGCTGTGAAACTTCCCAATTGTGGCTCTGAATCTAAGATGTTTGTCAATTTTATGTAAAATTTTGGGTACTCATAATATTTTGTGTGACTTATTATTTAGACCTAGTGAAAAGGGCTTGCCAGGTTCCTAGAGACATGTAGGCAGTGGGATTCTCTTTCCATTATGACCTTGAAGCTGGATATGAAAAACTGCCTTAGGCATTTGTCTTCTCCCAGTAATTCTTCTGGAATCAGTTAGAAGTTAGTATACTGCCTGTTCCACAGACCCTCCTTCTAGGGGTGAATGGGGATGAGCTGAGAAACAACATTCTAGTAAATATTTTGTCCACATACAGACTCACTTTGCTTTTTAAAGACACAGATGCCTCAACAATGCGCACTTCTTTGCTTCCTCTCTGACACAGCTCTTTTGTATTGAACACAGTGCCAACCACATGCTTAAATATGAGAGGAGGCAACTGGAAACAGAAACAAAAATGTCATGGGAGTCAACATCATAGAGAGTGCTGTAACTGCAAATTTGGGTTTATGAAATTATTGTTCTTATAGTATTGTTTGCTGAAGCCATTTATATGCTGTTGAATTCTGTAACTTGATTGGTACTCAGAGCAAAACTATAAAACCTGGCTCAGAAAACATAAAGAAATATGTTAGTGTACCTTCCCACCACTTTAGTTCAGTATTGTTAAGGGAAACAATGAAAAGAAACCATTTATTTCCATGGTAGGATGAGACAAGAAAAATACAAGTTCACAATTAGAAAAATGCTTTCTATTTCCCTTCCACTCTGTGTGTGTAACTTATGTAAGTCAATTGTTCATGGTTGGCACACATTGGTGTATTGATTTTCTTGATGAAAGAAAACATGCTTTGTTTCTTGGCGTTCCAAGAGATGAACATAATGATGGTACACACTGGGGATGCAAATGTGCAAGCAGTTTACACTTTTGGAATTTAAAAGCTCAAGTTTTCCTATTCATAAAAATGATATCAGAAGCTGCCAAGATTAGCAAAGGCTGACCGTAAACATGTCTACCCCACACAGAAAAGCAGCTATTTTCCTCACGTTTGCTCCCCACTTTATTTCAGTACCCACTGAGTGCTCACATTTGTATAGGGAGGGCCTCACAAGAGTTGTAGTGTCCCCATGTTGGCTCACACATAGCTAAATTAACATCCAAGCGTCGGCAAAGCGAGTGCACACAGTCAGACTGCCTACCTAGCTCCTAGACATGAGGCTACTGATTTGTCAACAGCTTGGAATCGTCTAACCAAAACCTTCCACCGTGCCTATCTCAGCCCACTGCACTCCTGCTACTGATGTGGCTAATGAAGGGCTTTGTCTTTCAGGTAATTCTTGACTCTAAGAGACTTGTACTGCTTTCCCAGGAGCACGCCTGATCTGTCACACTTTTTGTATATTCACACCATAAACCTATCTTCAGGCACTTTTTTCCATGTTGAAAAATGACACCAATATCTGCTCCAGTGTGCAGCCGTACTGTGTGATACTACTTGCAGAAGATAATAGTCGCCCCATAAATATTTGAGTAAATGAATAAAAGGGCAAATACATAAAATTCCAGATACACTCAGGGATAAGATGCATGAAGTATATTTACAGGACACACAATGTTTCTAAATGTTGTTTCATGCAGTGAAATTCTACAGAAATTGGAGGAGGGCAGGAAGGAAATACAAGAAAGACTTGGATTCTGTGAATGTGTAGAAAGGAAGACCGTGCTTCAGTCTTTCCAAAGGAGAAAGAGTACACTGCAGACTTGAACTTTGGGGTCACCCTTCTGGCTGTGGTGCATCAAAACAGGAAAGGGCCATATGGATCTTCAAGCTCCTCCCTTTTTCATATAATTTCATTCTGTTTTCTTCTTTCTCCATGCCTCTCTTTTTGTCTCTCTGCTCACCTGCCTCTTGTTCCATTTCCTCTTTCCCTTTCTCCTCTACCTTCTTTCTCCATTTTATATCTAATATTACATGCACTGTATTTTGGAGTCCAAGATTCAACAGCTAACTTACTGTGTTGATATTGCTTCTCTGTGATGACTAAACAGGAAGAGAGACACCATTAGTAACTGCACATTTGCCCACATTCCTTTCTGTGGCCCCTTTTGCTTCCACATTGCTGTTTCCCAGAGAGACATGAGAGGATCTACCGTTCCTGGGACTACATGGAGAGCACACTATTAAACTCACTACTTCTCACTACAACTACTTAGAAAGACTGCCCTCGTGTAAGGTGTCTCTGGGTTAGAAGCAATTCACAACTTAAACACTGCATCTGTCGGTTTTAAAATGCTAATTTTCATATGGATACCAACTTGGGACTTATTGAAAAGTAAAGCTTAGGGGCAAATTAATATTAAAGACTAATTATACTTAGGGAGTCTTGTTTCTGTTTTATTTCTCTTCGTTCATAGTGCAGTGTTCCCAGAAAACAAAACAAACCACAAAAATCTCCGACTTTTGAAGTTAATTCTTCCATGAAAACTGTGACAGGTCAGGACACCCTTGTGTATTTTTGTACCTGCCCATCTTGATATATGTCTTAGATTTTCTCCTGCTTTTAATTCTGTAAACATTCAATGCTGAGTGAATGCTTATTTTTGATACAATCAAACCCATGGCACACCTGTCTCTGAGGATGAAGAGACAGTGAGTCACCAAGAAGAGGAGGGTCACATTAACCCTTGGAAAACACGAGGGATAATTTACAAAATTGAGTTTTTGAGAGCATAAAAGGATTCACTTGTAAGTGAAAAATGCTTGTGAGTTTCCTGGAAGTGGTCATCTCCTTGTTCTCTAATAGGGACACAGAGCTGTGCCCAGTTCATATTTAGTCTAGTGCCTTGGGACTCAGGAAAGCAGTTTTTTGCAAGTTGTAAAAAATACCACTACAAATGTTCATGCTCTGGCTGTCCTTAGCTGTCTGTAAATCAGGCAGCTGAACACAGTTATTCTGCATCCTGTTGGAAATGCATCTTTGTCTCTGGTGGAGATACAGCCTGCTTCCTGGGGACAAAATCTGAGGATTAACAGAACCAGCAGTTCTCTGTTGATTTTTACTCAGAGCAGGGCCTTTTTTCACCAAGTTCATTCTCTAACTGAAGAGGGGAAAAGTGCATAAATTGACTGCTGAAAGCCAGCCCTCCGATGGACCAGGGTGGCCCAGGAACACAGTGTCAGGGCGGCATTCCATAATGTAAGGGAAAGCAATTTGCCCATCTGGGTGAGTGCTTTTCCTCTGCGAGTGTGTAACCTGAAGAAGGGAAATTACTTTTTCCTGGTACCACTTGGTAGCCAAGAGGAGGCAATTTACCTCATAATGTCAAGACACCCTGCTGCTGTGAAAGTGGTCATATCCTGAGCTTGCTACAGGAGAGTACTTGGCTCACAGTCACGCTGACCTTCGTAAATCTCTCAGTCTCGGGCTGATATACTGTAGAAAATACACACAGGCAGGTGGATGAGTAGGTGTGTGTGTGTGTGTGTGTGTGTGTGTGTGTGTGTGTGTGTGTATGACAGACAAAGAGACAGAGACACAGAGAGAAAGAGATTGGGTTTTGTTTTGTTCTGTTTTTATATCCCTCATTCATTGTGATTTTACTGCATGGTTCCCCTGGAAACAGTGGCTTTCAAACATTCTGAAATGGTGAAGAGGAACTCTTCCTCAGTACCATTCCATCTTATCCTGCGTGTGTATGAATGCTCTAGGAATGACACCCGCATTGCTTTTTTAAGGCTCGCACACGTAGGGAAAGGAATTGGTCAGTTAAAAACCCTACAGCAAGCCCACCTCGTAGGAAAAATTTCAACTCTGTAAATTAGCTGTAACAAGGGAGCACTGGAAGCACAATGGCCTTATTCGAACTTCCTTTTAAAGTGTGTGTGTGTGTGTGTGTGTGTGTGTGTGTGTGTGTGTGTATAATTTTTCTTTCTACATTTTCTATTCTTCTCACTTAGTATGTCCTATTATGGTTTCATTCCTTCCACTCCTCCCAGTTCCTCCCTACTTTCCCTCCCATCTGAAGCCACACTTTTCTGTCTCTCATTAGAAAACAGGCTTCTAAGGAATTATAATAAAATGTGATAAAACAAAAACATGAACATAGGACAAAACAAACAAGAGCAAGAGCCCAAGAAAAGGCAGTACATCCGGGAGTCCCATAAAAACACTGAATGGGGAGAAGCATCTCTGGGACAAGCTAGAAACCTAGGAAACCTGGAATTCTTGGGAATCTAGGAGGGTGATTGTAGCTAAGACTTCTAGCAGTGAGGGATATATGGAGGCTGAACTGGTCATCTCCTTTAATCAGGCAAAATTTTCATAAGGGAATTGAACACCAACCCAGCCACATAATATTAGACCCACAATATGTCCTGCCTACAAGATGTGCAGTGCCTAAAAGATGGAGCAGAATTTGAGGGAAGGACCAAGCAGTGACTGGCCTACTTTGAGACCCATGACATAAAATGGAGCCCACCCCTGACACTATTGATGATATTATACTATTCTTGTAGATAGGAGCCTAGCATAACTGTCATCAGAGATGCTTCACCAAGCAACTGATCAAGACTAATGCCGAGACCTCAGATAAACACTAAGTGGAGCTTGGGAAATCGAGTGAATGAGAGAAATGAAGGATTGTAGGAGCCAGAGGAATCATAAGAATACCTACAGAATCAACTAACCTGGGCCCATAGGGACTCATAGAGACTGAATTGCTGACCAGAGAGCATGCCTGGAATGGTTGTAGTCCCTCTGCACAAATGTAACAGTTGTGCGGCTAGGTTTTCATGTGGAATTCCTAAAATGGGAGCAGGGGCTGGTTCTGACTACATTGCCTGCCTTTGAATTCCGTTCCCCTAACTGGGCTGCCTTGTCTAGCCTCAATCGATGAAGATGTGCCTAGTTTTACTGCAACTTGATATACCAAGGCTGTGTGATATCCATGGGAGGACTCCCCTTTTCTGAGGAGAGGAAGAGGAAGGGTGGATCTGGGAAAGGGGGGGGGCTGAGAGGAGAGGCATGAAAGGAAACTGCAATCATTGGGGTGTAAAGTAAATAAATAATTTGTCTGCAAAGCATAGCAAACTATCATTAATCATGTCAGCGATTGTCTCCCTCCCATGGAATGGGTCTCAAGTTGGACCAGTCATTGGTTGGCCATTCCCTCAATCTTTGTTCCATTTTTATTCTGCACATCTTGTAGGCAGGCCAAATTTTGGGTTGAAAGTTTTATGGGTGGGTTTGTGTCCCTCTCCCTACACTGTAAGTTCCATCTGGCTATAGGAGGTGGCCCCATCAGTTTCCATATCCGTCACTGATAGAAGTCTCAGCTAGGGTCATCCCCATAGACTCCCAGGGGCATCCCCAATCTCAGCTCTCTGTCTATTCTCTCCTGAGAGGCTTCATCCAACAGCAGCAGATGGAAACAGATGCAGGGACTAAGAGTCAAACATTAGGTAAAGCTCGTGGAGTCGTGTTGAAGTGTAAGAAATAATATTGAGTGAGCCAGAGGGGACTCACTTATTAAAATATACTTATTAAAATATGCTTATTAAAATCTCCTTTAAGAAGCTAATAGCTATATTCTCAGTCTTGCCTTTTTCCTCAATGCCTTTCTTTCTCTAAACCTTAATGTTTAATGTTTGTATGAAAATCTCTTTATAAACATCAACTCTATTTCAAAAAACTTTGTTTCTCAGATGCTTGCAGCTACAACAAATATAACATTTAAAAAGTACTAATATATCAGAATTGTGGTGGCACACTCCTTTAATTCCAGCACTCAAGAGTCAGCGGTGGTCAGGACTCTGTGAGTTTGATCTACAGAATGAGTTCCAGGTCAGTCAAAGCTACATGTGAAACCTTATCTGGAAAACAAGCAAAAAAAATGCTAATGCAGCAATATGCTCTATAATGTTACAGTTTTAACATGACAGAGGCATGATACAGGTGACAGCATCGGGGTGCTAATAGATAGTTCTGAGGGAAAGTTCTAGAAAGAAATAAGGAAAGAGAAAGGTGAGGCCATGACCAAGATACCTCATTGACAACCTGTGGTCTTCTTGCAACAGAGTTTTCAGCTTGCACCCAGAGCTACCCAATGTTTCTATAACACGTTAGAAGGCCTTTCTTTTATACTTGCTTTAACTCTTTGAGGACTTCAACATCTAATACACTTACCTGTAACCCATTCTACGTTGTTTGTGCTATTTGAAAGAGGATGGCCCTCACTGGTCACATGTTTGAATGTTTGGTCCCTAGTTAATTGAACTGTTGGGGAAGAGTTAGAAGGTATGGCCTTGTAGGAAGAGGTATGTCATTGAGAGTGAGCTTTGAAGTTTCAAAAGCTCATGCCATTCTGAGTTATCTCTATCTCTACCTCATGCTGGTATTAGATTAAGCTCTTAGTTAATACTCCAGTGCCATGTCTGCCTGTTGCCATGTTCTCTATCAAAATGATCATAGACTCTAACCTGCTGGAGCTGTGAGCCCCAACAAACTCTTTCTTCTATGAGTTGTCTTGGTCTTGGTACATTAGCACGGCAACAGAAAGTTAACAAAGGCAACACCCTTTCATAGATTAAAAAAACACAAAAGATTATTTATAATACATGATGTATGCTTTTGCTGGGGCAAATCCTACCTTGGAGAACAGCTTGAGGCATTGCCAACAATGTGTCAGATGAAGCATCTGATGAACAGATTGCTAAAAAAAAAGTAATTTTGCCTAAATATCTTTGAAAGGAGCTATTCTCTCTCTCTTTCTCTCAATTTATGGCATATAATAATATTTTTGAAGGAAGGAAGGAAGGAAGGAAGGAAGGAAGGAAGGAAGGAAGGAAGGAAGGGAGGAAGGAAAAAGGAAGGAAAGAAGGAAGGAAGGAAGGAAGGAAGGAAGGAAGGAAGGAAGGAAGGGAGGAAGAAAAAAGGAAGGAAGGGAGGAAGAAAAAAGGAAGGAAAGAAGGAATGAAGGAACGTTGGAAGCCACCATTCCTAGCCTACATATTTATAAACTTATTTTCTGTTTATTTGTTCCTCTATTTCTGTATCATCTGACAATTTTAGCTTTTATTAAATAATATTGCCTTAGTCTTTCTTTTTAATGTTCTCTTCTCTTCTTGACTTATTAAGGAAAATAGGAATTTTTCTGGTAATAAAACTAAAGATTTCTGTGAGAATCTTTATATGTGTGTATGCATAAAGATTTGTATGTATGTATATATGTATGTGTGTATGTATGTATGTATGTCTCTATATAAATTTATAAAGATATCTCCATTTAACCATTTCACATGTACACATATTTTAACATGTGAGTCATTTCACTTGACAAAATTTATAATTTTCAAAGGTTGTATTATTTTCCTTTAAAAGGAAGTACTTATTAAGGAAGAAAATATCTGTTAAGATCTAAATAGCAACAATAATAAGAACATTATGTGAGCTAGATTTGGTAGAGGGCTTATCTATTATGCACAAAGTTTGATTCCGAGAAAAACAAAAGACAACATAATCTATTCTATAAAAAGCTATAATCTTTGCTTCTAAAACATCCAGGCAAATCTGAGCTAGTAGAGAAACTGATCCCATGGAAAGATGTTCACTGGTAATAAGAACAAGCTTTGAGAAGTCAGAAATGATAACCTCATTGTGACATGAGAGCCTGGGCAGTGTGACTTGGGACATGGGTAGAAAGTGTGTGCCTCAGGCAGGCCGCTTCTTGCCATCACATTTAGCCTGAAGCCAGGAATTCTGGCATGTCTGGGACAGGACCAGAATGCACTTGAGACATTTTAAAGGGCATTCATTTATTGTTTAAAATGACAAGTGAACATTTGCTGTTCATATAATGGTAAAGAAGGTGCTAAAATTCTTCTGTAAGGTCTCATCCAGAGAGTGAATTCTTCTAAACATCTTAATTTCTTTCTCTCCTAAGCTGTAAGGAGGGCCTAAGATGGTAGAAGAATTCACCAGATTTAGAGAGAGCAGAGAAGGCAAAATTGGAAACTGGGGACAAGGATAACACAAAGGTTCTCTGTTGCCATGTAGAATGGATTCAAGTTATCTTTGCCTCATGAGTCCTGTTAATTAGTTATGAGCCCAAGGGCAGGGTTGTACAATTCACTTTTCTTTTCTCCAGAGCTGTAACAGTGGCTGATATCCAGCACATGCTGAATAAATATTTACTGAATGACCAACAGCTAAGATAATTTTACATGGGGAGAACAGGGACAAGGACTGGAAATGAGAATTTATTAAAATTTCTACTTAATGGGCAGTATACTTGTACATAGATTGCAGATTAGGAAAGGATGAAGAGGGACAGAGGCTGAATTTGTGCCTGGGTTTGTGAATGAGAGTTAGACAGAATGTCAAGTGTCTTTCACATATCTTGAGCAAATGGCTCAGAAATGGAGGGAGGCTGGAGTGAATGGGACTTTTCAATGAGAGATCTCTGCTTGTTGAAAGTTCTTAGGACAGTCTACAAATGTCAAGTTGACTGATGAATTGCAGAAAATAGCAGTGGCAGCCTCATGCAAATGTCTAGACACTAAAACTTCTGAATCTAGTCTTAAATTTAGTTCTGGATGTTTGACTTCATTGTATTATTGGCTTGGTACCAAATTTGACTGGACAAAAGCAGACTAACTTGACTTCACCCATTCTAAGTCACACAGCTCCCAGCAAGTTCTGAGGCTCAGCTTCTTCAGCTGTAAAATGTCAGTGCTCAGAACCAACCTCATAAGGATGCTGTAGAGATTAAGTCCTGTAGACCATTAAATATTCTCCCAGCTACACAGCAAGTACTCTATATTAGTTATACTACTGTTAACACTTAAAAAGGAAGTGGTTATTATCAGGGGACATATTTGCTGAGAATAAACATACTTTACAAAAGAAAGGTCTGTTATTTTTTGTAAATATGTGTATTTTTGTGTAAATATGTGTGCCTATACATGTTTATGTGCACCATTTGTCTGCAGTGACCATGGACTCCAGAAGAGGGCATTGGATTCCCTGGAACTGAAGTTATCAATGTTTGTGAGCTGCTATGTAGTAGGAACTTAGCCTGTATTGGCCCTCTGCAAAAGTATGCTTAAACTCTGAGTCATCTCTATAGGCCCTACCATTCCTCAAAAAGATTTTAAATTGTTCATTTGAGGGCATGTTTAAAATGTGGTAATGATATTTCATGAAGGCTAAAGTTCTGTTCCTAAGTATGGTGATGGCATCCTGCCCGGAAGAGGTTTAATTGGGAGAAACATGGATCCTTTCCACCCTCAAAATCCTGTGCTGAAAGCCTTTACAGCTAAAACTTTTACTAATTAGAAACACCTTTATTTGAAGAAATGTTCTTCAGAATTATTAAGTGCTAAGGGAAAGTGATGGACTTTTCACACACTTTTCTTACAGCTGAGGTTGAGAAAATTCAGTGAACTGTGCAAAGACACATGCCTCCTCTCCATCAGCTAAGACTTAGACTCACATTTTGAGAGTGTCAGTTGTAATTGAAGCCATCTTCTTATGATGAGTGGCATCCAGCCACAGCATTTGTTTCTTTCTCTAGAGACTGGTGTACAAAACTATTCCTTCACACTCTTCCTACTTCGCGATTGCCCGGCATAGCACAGGTAACGCTGTTACCCCGTCTTAGTCCCATTGTACCTTGCATTCCTGTCTACAGTGTGATTATAGACCAGGGGATTAGGCAGTCTTCTTGAAGCTTAAATTAGAGTCAGAGTAAATTGATTTCTTTCAGTAATACAAAGCACAAACCACACTGCCTGGGTTGCAAGTCTAAAATTTGTCTTTATAGTTTTGGTTTTGTTCTTTTAACTGGAATTCCTATGAGTTACATAAGAGTTCCTTGGTTTGAGATGCTTCACTGCCATACATCCAGAGGTCATTTCATTGGTTATTTCCTGAAACATTTCCTGAGGTGGCCACAGGGCTATGGCGCTCTCCTGCAGAGTCTGTGTGTAACTGCTCAGTGAGATCTTGTCCTCTTAACCATGGGCTGCTCTCTTGTCAACTTCTAAGGGCCATGGCTTCAGACAGACAGAGAAGCTTCTGAGAAGGAGGTTGGTTCTGGCCAGTGCCTGCTGTCTGAGACAATCTGAAGTCCTATGCCTTGAAGAAGACTATGGAGGAGTGAACTAGCTTCAACTCAACCTATCCTTCTAGTTTCCAACGCACAGGCTTCACCACAACCCTAATCATTTCCTTCTGAAATGGCAGCCATTTCTATATGAGAAACTTAATCAGTATAATGTCAACAAAACATACAAAGCACAACGTTGTGGACTTTCAAGTTACAAGTATCTTGTCCTTCATGCTGGGTTAAGTATATTTGTAAATTTCTATATATTACCTGTGAGTGGGTCCCTGGGGACATGGCTCAGCAGTTAAGGGTACTTGTTTCTCTTTCAGAGGACCCAGGTTCAAGTCCCAAATAACAGCTTACAACTATCTATAACTCAAGTTCCAGGCAATATGACACCTTATTTTCATTTCCATCGGTACCAAAAATGCACAAGATTTACAAACATGAATACAGACACAACAAACACATAAAATAAAAATTAATAAATCTACATTAACTACCAATCAATGATCCCAGGCTCACACTGCTTTTCTTCAACCTCTTGAATGAAGCTCTGGACTGAAGGCAATAATAAAAGCCTTTTCCCCGACCCCCTTGGCTCACTCCCACTACAGGATATTGACTGTAAAAACTCTAGAAACATTTATTGAATGTCAATTATGCTCTGGGCACTGTGTCACTGATTTCTAACTCACAATGTCTAAGGCAGAGGAGATGATGACATTTCTGTGGTTTTGTGAGATCCAATTGAGAAAATCAGCAAGGACTGAAAGAAAGCCTTGTAAACCAACCAAGGGCTCCAGTACATTGTGACATGTGATATGTCCATGTGACATCCGAGCTGTTCTAAGTAATGGGGGCAGCCTGGGTACAGGACAGAGCTATGGCTTTCCATAGAAGAGAGAGGGGTGAGTTCAATCTAGAGGAAAGTGGGTGCTATGTTGAGCATTGATGAGAAGTCGGGTTCCAGAGCCTGGTCTCACCTGACATACATAGCCTTAGTCCATACTTGGAGAGGTACAAGTGCTTTCTCTACTGCTAATGCATGCTTTGCCTCTGGAATCAAACAGTGAATGAGACACAGCTTATGTCTATAATCATCGTACAATCTAAGGATGTGAATGAAGAATCTTAGCAAGTACAGTGCTACACTTCTGTCTCAACATCACTTTACAGCAGTGCCAGAGAACAACCTGGCAGAGTCTAGGAATGAAGAACAACGGCCCCCTAGCAAAGAAATATTGCAAGGGTCCATATTTTACTGAAACCCTTATAGTGAATCACTGATAAATAATATATCTTCCAGTTTGCTAGCATTCATACATGTTTATTTTTTTAATTTAAAATTATATTGTTATGTGTCAGACAGAATTCTAGGTTCTGCAGGTTCAGAAACATCCTGAGAAGTCTACATAATTCTACTGGTTTTATAATATCACAAGAGCTAGAGAACTCTCATTGTAGGGTGAGGCTTCATGAAGAATTTTCAACACTGATTAGTAGGTCAGGCAGAAAAAGATTCTCAACTGGGAGGAGATGAGAGTTTCCTAGAGAAATGGTTCCACATCTATAACACAGCACACAAATTTTGAAGGGAAGTAAAGACTAGGTACCTCTGATGAACTCTGGGATCATTGAAATATGAGTAACCTTTATCTTCTTACTTTGGCGCTTATTCTATCCCTTGTAGTAATATTTTCAAAGTAAATAAAATGCTAATACGGCAAAAACTTGATACTGTAGCTGGACACAGACCAATAACAGAATTCTTAAAACTCCCTTTAAACATTTTTAAACATTTTATGAGCCCAGATTCCTTAGAAGTAGAGCTTGAGGCAGGAACTAAAAAGCAGGTGAGTCATTCATGAAGAGCTCTTCTGAAGTTGTAAAGAATAGTTACTGCTGTTAAGCAGTGAAGAGGACTTAAGTAAAAATTAAGCATTGACTCTATGCACTGAGGAGCACTAGGAGGAGGAATCATAAAAGAGTCACCATGCTTTCTGTCTTCTCAAGTAACCTCAGTCCTTCCTGTGACTCCATTGTGTTAGCCACACAATGACATCCAGAACTAAGTGACATGATACAGCCTCCTCAGAAAGTCAGGAGGAAAAGAAAGTGTAGTATGAATCCTATGTTCTTGACAGTATGACAGGGATGGGGGAGAGAGAGAGAGAGAGAGAGAGAGAGAGAGAGAGAGAGAGAGAGAGAGAAACTGAGTCCTGCTGCCTGAGGATGAATTCTAGAAATCAGGGTTTCTCAGCTGGAGGTCTGAAATGTGGGCTGCTATGTTTCAGAAAGCCTGACATCTGTGTTGGCCTTTCATTTGTCCAAAGTGAATCACAGATTCCTGAAAGAATCATAAACTTAGTTTTGCAGTTGTCTGAAGGCTAGGTCAAAGGACAGTGTTTTTCTGTCTTGTGATTGGGTTGGAATGACATACTCCTACAGTGAATTTTGTAGGGTCATAAAAACATAGAGGCATCCCAGAGCCCTCCTCTGCATGCCTCCTGCACTTACCGCTCCCTCCCTAATCTGGTCTTTCAGAACAGAATCACTTTATGTTTTACAGGAGTTGAATTTTCATATGTATGTTGTTTCTGAAACATGCCAGTTTGAATTTCTCTTAACAGTTTAGCACACTGGGCAACACACAGACATTCTGGTATTTATCTTTAGAATTAGTTTTCTTTTTATGGCCATCCTTATTAAGCTGTCTTCCTTTATAAATAGTACATAGAGAAACTAATTATCCATTGCTCTTATAAGGCAACAATGGCTTATGTTTCATGATTTGAAGAGTATGAGGTCATGTGGTATATGTTTATAATCCACTCTTCTGTTTTCAATATTGTTCTTGATCCTGCTGGATGTCATGAAGAGAAAGTGGAAATGATTCCCTCTTCTGAGAAAATAACAAAATAGTGGGAATAAATAAAAGAAATACAAGTTAAAATGCCCCACATTAAATGATAAAATCACCAAGTTCACAGACATGAAATGGTGTGCAGATGAACAACTTAAGAAGACTCTTCAGTCCGTATGAGACAAACAATATTTCACTGCCAGGAGAATGTGAATAAAGGCATGTACTTGTTTCTTTAAATACAACTTTTGCCACTTTGGAGTTCATATAAAACTTAGTAAGTGTCTCATCACCTTCGAGAGCTCTGAAGATCTTCTGCAAAGAACAGATGAGGTGACAAAATGATCCGTGCAGTATGAACTCAATACTTGCATTCAGACTACACAAGCACAGGCAGATGCTGTAGTTATCCATAAGCTTTGAAATAGCTTCCAGGGCTCACCCCAGAAACTCCTGGATTAATTGTTTGATACACGGATTATATATTTTTAGCAAACTGTACTGATGTTCCTCATTTTAGATATGCCTAAGAATCATACCCAAGGATTTCTTTCAAATCTGATGCATCCCAGCTCCAGCATTTACCAAGGAAGAGTGTCTCTCAAACCAAGCTCCTGACTCTCAGGTATCCACAGGCTTTCAGTCATCAATTCCTCAATATAAATTGTAATACGTTGTATTAAGGTCTACTTCCATGGAATCTTGCCTGTACATGTGTGGAGAACAACTGCAACTAATCCATTCATGAAACCATTTCTAAATCACCCAGAGATTAGTTCAGAAATACACCCATCCTGAGGTTTTTTTTTTTTTTGGGGGGGGGGGACTCCAATGAAACCATCCAAATTTCATTTCTTCATTGACTCAAGAGAAACAACCACATTATTTGCAATAAATATCTGGGGGGGGTTGTGTAGGAAACCTGGATAATGGTAGGTCTACTAGCTGTTGCTGTGTCCAGCAATTTTCTGGAGCAAAATTCTAAGTCAGAGCTCCCTCATAGATATCAGAGGAACACAAATGGTAAATGCAGCAAATAAAATTCTTGTTAAAAAAATCTACAAGAGGCAAAACTTTGCCATTTGCACCACAAAAAGGCAAAGATGATTATCTTAATGATTGTTATAATATATCAAACTCTTCTTTATGAAGGAAAGAGCTAATATCCCAGTGGGGACATAGAAAAAATGTGTGAACAACCAGCTCACAGAAATAATAACTAGTAACCAAGATGATTGAACATGAAGGAGGTTGTTTTCTAGTAACTAGCCTCTTCCTGTCCCTTCAGCTTGAAATCCTACTTGCCACAGACATGTGCATCACAATAGAATTTCCTTTAGGTTGACATTCTAATGTCTCCTGGTCAGAGATCCTCCCCATAGCCATTCTATCTAAAATAGTGTCCACTGTGTGACTACCTTCACTTCATTGCATAAATATCCGCCATTCATTTATGAAATGTCCTCTGTTATCCTTGGCTAGAGTATAAATTGATTAAGGGTAGGGACAATGATTATTATAGTTGGTTGTGTCACCAGCGATTAACATAAGCCTTTCATATTAGAAGGATTCAAGAAACAATCTGTTGAAAGCTTAGTGGTTAAAGCAGGCTTCCTGCCGTTGCCTAGCACCAATACCAGGCTGTGCAACTTCACTCTGGGGTATATGATACACTGTTCTGACCTCTGAGGATACTATACTCACACAACACACACACACACACACACACACACACACACACACACTTCCAGAAAACTCATATATTTTTCAACAATGAAGACCGTGAACCCTTCATTTAACTCAGTCAGTGTGTGACAGACAGACCTTAGACACAAACTGAATGTCTACCAATGAAAACAGTTAAATAATCACAGCCTTTTGGTGATGAATTGTGAAGCCATTAAACACCACAGCATATTTGCACTGATAATAGAACTTGTCAAGAAAAACAAGATATCTTAAAATGTAGAACAAGTTTGTTCTTTAAAATGTTATGCGGTTATATATAATATGTGAATACATTCCACAAACAACAATGACAACAACAACAAAACCCTACAGGAAAAAGATACAATCAACCTTTTTATATTATTAGTATTATTTTTTAAACTCCAGATTTCATTCCCCTCCTGGTCCACCCTCCAACTGTTCCACATCCTATACCTCTTCCTGGTCCCCCTGTCTCCCCAAGGATGTTCCCACCCTCTACCCCTACCCCACCAGATGTCTAAACTCCCCTGGGGCCTCCAGTCTCTTGAGGGTTAGTTGCATCTTCTTTGACTAAACCCAGACCTGGCAGTCCTCTGCTGTATGTGTGTTGGGGGTCTCATATCAGCTGGTGTATACTGCCTGGTTGGTGATCCAGTGTCCAGGTTAATTGAGGCTGTTCGTCCTCCTACAGGGTCACCCTCCTCCTCAGCTTCTTCCAGCTTTCCCCTAATTCAATCATAGGGCTCGGCTGCTTCTGTCCCTTGGTTGGGTGCAAATATCTGCATCTGACCCTTTCAGTAGCTTGGTGGGTCTTTCAGAGGGCCTTTTATAGTATTTCCTGGGAGGGAAGGGAGGATTTGGATGGGATTGGGCATAGAGAGAAAGATGTCTTTGAAAGTTTGTTTATACACTTATATGTGTTGTGTGTTATGTGTTGTATGTTGTCTGTCTGTGTGTGTAACACATAAGTGCAGGTGCCCAAATAGGCCACAGCAGGGTTTCAGATCTCCTGGAATTGGGGTCACAGTTCGTGGTTGTGAGTTGATTCATGGAGATACTGGGAGGCAAACCAGGGTTTTCTAGATCAGAAAGAGCTCTCGACCTCTAAGCCATTTTTCCAGTCCCCACTTGATAAGATGTTTTAAATCACAATCAGAATACATGCATTTTTGCATAAGCAATGCAAATTGATCAAACGAGTTCATCTAAAATCTCAAGAATAATGAAGACTGGGAAATACCTTCCATGGTTTGTATCACCATACCTCCAGGGCATAAAACAAAGGGGAAGAAAGGAGCCACAAGTTCTGATGCATCAAAGAAGGGTTTAGAGATGCAGATGCTCTGCAATAACTGAGGGAAATTGCCTTTCTGCACTTTGATGTTCTGTGAGACCTTGTGATCTTCACAGGGACTTACTGGGTCACTACACCCCCTCTCCCTTCTGAATTGCCCTGCTGCTTGGTGACTTGAGCATCTCTGTGAGTCAGATTTTAATGATTTTTTGCTAGATAAAAAATTCTTTGAGATAATTCTAGTCATGTGAGGGAGGATCTAGCAAGTTTTGGGAAAAGTCTGAAAAAAACAACCTTTACTAAGAGAGTTCCAGTTGGTATCTAGGACCAGAAATCAGGATAAATGTTCAACATTCATTAAGTACTCAGAGGAATGTCACGTACATGATTGTAGCTGACACAGTTTACATAGGCAGAGAAGTTTAGTGAGGCCACAGTAGGATGGCTAATCTGTTCCATTTCCCTGGAGCTAGGAGCTCTTATTGAGTCCCAGAATTGTAAGGAAGTATCCAAAGAAATTAAAATAAGCTAGCTATTCAGCAAGGCAAGAAGCAAGACAATACACATTTATTAAATGTTGACCTTGTACCATGTGCAGGGTAGAGTGTGCAGGGTGGTGTGTGAAGGGGGTGCCCATTTATACTGTGTGCAGCATGAAGTATGTTGGACCCTAGAAGATAGATTACTGTTCAAACATGAGCATACATGAGTCCTGACCTTAGAACAGTGCTTCTCAACCTTCCCAATGCTGTGACCCTTTAATAGTGTTCCTCATGTCATGGTGACCTCCAATTACAACATCATTTCATTGCTCCTTCATAGCTGCAATATTCTTACTGCTATGAATCATAATGTAAATATTTGATATGCAGGATATCAGATCCATGACCCCCAAAGGACCCACAGCCACTTTAGAGGGTTTAAGGACTTCACATAAATGGTTAACTCAAGAACACTGTACCTGTCTCCTGAAGGTGCTTTTGACATTCAGCTAACCATAGTGGCAGTTGAAGAAGTGTGTGGAGTGAAAGAGTTTAAAGAGATTATCAGCATGATACTCATGTTTCTGCTGGCTTAGTCTTAACACATGGTAGTGTGCAGCGAATGCTCTTTGAATCACACTGGCATGCATTTTGGCTCAAGACTCCCAAGATCAAGTTGCCAACACAAAGGAGACTTATTTGGCCCAGAGGGACAGAAGGTGGGGGAAAGGGGACAAGACAGGAGATAGAGGACAGAAGAGAAGAGAAAAGGAACAGAAGAGAGGAGGAAGTGTTATTTGTTCCAGAGAGGAGAATGAGGACAAAGGACTGTCTCTGGATAGGGAGGGGACAGGTGTGGCCCACCAACAAATGGCAGTTTATAAAGATAAAAGGGAAAATCCTGTGTTAAGATGAGGTGTTTAATTTAAACTTAGCCTGTTAGTTATGTGATCTAAACAGGGCTTTTGGTTGCTGGACTTCAATATTTTGTTAGCTGGACCTTGGTAGTCAGTCTCAGGAATAGGAAGTGGCCAAAGGAATAGACCTTTATTTGGAGTTAGCCTTAGGAATGTAATCTAATGGTTTTTGTTTGTTTGTTTTTTGTTTTTGTTTTTGTTTTTAGCAAGGTGGAGGGAATGGTAGAGAATTGGAGAAGTGGAGAAGAGCAAGGACTGCCAAAGCCATGTTTTCTCTGCTCAAGCTGCCTAAAATCCCCTCGTGCATTCAAATGAGAAATGAGAGAGAAAGAGAGAGAGAGAGAGAGAGAGAGAGAGAGAGAGAGAGAGAGAGAGAGAGAGAGAATGTGTGTATAGATTGGTGTCTAGCCTCTATCTCAGACATGCACTCAAATGCTGCTGTCATTACAAGCCCCGAACTCTTGTCTGTGGTTCTCCATTTCAATAAACAGATTTCGAGGTATTGAAAGATGGCATGTTTGCACTGCAGCATGAGATTTGAGTCTGAATGTGTTTGTGACATGTCTGTGAATCCATGTTGGAGGGGCAAAGACAAGAGGGTTACCGGGCTTTGTTTACTGGCCAGCCAGTCTACAGGAACTGGTGACCTCAGGTCCTGTGATAGAGCCTGTTGTGAAAACTAAAGTGGAATATAACTGTGGAAGACATACAGTGTTGACCTCTGGTTTCCACACGAGCATGCAGACACAAAAGAAACAAGTTAAAATGTATTAATCACTTAGAAATACTGGACTCTGGGAAACAGATCCAAAATAAGTTTTACAGAAAGAGAGGTGGGGGAGAGGGAGAGGGAGAGGGAGAGGGAGGGGGAG
>NC_034599.1:4821376-4831519 GCF_900095145.1 Mus pahari | reverse complement strand
AGAGGGAGGGGGAGGGGGAGGGGAGGGGGAGGGGGAGAGGGAGAGAGAGAGGGAGAGAGTGTTAACAGGCTGATAGAATATTTATGTACAATGATGTGACTACCATATTTTGGGAATCAAAGCATCTTTTAAAAGCAATTAGCAAAAACAGAATGGGAAAATAGGGTCCTCTTTTAATTCAGGGAATCAGATGACTCATTCTTTGTACTGTTTGCCAAAACCGCCTAATGGATGGGATGTCACTAGTCATGATTCAATGTTGTGATGTAATTTAAGGAACAGAGTTTTGATACAAAGGGTGATTTGTGGTCACCTAAACCTTGCCACCAGCTGGTATGCAACTTGAGACAGGTTACTTCCCTTCTCTGGCAAGAGTTTCCTCGTTGTTATAATGAGGACTTCACCAGGCAAACCATAAGGACAGTTCTACAGCAGTTATAGGGGAGCGATAGCTCAGTGGATAAAGCACTTACCCTACATATGTGAGAACTGAAATCCAGATCTACAGCCCATGTAAGTGGTGAGTGGATAGAGGTTGGCCTTTAGTAATTTCAGCCTCAGAAGGCAGAGACGGGATCACAGAGCAAGCTGGCTATCAAGACCAACCACATTGGTAAGCTCTAAGTTTGGCTGAGAAATCCTGCCTAATTGAATAAGATAGATCAACTGAGGATAATTCTGAACACAAACTTAGGGCTTCCCCTTACATGTACACACAGCTGTACATGCACCTCCCCTATACACACATGTGTAAAACATGCACATACATACAGGTACAGTCCATATACACATATATAAAAATGGAATTTTAATTTTAATGAATAACATCCTGGATAGGTATTCCTTTGTATTCCTTTTTTTTTCATTTTTACTTTGTCATTCATAGCAAATACTTTCTCAGGTTTAATGGACAGACCTCACAACATGCAATGACATGATGTAAGGAAAGGACACTTAATGAAGGTGACATCTGTTTAGGAAGTTCTCTTACCCCATACACTGAAGGAGAGAAGAAGGCAAGATAAAATTGTTTGACCCTAAAAGACAATCTTCTATTATTCCTTATGTCAATAAGCATGTTAGTGAGATTCAAAAAGAAATCATTCTGGAAGGATTCCAGTGGGATTTGTCTGAGCACCCATTTACAGAACAATACGCAGGAATCATAGATCAAGCCTTAATACTTTGTGCTTTAGAAGGATATATTCCTCAGTGAGTTTTAGGTCTTGCTGTTAATTTTGGGTAAAAGGACTTTATCAGGCCTGGATTAAGGAAAAGATGCCAAAGCCTGGGAATATTTTTTTTCTCCTTTTGGTCAATGAGAGTAGTGGCTACAATATGTATTTCACTTGCAGGAACAAGTAACTGGAGAGAAGAAGTCATATAATATGCTTTTCAGATTACTTCATGGCAGAGAAGAGTAAGTAGGCTTTTTATTATGAACAGATCACATGTCTTTAAAATTAGTATGGAAAGAGGAAACTAATTGAATGTATATTGAGGGGTCCCTTCCTTCTGAGATAATAAATACTAAGTATTGGCTGTTTCATCAAAAATTTAGTCATATATGGTATTCAGCACAGACAAGGAATACATATGAAATCAGGCGTCTATAGTGAACTGCAGGATAAACAACTTTCTAGATTGTCCAATAGATGATCCACAGAGGATGGACCTAAAGTCTGCCCTGTTTGATGTGTCCCTTGTGAACATTTTGGATCCAACCACAAGGTCATGATACACTGTCCTTTCCTCTAAAGTGTGGACAGCCCTGCACAGCTGAGCACAAAGCCTTGTCCTTACACTGAATACCCTGGCCACTACATTTTGCTGCCTGCACACCCACTGCCTGGAGCTGCTTTCCAACCTTGGTTGGATGCCTTCTGTTGCCTTCAGTATCAGCCTGCTATTTGTCTGCCCTGCCCCCCAGTGCTGTGTTTATACCATGTAGAACTGAATGCCACATTTGTCAACTGATTCAAAGCCAAGAAAGCTTTTGACTTCTCTGATCATCTTTTCTTGGCTAAGGAAAAATAAGTACAGAGACAGAATCAAACCATCTTTCATGCATTGTGTAATGCATGGATGGACTTTAAAAGTTATTCTAAAATATTGAAACATTAACCTCGAGTTTACTACACATTAGTTATTGCCCTGTGGGTTTGATGTCCTTTCAATGAAATTAACAGACCTTCCCTGCTTTTGATTTGATTCCCATTTCTGTTTTGTTTTGTTTTATTTTTTCTGTATGTCTGATTCTAGTTGCTTATGTGACAAGAGAGAGCTGTGAATGTCATCCCCTATGCTTATATGCAATGCCCTTATAGAGACTGTAGGGACTGAGTGCTTCAACATTTCTGTCAAACATTTCTTTTGAATTCAAGAGCAGTGAATCTAGAGCCCCACGTCCTATACTGCTAATTTTCAACTTGTGCTGTTTTCTGTGACTCTTGGTGTTTTTCAAATCAGGATACCATGATAGTATAACAACAGTTTTGGTTAGATGAATCCAACTTTCAATATAATCATATAGTTTACTGTGCAAAATGTGCCTAAATTAATCACACAGATGTATCATCTTATAAAAATGTTGAGTTCTTAAAATTTAGTCTCTCAAAACCCAACATTCACTGAAAAATAACATATCTAAAATACTACCATGAGGGGCTAGAGAAATGCAGAGGACCAAATTCTTCTTCCAGCATCTACATTGGGTGGTTCACAACTATTTTCAGCTTCAATTCCGAGGGCTCCGAACCCCTTGTCTGGTTTCTGTGAGCACTTGCACACAAATGTGCACATCCACACATATTTGAAACATAAGAAACAAACATTTTCAAAGCTAATTTTAAATGTTTTAATACAGCTAATTAAATATATGGACATATGGGGAAAATGCAGCTAAAATTAAAGAGCATAGACTGTAATTCAGCTTACTTGTGACTCAATCCTAAGTTGTCAATCATTGTCGGTATAGTATGTTTCGTGTGTGTGTGTGTGTGTGTGTGTGTGTGTGTGTGTGTGTGTTTGTGTCCCTAAAAGATGAGGGACAAGACCATGATGAAGCAGAGACAGGTTCTGAAGGGGCCTAAATGTTGACTCTAGAGAAATGGGCAGAAGTCTTATGTACCAAGCTACCCAGAATAGCATGCTCCTATGATTTCTCATAGTATTTGGGATAAATATTGGCTTGGGACAGTTTGATTTGAAATCACTTGAGCTCTTACCTTACCACAGGAAGACACAGAAGAACAAGCTCAGTCAGGACACACACAGGCAACAGGACAGCATTGTAGAAGCTTGTTTTGGTTCTTCCTCTCAGCCCCATGCTCCCAGAAATACGACTCATCCTCAAAATATATTTACACATTCATTAGACAAATTTTCAGGCTTTTCTCTTATCAGATCATAACTCAAACCACCCATTTATTTTAACTTTCATTGCATGTGGCTGGTTACCTATGCTGAAGTACCATGAATCCCTATTGTCACATCCTCCTGGTGTATCTCCCTAGCATGACTCTATCCCAGACTTCTTTCTGCATCACAGATGTTCCACCTTCTATCCTACCCTTAACTATAGTCCATAATTTGTTTGTTTGTTTTTTTAATTGACAGGGAATGTATCCATACAACACACAGGATATTCTCTTTACACACCATCATAATAACAAATAAGGGTAGAACCAAGGGCATGTTGATGAAGTGGAACCCATAGGTCTCCCTAACTCTGAGTGACAAGTAAGTGAGATGAGGCGAGGATATCACTCAGCCTCCCGTCTTCATTAGCTCAGTGACCAATGATATCACTTATAGGCAGTATTTCAGGAGGAAAGCAATATGATTTTGAACATACCAAGTTTATGAGTAAATGGGATAATCAAACAGAGCTTGGCACAAAAGAGTAGAGCTTAGACAACAGAACAAAGGATGCTGAGTTTGTATCATCAGCAGAGAGTTGAAATTTAAGAGCTTCGTCAACAGGGCAAGTAAAAGCTGTACTGAGAGAAAAACATATGATATCTCTCCAAGAAACATAGTTGATGGTAAGAAACACCCCAAAACATCAAGATGTGATGGGGATAAAGAAATGAAGAGAAGAAAGAGAAAGAAAAGAAAACTGGAAGGGAAATGTAAGAAAGGACATGGTAGCCATAGTGAAGTAGTTCTAACACAGGATGTACCCCATTAAGCTAGAACCCCCACTAATATGGACATATGCATGTCCAATTCAACTCTGTATATGAGGGAGGTTCATTCCTAGCATTTCCTATAGCTATCTATGTCCTGATATTTTTCCTGGAAGTAATCCTTCTCAGCCCTAAACTCTCTCATGGTGTATCTCTATTTTCCACCCTACCTTTTCTATTGTTTAATTACACCATTGGGCTGTAAATTATAAAATGGTAGTAACAATATATTCTTCATTTCTGCATCAAACATAGAACCTACATATTCTAGGATATAAAACAAATTCTTAATAATTATTTGCAGAATTGAAAAATTACAGTTTTCTCGTGTATCCTATCTTCTCTAGAATTAAGGAAATTTTGTTCAGTTGCACGTTAGTGGATTTACGGAGATGACAGTGTATGTGTGGAAACCACAGGACAGCTCTCTGGAGTTAGTTCTCTCCTTCTAGCTTGTGGGTTACAGGGACTAAACTCAGATTTCCAGGTTTAGTAGCAATGCCTTACTCAATGAGCCATCTCACTAGCCCCTGTATTTGACTAAACACTGCTGAAATTGTCCTTGCAGTGTGACATAATTAATAATTCACAACTATCCATCAATTATCCATCAATTATCCATGATTCATTCTTTAACTGAAATTATGTGACTAGGATCTTTGGTAACTCTCAGATCTTGATTTCAAACTTGTGGCCATAGAATAAAACCATGCCAAATGGTGTCACTTTACTAAAGTAAAGACTTTACCATAAAACTCATTCTGCAATTAAAAAGCTTGCACTGATCTTCATTTTGCTTTTAAGATACACAGACGCTTTGAAAACTAGAAACTTGTGTGCAGGCTTTCCCAACTCCAATTCTACTCAAGCATCCATCTGACTTGCTCCAGTCATCTGGTATAAAAATCACCTGCAGAATCTAAGATCTCACCCTCACTCTCAAGGACATTACTTTTTTTTTATAGACAGTGTAGAAACCACACAGAATCAGTAAGTTCTTACTGGCACTTCCAGTATTCTCTCCAAGCACCTACTTTGCTACGAGTGGGTTTTAGTCTTGCGGAGGTTCTACAGCATAATTTTGATCTGCATATAGCAAAGCACACAACAGGACCAAAGCAGAAATTACAGTTTCTGTTCATGAAAAGGATTTCTGCAAAACCAATCTTAAGTTTTGTGTTATTTTTGTTTAGTACATGATTTCTTAGACCTTTTAGAATACAAACGATTATTTTGACAACATTCAATTATTAATCGGCTTTGGTTTTTAACTGTACACCTAAGTGAGCCAGCAGGCAGTGTGTTTTAGGTATAAAGAATGGATCAGCAAGCTTACGTCCTGATCACAGCCTGGAGAGACCTGTATGAGACAAGATTCAGTTTGCTGAGGAGACCCCCTATTTTGAAGTGAGAAAGAATCTGGATCCTGGAGTTTGGATGTAACTTTGCTCTGAATGTTCCAGGTGCTTAAATTCTGTAATGTAGTTCTCAATAAAATGGTAAAAATTTAGTGCCTGCCAGACCATCTTTGTGAAGGATAAATAGGAAAATTATGTAAATAAACTTATATCATGCCTGGCTTATAATATTATACTAATATACTAATATAATATAAACTTCTTTTAAAATGTGTGTTTCCAAACAAGTACCTACTTCATGATTGTATAGAGATGGAAACAGTGACTGTCCCCTAGGGTACCTATCTGCTTTGTGTGGTACATGGGCATAAGTCCCTTCCAGTTGGCAACAGCACCAGGTCAGGGTCACCTTGGTTGTGGAATTAGCAGACACCCCCACAGAACCCAGAGGGCTCTCCATGCTATCGTGGGATCACTGGTGAGTGGAACACAACATCAGCTCCAATGCAAATGTGACAGGCCTATGAGAGCAGGAACAAGGACACAGGAGACCTAACTGAAAAGAGGCTCCGGTTCCTTTTGATCAGTACTGGTTTACCTTAGTTTTGAACAGACCAGACAGCTACACAGTCCTCAAAAGAGAGACCACTTCCAGGTACGGTAACACGCCCAGGATCTTAGGATAACAGGATCCCAGGATAACAGGAGCTGGGTCATGCCATTATTTCAGGGTCTCAGAGGAAGCTTGACTGCCAAGAACTCTGACAGAACCAGAATCTCAGGTTCACAAGAGCCCACAATCAAAGGATCACAGAGAAAGCTGAACTCTTAGGAGTCCTGAATCACCTGGGATTATAGGAAGGACAGGCTCCAATCAGATATATTGAGGGCAGCCAGCACTTGAGATAATCAGATGGCAGGAGGCAAGCATAAGAACAGAAGCAACAGAAACCCAAGTTATTTGGAATCATCATAACCAAACTCTCCCACCATAGCAATTCCTGGATACACCATCACACCAGCAAAGCAAGATATGGATCTAAAGTCACTTCTCATGATCATAATGGAGGACTTTAAGACAGAAATACAGGAAAACACAGGTAAGCAGCTAGAAGCCTTTAAAGAAGAAACACAAAAATCCTTTAGAGAGTTACAGGAAAACACTATCAAACAGATGATGGAATTGAACAAAACCATCCAGGATCTAAAAATGGAAGTAGAAACAATAAAGAAAACACAAAGGGAGACAACTCTGGAGATAGAAAGCCTAGGAAAGAAATCAGGAACCATAGGTGAAAGCATCAGCAACAGAATACAAGAGATGGAAGAGAGAATCTCTGGTGCAGAAGAATCTATAGAGAACACGGACACAACAATCAAAGAAAATGCAAAATGCAAAAATATCCTAACTTGAAAGGTCCAGGAAATCTAGGACACAATGAGAGGACCAAACCTACGGATAATAGGAATAGATGAGAATGAAGATTTTGAACTTAAAGGGCCAGCAAATATCTTCAACAAAATTATAGAAGAAAACTTCCCATACCTAAAGAAAGAGATGCCCATGAACATACAAGGAGCCTACAGAATGCCAAATAGACTGGACCAGAAAAGAAATTCCTACCGACACATAATAATCAGAACAACAAATGAAATAAATAAAGACAGAATATTAAAAGCAGTAAGGGAAAAAGGTCAAGTAACATAAAAAGGCAGACCTATTGAATTACTCCAGAAATCTCACCAGAAACTGTGAAAGCCAGAAGATGCTGGATAGATGTTATACAGTCACTAAGAGAACATAAATGCCAGCCCAGGCCAATATACCCAGCAAAACTCTCAATTGCCATAGATGGAAAAACCAAAGTATCCCATGAAAAAAACAAAAACAAAAACAAAAACAAACTCACACAATATCTTTCCGTGAATCCAGCCCTTCAAAGAATAATAATGGGAAAACACAAATACAAGGATAGAAACTATGCCCTTCAAAAAGCAAGAAAGTAATCTTTCAACAAATCTAAAAGAAGACAGCCACAAGAACAGAATCTCAACTTTAACAAAAAAAAAAATAACAGGAAGCAAAAATTACCTTTCCTTAATATCTCTTAATATCAATGGATTCAATTCCCCAATAAAAAGACATAGACTAACAGACTGGCTATACAAACAGGACCCAACATTTTGCTGCTTACAGGAAACCCACCACAGGGAAAAGACAGAAATTTTCCAAGCAAGCAGTCTGAAGAAACAAGCTGGAGTAGCCATTCTGATATCAAATAATATCGACTTCCACCCAAAGTTATCAAAAACAACAATGAGGGGCACTTCATACTCATCAAAGGTAAAATCTTCCAAGATGAACACTCAATTCTGAATATCTATGCTCCAAATGTAAGGGCAGCCACATTCATTAAAGAAACTTTAGTAAAGCTCAAAGCACACATTGCACCACACACAATAATAGTGGGAGACTTCAGCACCCCACTCTCATCAATGGACAGATCCTGGAAACAGAAACTAAACACAGACACAGTGAAACTAACAGAGGTTATGAAACAAATGGATTTAACAGATATCTATAGAACATTTTGTCCTAAAACAAAAGGACATACCTTCTTCTCAGCACCTCATGTAACCTTCTCCAAAATTGACCATATAATTGGTCACAAAATAGGCCTCAACAGATACAAAAATATTGAAATCATCTCATGCATGCTATCAGATAACCAAAGACTAAGGCTGATCTTCAATAACAACATAACTTATACAAAGCCAACATTCACATGGAAGCTGAACAACACTCTATTCAATGATAACTTAGTCAAGGAAGAAATAAAGAAATAAATTAAAGACTTTTTAGAGTTTAATGAAAATGAAGCCACAACATACCCAATATCATGGGACACAATGAAAGCAGTCCTAAGAGGAAATCTCATAACTCTGAGTGCCTCCAAAAACTAACTAGAGAGAGCAAACACTAGCAGCTTGACAGCACATCTGAAAGCTCTCTAGAGGAAGCAAATTGATCCAAGAGGAGCAGAAGGCAGGAAATAATCAAACTCAGGGCTGAATTCAACCAAGTGGAAACAGAAAGAACTATTCAAAGAATCAACCAAACCAGGAGCTGGTTCTTTGAGAAAATCCACAATATAGATAAACCCTTAGCCAGACTCACTAGAGGGCACAGGGACAGTATCCTAATTAACAAAATCAGAAATGAAAAAGGTGACATAACAACAGAACCTGAGGAAATCCAAACACAATCAGATCCTACTACAAAAGGCTATACTCAACAAAACTAGAAAACCTGGATGAAATGGATAACTACCTAGATAGATACCAGATACCAAAGTTAAATCAGGATCAGATTGATGACCTAAACAGTCCTATATCACCTAAGGAAATAGAAGCTGTCATTAATAGTCTCCCAACCAAAAAAGCCCAGGACCAGATGGGTTTAGTTAAGAGTTCTATCAGACCTTCAAAGAAGACATAATTCTAATTCTCCTCAAACTATTCCACAAAATAGAAACAGAAGGTACTCTACACAATTCATTCTAGGAAGCCACAATTACTCTGATACCTAAACCACATAAAGACTGAACAAAGATAGAGAACTTCAGACCAATTTCCCTTATGAATATTGATGCAAACATACTGAATAAAATTCTCACCAACTGAATCCAAGAACACATCAAAACAATCATCCATCATAATCAAGTAGGCTTCATTCCAGGGATGCAGGGATGGTTTAATATATGGAAATCTATCAACGTAAGCCACTATATAAACAAACTCTAGACAAAAATCACATGATCATTTTGTTAGATGCTGAGAAAGCATTTGACAAAATCCAACACCCATTCATAATAAAAGTCTTGGAAATATCAGGAATTCAAGGCCCATACCTAAACATAATAAAAGCAATCTACAGCAAACCAGTAGCCAACATCAAAATAAACGGAGAGAAACTTAAAGCAATCCCACTAAAATCAGGGACTAGACAAGGCTGCCCACTTTCTCCCCACCTATTCAATATAGTCCTTGAAGTCCTAGCAAAAGCAATTAGACAACAAAAGGAGGTCAAGTGGATACAATTTGGAAAGGAACAAGTCAAAAATATCACTATTGCAGATGATATGATAGTATATATAAGTGACCCCAAAAATTCCACAAGAGAACTCCTAAACCTGATAAATAGCTTCAGTGAAGTAGCTGGATATAAAATTAACTCAATCAAATCAATAGCCTTTCTGTACACAAAGGATAAACAGGATGAGAAAGAAATTATGGAAACAACACCCTTCACAATAGTCACAAATGATATAAAATACCTTGGTGTAACTCTAAGTAAGCAAGTGAAAGATCTATATGATAGGAACTTTAAGTTTCTGAAGAAAGAAATTGAAGATCTCAGAAGATGGAAAGATCATCCTTGCTCATGGATTGGCAGGATGAATATAATCAAAATGGCCATCTTGCCAAAAGCAATCTACAGATTCAATGCAATCACTATCAAAATTCCAACTCAATTCTTCAACAAATTAAAAAGGGCAATTTGCAAATTCATCCAGAATACCAAAAAACCTAGG
>NC_034599.1:4814893-4820676 GCF_900095145.1 Mus pahari | reverse complement strand
GATGTTCCAACTGGTAATAAGAACACATGCTCCACTATGTTCATAGCAGCCTTATTTATAATAGCCAGAAGCTGGAAAGAACCCAGATGTCCCTCGACAGAGGAGTGAATACAGAAAATGTGGGTTCATTTATACAATGGAGTACTACTCAGCTATTAAAACCAATGAAATTATGAAATTCTTAGGCAAATGGATGGATCTAGAGGGTATCATCCTGAGTGAAGTAGCCCAATCACAAAATAACTCACATGATATGTACTCACTGATAAGTGAATATTTGTCCAGATACTCAGAATACCCAAGATACAATTTGTTAAACACAAGAAACTCAAGAAGAAGGAAGACCAAAGTGTGGATACTTCACCCCTCCTTAGAATTAAGAACAAAATAGCCATGGAAGGAGTTACAGAGACAAAGTTTGGAGCTAAGACAGAAGGAAGGACCATCCAGAGATTGCCCCAACCTGGGATCCATCCCATATACAACCACCAAACTGAGACACTATTGCACATGCCAGCAAGATTTTGCTGACATGACCCTGATATAGCTGTCTCTTGTGAGGCTATGCCAGTGCCTGGAAAATACAGAAGTGGATGCTCATGGTCATCTATTGGATGGAACACAGGGCCCCCAATGAAGGAGCTAGTGAAAGTCCCCAAGGAGCTAAAGGGGTCTGCAACCCTATAGGTGGAACAACAATATGAACTAACCAGTACCCCCAGAGCTCCTGTCTCTAGCTGCATATGTAGCAGAAGATGGCCTAGTCAGCCATTATTGGGAAGAGAGTCCCCTTGGTCTTGCAAACTTTATATGCCCCAGTATAGGGGAACACCAGCTCCAAGAAGTGGTAGTGGGTGGGTAGGGGAGCAGGGTGAGGGAGGGTATAGGGGACTTTCAGGACAGCATTTGAAATGTAAATGAAGAAAATATCTAATAAAAATTGGAAAAAAAGAAATCCTGTTACTTCTTTTTGTCTCTGGACTTTCACACATGTAGATCCACACACAAATACAGGTAAAGAAGTGTAATAGTAACAAATCTTCAAAAAGTATATATTGTCTCCAAATATTATGTGGGCTATCTTTCAAATGTTTAATTTTATGTTTTAAGTATAAGTTTAAAACCAAATAACACACATACACAGACACACAGACATGAATAAATATATTTTCAAAAGTCCATCAGTGTAAGGAATAAGCTTTTTATATATTTGTGCTGCTAGACCCTTTTTTCTTGCTTTTAGAGTTTATTTCCAAAGTCCTAAATGTCAAAACAATTTAAAGTCCAAAGGGATATTCTCACTGAATTGAAAGGCTCACCATGTTTATGATTCGAAGAAACTGACAAAGAAATAGAGAATAAATGATAATTCCCACAAAAATTTTTAGACTCTTGAGGCAGTAGGAGATAGCCCCATTTTTACATCCTACTCAATCTCAAATATCCATCCCTGCTGTGAATATGAATGGAATGTCCCTCACAAGCACATGTGTTTAAGTAAGTCCTCTTTAGGGGGTGCTGCTGCGCGAGAAGTTTGTAGAACCTTTACAAGATAGAGCCTTGCTAGAGGAAGTCAATTACTGGGGCTAGAATTTAGCATTTTATAACCAGTTTCTATATCTTCTTTACCTTCTGCTTCCTGACTGTGGATGTACTGTGAGTAGCTAGCTTCTTGGTCCTGTCACCATGCTTCTCCACTGTGATGGAGTGTGTCCTGTTAAACTGAGCCAGAAAAGCCATCCTTAAGTTTCTGCTTGTCAGACCTTATGTCAGAGCAATGAGAAAAGTAATGAACACAAGAACCAGGTTCAGCACCCTAGAAACAAATTCAATGCTGCCACATCCAGGTGGATCTGTTGATGTTATTTCTCCACCACAGTACATACCTGGTCAATTCTCCCAGCTAGGTAGGTCAGTTTTCCAGGCTGGTGGTGATCCTCCGCACACTAGTACTGATGACTTGTTTTATTTAGGTTCAAGCAAAAAAAAAAATGTGTGAAGGTAAAAACAGAGTGGATCAGACTAACAACAAATGCCAGGCGTATTCAGTCTTTTTTCTATATATACAATCCAGACATCTCAAACAATGTACTCAAAGGCACCATGGACAAGATTCAAGAGCAGAGGTATGACATGTCAGGAGTCCTACTTTTCAGGCAGATGTAGAGCCAAGTAAGATTTTCCCATATTTTAAATAAACTTCTTCCATTAAGAGAAAAAAATCATCTCCCTGATATCAAATTCTTTTGCTGATATGACTAAAGATGGAACTGTTAAAGCTATGTCTCATTCATATAATCTTCAGTGTTTAACAGCAACAACAATAATTCAGAAATGCTTTATAAAATCTGTCAGACAAATATTTATTTTAAAAAACAGTAATTATTCTCTCAATTTCATGTAGAACTACACTTTCTCCCAGAACTATTGATGATTATCCTCATTGACAAACCATGGAAGACCATACATTCTTGAAAGTCAAGGATATCATTGCACTAGGAAGATCATGTGTTGATAAAACAGGCGGCCTTTGGTGAGGTGATTCAGTCAGAAATAACTCTTCACTCTTTATGCTTACATTGCCTATGGTCTGTCTTTTGATAAACTCGAGGAAGTGCAAGCTGTATTAGAAGACACATAGGTAGGCAAAGGCTCTTGGAAAAGACCATGAAGGCACAGATTTGAAGCAATTGGGCACCATTGTCTTTTCACAGAAATACCATGAATATTTAATGACTTGAAAAGAGATGCCACAGAGGAGGCTAGCGGGGGAGGCACTGGGTAAGGGGTTATGCAATGTGCAATACAAGCTATAGGGAAATTTCCCATGTAGTACAGCAAGACTCCATAGAGATTAGAAAACTTCACCATGATGTGTTTTCCTTTAGGACTTGACACAGTCAGCCTTTTACTATGAAATGACCGCTTTGATTTCAGTTTATCCAGCTGCATTAGGTCTGTTCTATGGAACGCGAGGATAAGCGCCCTCACTGAGGGTGAGGGATGAGGTGGATTTCAGAATGAACAATTTGTGGAAGCTACGGAGCATTGGCTTATTTATTCACTGAGATTAAACCCTCTCATTTCTCATTGGATATCATCGAGGCCCAGAGTGTTTAAAGGACTTAATATCTCACAGCCAGGGTTTGATGGACTTGATAGTGAACTTGGGATCCTCTGAATCTCAACTTACAGCTCTTGTGGTTCTCTGCTCATCTCTGTGGAAGATGCTAATGATCTGACAATAGCTAAGTTTCTTTTACTAGTCCTTTTCTCACTCAGACTGCAGAAGACCCTCATTGTTCTGTATTTAAGAAACATTAACCATGGATGTCGTTGAATTTTTTCTATTGATTTTGTTGTCTGTCTTACATTTCAAAAGATAGAAATTTAGAAACTAAGAAAACCTGAGAATATTTTTTACCACCAGTAACCTTAATAATCTGTAAAAATATCTACTCTTGAAGAAGGATCTTTCAGTGTAGAGACATGGAAGCAATTTTCTTGAAGATAATCTGAACACAGAAAAAAATTTTTTATGCCTCCAGTGTGTTACTGTCCATCAGAACGGTGCAAGTGGCTTTACATCTTTTAGAGTTTGGGTGGGGTCGTGAAACTTATGCCAGCAGGATCTGTGATTTTCCTTTACACAAATTATTTCTTGCTTTCACCTATCTATGAGGTAATAAAGAATCACACACACACACACACACACACACACACACATACACACAAACACACACAGCTTTCTATTATAATATGAGACAAAACTTTCAAAGGACATTGAGTTGAACTGGTCACATATTTACAAAATACTTTTAAAATATGGAATGAAAGGAATATTTATCTGATTAAAAAATGATTAATGAGTAAATGATACCTAACCCAGAGTGAGCAAGATGCCACATATAGAACCTTGAGTGTCAATTGAGGCTTATTTTCTAGAACTCAGTACACTAAACAATAGGTTTGAGACAATGACATTGGACTTACAACTTTACTTTCTTTTTTTTTTTACTAGATATTTTCTTCATTTACATTTCAAATGCTATCCTGAAAATCCCCTATACCCTCCCCTGGCCCTGCTCCCCAACCCACCGATTCCCACTTCCTGGCCCTGGCATTCCCCTGTACTGGGGCATATGATATTCCCAAGACCAAGGGCCTCTCCTCCCATTAATGGCTGACTAGGCCATTCACTGCTACATATGCAATTAGAGACATAGCTCTGGGGAGTACTGGTTAGTTCATATTGTTGTTCCTCCTATAGGATTGCCGACCCCTTCAGCTCCTTGGGTACTTTCTCTAGCTCCTTCATTGGGGGCCCTGTGTTCCATCCAATAGATGACTGTGAGCATCCACTTCTATATTTGCCAGGCACTGGCATAGCCTCACAAGAGACAGCTATATCAGGGTCCTTTCATCAAAATCTTGCTGGCATGTGCAATAGTGTCTGCGTTTGGAGGCTGATTATGGTATGTATCCCTAGGTGGGGCAGTCTCTGGATGGCCCTTCCTTCTGTCTCAGCTCCAAACTTTGTCTCTGTAACTCCTTCCATGGGCATTTTGTTCCCCATTCTAAGAAGGAACGGGAATGACTAATATCAAAAATTCAGGTGACAGCAGATGCTGGTGAGGATGTGGAGAAAGAGGAACACTCCTCCATTGTTAGTGGGATTGCAAGCTAGTACAATCACTCTGGAAATCAGTTTGGTGGTTCCTCAGAAAATTGTACATATTACTACTGGAAGATCCAGTCTTACAACTTTTCTACTAATTCAAATTGGAAGAAAAAGTACAAATAGAATCTATAGTACCTGGAAGTAGAACCTCATGATCACAGGCACTACCTAGAGGAATCTTGTTTCTTTCTGTTTCTGGGTCTACCATAGATTACTAGCATACTGAACCAGGCTCAGGGCAAAATGGGTAATTAATAGTTAACACTTAGTCACTTAAACAGATTAAGTCCAAAGAAATGTGAATTCATACTAAAACACACCAATCCACACAGAAATGTTTCACTCGAGGGAAGGAACAAAGCAAGTAAGCAATATTTTTGAGATAATATTTCAGATATTAAATTTTCTCTAGTTCAAAACATTGTGTATTTATGGTAGACACCTTTAAGGGACTATGGTAGGACACTTATCCATCATGAGCAGGGACTTGGATCCTATCCCCAGAACTGTAAACAACAGCAACAATAACAACACAACTTTCAAAAACCATAATTGAAAGCAAAAGCTGATCAAGAAACAGAAGATTATAACAAATACTTGGGATATTGGTAAAAGATCCAAGTAGGAATTTTAGATTAAAGTATAATTAATGGAGACTGGAGAGATTTCTCATTGGTTAGGAAAACTTGCTGTTCTTGAAGAGGACCCAGGTTCAGTTCCCAACACTGGATACTTCACAGAATCCTATAACTCCAGTTGACCTCTTATGACCCCTGGAGCACCCACAAACCAGTGCACATACATATAGAGAAATACACATAAACACTAAATCTTTTTTTTATGAATGATTCTATTTATATTTGATGTCCAGAACACATAATGCTATGGAAGTATAAGGAATTAAGAGCAGTGGGAAGAGGGAATGAGTGGGTGATGAGAATATTCTAGAACTACATGTTGTTGATAATAATTGTGGGTGTACCAATCAAAATCACAATTTTTATAAAAGGAGGAAAATACCCACTTCCTTCATCTTCTTTTTTTTAATTTTTTTATTATTTTCTTTATTTACATTTCAAATGCTATCCCGAAAGTTTCCTAT
>NC_034599.1:4806534-4811993 GCF_900095145.1 Mus pahari | reverse complement strand
TTTTTAGGGTCACTTATGTATACCATCATATCATCTGCAAATAATGATAATTTGACTTCTTCCTTACCAATTTGTATCCCCTTGATCTCCTTTTGTTGTTAGATTTCTATTATTAGGTTACAGTTGGACTTAATTTATCATTTGACAATGGACATACATTCTGGTACAGTGATCTTCCTATACATAGCCTTTTTAAAAATTAAAGAGAAAAATCAACACCAAGCCACCTACAAATCCTTTAATTTATAATGCTATCCTGTCTGCTCTATGCTAGGTGGTGCAAAACTTGTGGAAATAACTAACCCATATCTGATTTGACTTGATGCCCACTTCACAAGATGAAACCCATACCTGACATTGCTTAAGTAACAAAACATAAAAAAATTAAAAATTAAAGAAGAAATTTATAATATATTAAATATAGTATTAGACATAAAATAATATATTAAGCTAGAATATAGCTGAAATTCAAGAGAAATCTAAATATGTCAATAATTCTAATGAATGTAAAAATTCCAATTGAAAGGCAGTGATTGCCATTTTTAAGAGAAGAAACAATATGAGAAGACTGTTGTATGGAAAATATAAGGTTTCACCATGGTTGCCCATGACACACTATTACCTTAGGATGTGTCATTCACTACTGTGTTGTAGAGCATCAAAAGCTTTATAAATACTTAGCAAATGACTTTATGAAGACAAGTTGTTGAATTCAGACTGCACAATAGAATTTCATCACATTAAGAGAAAAATCCACTTTTGAATAAGTAGAGTAGACTTTAAAGCAGGTCTGATGTGTACTAGTCACCCCAGTGAAACACCATGGGTCACCCCAGTGAAATGCCATGGGTTAACCCAGTGAAACACCATGGGTTACCCCAGTGAAACACCATGGGTTACCTACTCATGAAGACAGCTGTGGACATTTCAGTCCATGTCAGTTTGGCTTCTTTGGGCATGCTCAAGACAGCACCATGACCAGAGAGTTCACTGAACTATCCAAGAAGCAAAGGAAGGGACCATTGTCCCACAGTCCCTAAGGGCTACTAGCAAGCTGTACTTCCAAAAGTTTTCATCAGCCTTCAGTAATGTCCTGTGAAGATAAAACTTGCAATGTGTGTGGCTTTACAGCCAAGATCTAATGACAGCTGTATGGAAATACAGGAGGCAGAGGGTTGTTGGCAGGCAGTACCTAATGTTGGCCTCATTCATACAGCAAATACGGTAACCACATAGTACCAACCTCAACACTACACTCAAAATACTACATTCTATTTATGAACATTTTTCCTAAAGAATTAAGTAAGTACCAGGAAAAGGTAATAAGAGAAGAGAACTGAGATGTCAGGGACAGGGAATATTGAGTGACTCTGATCCTTTCCCTTGCGAGGCTGTTTATAATCCCTGCTGCTTGTTGACAATCATATGTGGCTTCACTCCTCACATACCTTAAGGCTAACACCTTGTTTACCCTCTGATGACTGATTCTCAGGTCTCCATGTTTTTCCTGAGGAGTTAGTGCTTCTGTTTATAATGGATGACAGGTTTGGTTTTCATTATCAAATATCTGTATGAAGTGAGGTCTTGGTGAGTATTCATAATGTCCTAAAACATAGTGTCTTGTTCTAGAAATGGCCTTTTTCAAACTCATCGTCTTCCAGAGCCCCGCTGCACCTTTGTTTTGCCTTTAACAACCACTGTATGTCCAGGAAGAAGCAACTATATGTAGACAAAGATTCTTCTTGATACAGCTGGTGAGTTTGCAGTCCAAAATGGACATGGAAGAATAATACATTCTTGTGGACTAGTTTTCCCTTTGTACGTGATTAGACAGGCATGAAACACCTATTTGAAAAAACACAATTATTCCTGTAAAGCTTTTATCTATAGAACCTCCCAAAACAATTCCTATTTTGTATTTCTGATAACATTTTTATTTCAACATTCTTTTGATAAGTGGATAGAGACTGTTTTATTGAGACTGTGTTACCTCCAATGAAGCATTAATTTATTGATCTAAAGATTGTCAGCTGGACTTGGTTTGGGGAACTTCTGAGGACCTTGGGTTAGAGTCTGATTTATGAAGCTCAGCGTTCATGAGGTTGTAATAAGCTATATAGTGATTCATGAACCGAGAAGAGAGACACATGGAGACAAGAGATTGTGAAATGTAGCCATAGCTTTCAAGGCCCCTTTCTCATTCCTGCACTATAGTAATTGTTAGACAATGAAATACACCTGAATTATCAAGGGAAATAAAATCAATCATGAAAAATAATACTGCAGTTCCATAGTAGATAGGCAACAAGCCTGTTTGGAACACATCCTACACTAGACTGTCTTTCATTTGACAGGCAGTTAATGTGTATTTTACTAAAATCTTGGTGTTTTGTGACATGGCAAATGTATCATATCTGAAACAAAACCTGTAGAATGGATAAACTTTTAAATGCAATACCAAAGTAAGAAGCCTAGTTAACAGTTGAAACCTGGGCTTAGAGAAAGGTTGACAAAATAGGGCTTGAAGAGTCATTTCAAGGATTAGTGAAGCCTTCTACCTGGAGCCATGCTGTGCTGGCTATACAGGAAATGACATTCGTGCTTGCAAAACATGATAGCCCCTTATCTTGTAATCAGTTTTCCCTAGAAAAACATTCTGATTAATTCTGGAATTGGGAAAGAGCCCTCCCCCTCACTTTCCTTTATCTACCGATTCATAAAGATTTATTTTTCTGCCTTCTATAATTTCTATAATTATAATGTATAACTACTGTATTAGTTTAATTATAACTACTTCTCTCTATTCTCAATATCATCCAAGGGTTTCTTCCCAGAGAACATATCATCCAACGTTAACTAGTTCCACCACACATTTTATAAGCATGTCTTATCTCCCTGCTTATTCATTTACTGAGTTACTTGCTCTTACTTTTCTAAGGTAGATATTTAGCTCAGTAAAAACATCAGTCATTTTTTTTTCTAATATAAAACTCTTGTTTTGTTTTGTTAGAAATAAGGTCTTACTATGGAGTGCTAGCTAGCCTTGAACTTCCAATCCACTGCCCGTGTCTCTAAATTTCTGAGATTATAAGTGTAAATACTACAATGCCCAGCTCTGATAGAAACTATCTACAGAAAGATTTATTTAATTTTATTTTTAATTATGTGTGTATGAGTTTGGAGTATATATGTTCATGGGAGGGCAGGTGCATATGTGAGTGCAGGTGCCACAGTGTCCATAAGAGGGTGCTAGATCTGCTGCAACTTGAACTGGGACCCAGGCTTTTGTCTTCTGCAATAATAGTATGTGCTCTTTGCCATTCAGCCATCTGCCAGCCTCCTTGACCCACTCAGCAATCTTCCCAGCCCCCTTGCCTCAGTATAAACTCACAAAGCTGAAAAATTATTGTAATTCCATTTCTTGCATCCCACAAATTTTAATATGTAGTATATACTGAGTTCTAAATATTCTCAAATTTTTCATTATTTCTTAGTTTTCAGGCATAATTTGTGTCTTTTGCCATCATTTTATTGTGATGTTTTGATGACATAAAAATCTCTATGGTCTGTTTTGTTTAAAATATGATTCTTTTCTGAGCAATCCATTTTTTGTAACTGTTCTGAGTAGACCCGAGACTAGCCAAGTGCATAAGCAGGCTAGTTATTATGGGAGTGAGGGTTTTTGTAAGTCATGTCCATTAGACTTTGTTTATTGCTTCATTTCAAAATTTTATACCTCACTTAATTTTATCTGCTTATGATTTTACACAGAGAAACCCTGTCTCAAAACAAAAAACAAACAAAAACAAAAAATAAAAAATAAAATGTTCCCCATATCCTCATGTTTGGAAGGCTTGGTTTCCATCTGGAATTTAAGAAATGGAGTCTGACTGCAAGAATCAAGTCATTAGGAAAGACCTGCTTTGTCTCCTTTATTGTCTCTGGACATTTTTGGTCTCTCTCTGGTTGCTAGCTGGCACAAGAGACTCCGCCTCACTCTGTTATGCCCTACCTGCCAGTATGTACAACCTCACCTTAGGGCTGCAGAACCAGACAACCACACATTGAAAGCAGAAACAAAATCAAATTCCCCTCCTCTCTAATTCCCAGAGGGTGCAACATAGTGATGGCAAGTGTGACTGACACTTAATCTACAAACTCCATAAGGAGACACATGCTCACATCTGTGCACAAAGGAAGCAAAGACTCAAGGACAATGAGAGATCACTTGTGTGTGATAATTTTTCTACTATTCTAGCCACTACAGTTTTAAATCAGTGAATTGAATTTGTGCCTTTTATGAATTCCCCTTTATTGTTTAAATGCCTTTAGCCCCAAATCCATTTTATCTCAGATTTCTATAACTTTGTCAGTATTTGTTTGGTGAAGATCTGACTAAATGATTATTTTATCATTTTTGAATCTCCCTGTATCCTTTTTATGTGTTCTAGTTTTAATTATTTATTTTATGCATATGGATGTTTTCTCTACATATGTGGCTGAGGGTCACATGTGCCTGGTGCTTTTGAATCTTCTGGCATTAGGGCTACAGTGGTTGTGAGCCACTGTGTGGGCACAAGAAACAGTACACAGGTTCTGTAGAAGAACAAGTGGTGCTCTGAACCTCGAGCCACCTCTTTAGTCCCCTTAACTATGATTTTTGAATGGAGCCTGATTGGTAGAAAGTGGGTCACTGGTGGATGTGCCTTTAAAGAGTTTATACTGGCTGTCCTCTTCCCTCTTCTTGTCCCAGCTCTCTGGTCACCTCATGGTTGAGCCTCTTCCCTCTTCTTCACTCATCTTTGTGGTCACCTCATGGTTGAGCAGGCTATGCTGGAATGTGCTCTCTTGTACCATGTTCACCCTCATTATAGTCACAGATTGGAACCAGTTGGGACTTCTGAAACTGCCAGGACAAACAAATCTTCCTTCTCTTAGAATGTTTTAGTGGAAAGGCTCTCCTTCATCCATCACACTGGTAAGACTCAAATTTCAAAGCTTGACCTTCTCAAACATTCATGTCCTTCTCACACATACATAAATTCCACTCAATCACAGTAAACACTAGCTTTGTTAAAATTTATTTTGCTAAGGCAAAAGACACTGTCAACAAGACAAAAAGGCCACCAACAGATTGGGAAAGGATTTTTACCAATCCTCAATCTGATAGAGGACTAATATACAATATATACAAAGAGCTCAGGAAGCCGGACTCCAGAAATTCAAATAACCCCATTAAAAAAATGGGGTACAGAGCTAAACAAAGAATTCTCTACTGAGGAATACCGAATGGCTGAGAAACACCTGAAAAAATGTTCAACATCCTTAGTCATCAGGGAAATGCAAATCAAAACAATCCTGAGATTCCATCTCACTCCAGTCAGTATGACTAAGATTAAAAAATCAGGTGACAGCAGATGCTGGCGAGGTTGTGGAGAAAGAGGAACACTCCTCCATTG
>NC_034599.1:4791014-4805414 GCF_900095145.1 Mus pahari | reverse complement strand
AAAGAAAATATCTAATAAAAAATTCAAAAATATTTATTTTCCTTTTTGACTGACATATATTTATATGTACTTATGATTTCTTTTTTTTTTTTAAAGATTTATTTATTATATGTAAGTACACTCCAGAAGAGGGAGTCAGATCTTGTTATGGATGGTTATGAGCCACCATGTGGTTGCTGGGATTTGAACTCCGGACCTTGGAAGAGCAGTCGGGTGCTCTTACCCACTGAGCCATCTCACCAGCCCGTACTTATGATTTCTGATGTGGAATTGATTCATATGTATGACAGTGATCAAATCAGAGTTGCATATAGTCATCACCTTAAACACTTACAGATTCCTTGTCATAAATACTTTCATTATGAGTACCTGAGTAAAGCCTTCATCAGATTCAACTTGGAAACTATTTAACAATCTTTTGTTTATGAATTGGTATCTTTGTAGAGATTTGAAAAATTCTTCATAACCGTTGAATCTGGAATCTAGGCTGCTGTTTTTGGACTTCCTTGCTCTGTCCTTGATAGCCATTGCATCTGGAATCTAGGCTGTTGTATATTGGATATCCTTGCTCTATCATTAAAATGCTGCATCTCCTTTTTATTTTCAGGTATAAAAAGTGGGAAATGCATTTGAAATATGACCTAGAGAATGTGCTCAAGGAGTCATAACTCATATAATTTCAACGAAAGTTGGTAATGCCTCTTCTGACAGAAAAGAAAAGCAAACTCACATAGAAGTAAACTGCCTTTATCCCAGACTTCAACAAATTCCCACAAATTAATCTACAAGGAAAATAACCATCTCATATTAAAAATATTATGAAAATAAATCAACTAGCTATGTATGGAAACACATATGTAAAATCCTAACACTGAGGACAAGGCAATGAGACTGTGACTATGAAGCCATTTGGAGTCACATAGCAAGACTATAACCTAATAGATAAATAAATACTAAGACAAGAAATTGTGAGTGATAACAATGAGTAAAAATAATAAATAACAGAACCAGCTCTGTAGGCAATGTATATTCATTACATTCATTATACTTAAAGAAACAGGAAATATGTTTTAATAACAGCAAAAGAAATAGAAAACTCAACCTAGGAAAAAGTTGAAGTGTTAAATAACACCTGGAAGGCAGAACATTCCAACTATCTTTGTGTTACCACCCCATCTCAGCACCCTGGTAGATGTATCACTGTTTTCTCAGTGATGCTGTTATATATTACTTAGCTCAAATCAGGAGGAGCAAGTAGTCAACTGGTCTACCTACTCTTACCCTAAAGAAGCAAAACCTCACAGTAATTTCTCATGTGTTTCTTCAGTTTACCTGGTGGTTCTGTTGTGAAAAAAGTATGTTCTGCAAAAGCCCCAAGCTTACTGATCCCTTTATATGTGTATGACCATAATTTTCTGTTTTCTTTGTTTGTTTGTTTGTTTTTTTGAGACAGTGTTTCTCTGTATAGCCCTGGCTGTCCTGGAACACACTTTGTAGACCAGGCTGGCCTCGAACTCAGAAATCCACCTGCCTTTGCCTCCCAAGTGCTGGGATTAAAGGCGTGTGCCACCACCGCCGGGCTTATTTTCTCTTTTCTTAATTAGTATGTTCTCTATCCAAAATTTCAATTCTTATGGTTAATTTTGCATTTTAAATGGACTAGGCTGCAAAAGTATAAGAGTAAGTTTATTCAGCTTTCCTTTTGTATGTTGAACCAAGATGTATCTGTGACATTATTCTTCTCTTTCCAGACTCAACAAAAATGAAATTATGGGTTTTCTTGATATAGTGCAGTATTCCGACAGTCTTGTTTCTTTCTTGCACTGATTAAATACAAAATAACAGTCAGACATCTTAGCCTGCCCTAGGTTGAATTGTGCTAGACAAGAACACAAAGGACTTTCATTAAATTGCTGCACTGATGGTAAACTGACTTCTCTTCCAAAGGAATGAGTGGCTCCTTTTCCATTTGTTATAGATCAAAAAGAAGTTAGTACAGCATTCTCCCATTGAGGTAGAATTAGAAATGTAACAAAACCCAAAAGCATTACAACTATGTATAAACGGATTATAAAACTTTAATGGGGCTGGAGAGATAAGTTATCAGATAAGAGAATTTGTTTTACAAGCATGAGGAACTGAGTTCAGATCCTAGCAGCTGCATAAATATCTGGGTACGGCTACATGCCTTCTTGTAACTCCAGCACTGTTAGGAGTAAAGACAAGAGGGATTCTAGGCTATGCTGGATGCCAGCCTAGCTCCTAGTTAGCTATAAGAATGAAGGAATAAAGAGGTGAGAGACATAAAAAGACAGCTGGTGCCTTCCTCTGATCTCCATTTACATGCACAGGCATATATACTCACACACACACTTAGATTCACCTCAAATATGCATACATACATACACACATACATACATATATACACATACATATACACTCAGAATTAAACTATTCACCTTTATTTTTTTAAAGGAATGCATGGAAGAGAAGTCTAGTAAAAAAAAAAATCTAAAATAATAATTACAAGGAACTTTCTCCTGAAATAGATAACATGTAAAATAAATTAAGTCAACAAAGTATCTTATCAAATGTTATTTGAACATCAGATATTATGCTAAATGCAGAGCATACTGGGGTAAATCAAATACTGCCCTTTCCCTTGAAAAGCTAACACCCTCTGAAAGAGACAAAACAAATTTCCTTTACTGGGATAGAGTTTTGATACTTACCTGGGTCCCACTAACAAAAATGAGAAAATTCGGAAAAAAGAGAGGATCCCTGTTCACTTGGGAGATCTCCAGACAGATGGCAGTTCAAAATTAAATCTGAGCTGCAGTAAGAAGGCTTCAGCAATCATATCTAGAAAGAGGCAAGAACTCTCTCATCAGTTATGAATCCACACTATTAAATTCTGAGTAAAAAGTTCATAGATGTAGTGCCTCATCCATTCATTTTGCCATGGACAACCAGGTAATGTCCACTAACAGCACCGTGGTAGCATCAAGCATGTGTGACTTCGTGGATGTCACACATTTTAACTGGGAGCTCTTTCCTGTGTAGAGGCAATCTAGAAGCTGAAGCAGATATTTGATTTGTTGGTCACATGCTCACTCACATCACCATAACTAGCCTACCCTAATCTGTGTAAGCCACTGTATGTGGATGAAAGTTTTCCCTTCCTCAGCTGCATCCTGCTTACCGTGGCTTGGATACCAGAGGCATAGTTCTAGACATGACAAGGCAAGAGCCTGGATCCTTCCAGACATGGCTGAGGAGACAGCAACCAATTTTGGAGCCCCAAATCTGCCTAGATTTCTTGTGATGTGAGATTTTGTTTATTGTTTTGCCATTTTGGATAGTACTTCTTGAAGAACAAAAGCTTAAGATTTGTGTAACACATGGACCAAAGGGCAAGAAAGTTCTCTTATGGGAATCAGCATCATTTCATTAGGAGCTGAATAAGTTGGAGTAATTGGGATTAGAGCTGGGAGATCAGAGTTGATTTAAACAACAGAGAATCCGTTCCTGACAGGTTGTAGAACTTCCATAAGATAGCATTCAGGACACATGGTGGAAATGGTGTCTTCATATCATCAAAGGTTGCAACTGTCATGGGCTGGCTTTTCCCTGTACCCTACGCTGGGTCATAATGGCATAGTGCAAAATAAAGTTCTTGGGACCTGCTGTGTACTTCAGTTCTGTTTTGTCCTACCTGTGTGGCCTCTGGTAAGTGATTCTCTGAACCTCATTTTCTTTACTCTTACTCTAAAGAAAAAGTTGCCTGTTTCATGGGACCTGGTACAATTTCTTAATGGCTACAGTAAACATTTGGGTGAGAATAGCAAACTCACAATGGTTCAATCAGCCTTGGTGTGAACATTGGAGTCCAATTATTTCATAGGAGCAAGATGAGCTGCATTGGGGGTCAAGACTCCTCTGTACCATCCTGGACTAAACCCAGAGCTCAGATCTTTGTTTAAACAAATTTTGACCCTAGAAAATGTTTTTAGTGTCTTTCACTGGAAGTGATAAGTAGCTTAAACACAGCTTCCTGTTTTCATTCGTGTAGAATTACTGAAGGAAGTCTGGGAATTCTACAATTTCCATTAATAAAGTAACAGCATAAAAACTTCATATAAGAGAAGTAAGCATATACTTAAAGGCACAAATGGTTACTTTTTATGGTTTTGGGTTTTAGGGTTGGGTTTTTGTTGTTGTTGTTTTGTTTTGTTTTGTTTTGTTTGCCTCTTTTACTGTCAGCATGAACTTTTGAGAACTTGGCTGTTTTAGCGATTAACATACCCTATACTAAAATATGCTCAGGCAGAAAGAGAGAGATAGTTACATCAAAGCAAAGGGATGGATGAGAGAATGCAAGACTTCATAACTGCTGCACCGGGAGACTGCAGGAAGCAGGGCTTTGTGCCTGTAACAACAGCACAGTACTAGCATGTTCTTCAGAGGAATATCCTCATTCAACTCTGAATACAATATTCATTTCCATGGGTATCTAGCCTCCTGTATTCCCAGAGCCTGGTAGTTTTTGCAGAATTCTAGCAACAGTCATAATTCATCTTGACTCATTTCTGGGAAGGCTACTAATGGCCTTAGTTTTGATTCTTTCTGCAGATACAAACCTTGACTAAAACCCTAAGTTGTTTCTACAGTATAAGAGATTTCTCCAACCTCTTCTGCCTCCCCTTTGAGGACCAACTTGACCAGGCAACTTGGAAACCAGGCTAGTGAAGCCCAGGTCAAGGTGTTTTGTTCAACTGGAATCTACCGCAAAATAATATGCAGCCTAAGATGAGATTCTAAAGAAATTAGGAGATGGAATTGCAGATGTGCTTTGTGAAATGTGGTTATGAAGAGCATTTTTGGAGCCCCAAGTATTAAAATAAACTTATGTATGCACTCCACCTTCTCATAGTGATGATGGATCCTAACCTGTGTGAATGATGGGTGAAGGTAATACACACACACTTTCATCACTCTCATTCCTACAATCAGGCACCCCCATGTCAGTATTCTATTTTATTTGTCTATATTGTTTAGGTATTCTTGGCAAATAAACATTCCAGGTATTCAAGGTATATAATTATTTAGTACTCATGGTGAGACAATCACAAAAGTCAAGTTAATTAACTCATCCATTCCCTTGTCAGATTGTTATCAGTCTCTGTCTCTCTGTCTTTCTGTGTATGTCTCTCTCTTTTTCTGTCTCTGTGTATGAGATAGAGAGAAGTAAATTAGATCTGTTTTTGTTTTGTTTTGTTTTGTTTTGTTTTTGCAAATTCCACAGTCTCTGAGTGAAATCAAGCAACACAAGATGAAGAATAGGTAACTCACAGAACTGGACTTCACTAATGTACAGTGGGAAATGGAACAAGAGACCCAGGCAATAGAGAATCTGTATTTGGGTCACACATAGAATTATATTTAAATCAAGATTCAACTATTTATTACTTATTGGACAGTTGGCAAGTTCCTTGACTGTTCTGTGTTTGGGTTGAAAGGAGAAAATTGTTCTACCCATTTGAAAGAATTACCTGAAGACCAAGATAGGCATCGTCTGTCTTCTAGTTTAGTTTTGTGTTAATGCATAGCAAATACCTGAAATAGACAATGTATAAGAATGAAAGTCCATCTAGACTCCCAGGTTGATGAGCTTTGTCCCATTATCAGTTGTTCTCATTGCTCTTGAGGTTCTTAGTGGGGTCAATGGTAAGGAGTTTCTGTCCTTCTGGCATGGCCATGGACATCTTGAAATCAGAGATATGATTACCTTGATGAGACCCTCACAAGTTACTCTTCCACACAAAGAGATATGACAGAAAAGAAAACTAGACACTCTAATGAGGTCACAGCCATTGACTTCCTCCTGCACCCCAACCTCCTACAGCTGCATATGATGGTATGCCAGCTCATGTGGAGATGCTAGAGTATAGTCAGTGGAAGGTTAAGTGATGATGGGACTCCATCTCTACAACTTTTAGGAGTAATGATACAGTGTTAGGTGGGGTTTTTCAGTGATGCAGCTGTCTTGTGAGCCCCCTCACTCCTCTAAGCATGCTTATGTATGTAAGGTCAGTAATCATTGACCCCCTATGCTGGACATGGATGTAATTATTTCTTTAATTTGTCATTGGCATCATCTTAGTCCAATTGGGATGCTACAATAAAATGCATAAACAACAGAAATTAGCTTCTCACATTTCTGGAGTCTGAGAGTCTAAGATGCAGGTCAATTAAGCATGAGGCGAAGGCCGACTAGATGGTTCGTGGATATAACTCATGGTGACTTCTTTTATCATACTGATCCCATTTGTAAAGGTAATGCTTTTGTTACTTAACCACTCCCCAAAGGCTCTACCATGTAGAGTGTGCCTACTCCTAGCATCACTGTAGGAGCTATGATGTCAGCATATTGAAGGCACACGCATCCCATGTATGTCATTCATGGCATGCCAGGTACTTCATGAGCTGGTGATTGCAGGGCTGGGTATCTGCCTTCTTGTGTGCTTACATGTCCTGTCTCAAATGTGACTTAAATGTTGCTAAGACCAACAGGTACATCCAAGGATGGCAAGACTTTCAGGCCCTGTGTGGACTGCTTCCAAATCCAAACAGAATGTTTCAGGCTTGCCAAGGGATGAGCTGATCTGTCCCAAGGGAGGGGAAAATAATCCTTTATTCTCTCATCATGAAATGAAAGCATATCCAAGGCCATGAAGACCTGTTTGCTAGGATACCATGACCCATCACATTCCAGTGTCAGCTGAGAAAGTGGGCAGATCTGGTGCTTAGCTTTCTCATAGACTATAAAGTAGGTTTGCATTCAGATTTTGAGAAAAAGACCATGCACTGAACATCTATTTATTTTTCAAATTATCATCTTCTTCAAGATTCAACTAATGCAAATATTTACTGAGAGAAACTATTCCAAATGACGAAATCTTAGGAACAGTGCCACTTTGTGAAACAAGTTAGTATGTTCTTTTGTTACTTGTCAAAAAAAATGTAGATTCAGATTTATTACCTTTCTCAAAATCCATTTTAATGTCAAACTGTAGCTAAAGATGCCTAGGACATTCTAGAAGAATGTTTTAGATCATGACCTTGCTGTAGTCAAATATAAATTTTGTCTCCACTTACACTGAGATGAATTCCAGCATAGTGTCCTGAACAGCATGGGAAATCAGCAAAGCACAAGCAGTTAACATCAGCAAATCACTGATTTTTTTATCAGTGGTGACACAGGACAAAATTGTGGAGAGGCCACACCCAGCATGAACCAGCCACTTGAGTCTCTGCACTCCACACCATCTGAACAGTCTCTTATGTTAATGTAAATAAAGAAATCTCTCTTTCAGAAGGTATCCCATAGATGGAAAATCTCATGATCTTGCTTTATGTGTTGGATTAAAAAAGCAATATTAATGAAGTGAAGTTGTCACAGACACAGTAAGCTACAGTGAAATATTTCTGCTGCTGAAGAATCTTATCCTCATGATGCCAGGATGAGACTTTGGCCTGTGTGATCTCAGTGCTCTACCTGCTGTGGGATAAAACATCCCCCACAAGTCCATGTGTCCCCTACCCTAGGGAGGTTGTGGAGTATCAAAGAGTAGGTAGGACACCTGAAAGTGAGACTTGGGGCTTGTAACCTGGCTAAACTTCCTGTCCCAACTCTGATCCCTGGTTGACAAAGATGTGAGAAGCTGACTTACAGTCACTCTGCCATGCACCCCAGTGTAATGAAGCACACCTTCAAATTGGAGCCAATATGAATTCTCCCTCTATTGGTTGAAGAGACACCATGACCAAGGCAACTTATAAAAGAGAGCATTTAGTTTGGGGCTTACTTACAGTTTCAGAGGTGGGTCCATTAACATTACTGTGAGGATCAGACAGGTCTGGTGCTGAAGCAGGAGCTGAGAGCATACATGCTGAGAGAGCAATGAGCCAGAGAAGCAGAGAGAAATGGAGAGATAGAGATGGAGGGACAGAGACAGAGGTCACTGATGGTGACAGGGTGTTTTGAAACCTCAAAGCCCACTTCCAGTGACACACTTCCTCCAATGAAGCCACACCTCCTAATCCTTCCCATACTGGTCTACCAACTGGGAGGCAAATATTCAAATATCTGAGCCTTTGGGGGCCATTTCCATTCAAACCACCAAATTAGGTTTTAGGTCACAGAAAGGAGAAAAGTAGCTAACGCGTTGGTGGGCGGCTGTGATTTTCTACAGGGGTTATTGTTACAATTGGAGTCGAAGGAGGTCAAGAATGGATCTAGGAAAAGGAGGCATGAAAGCTAAGAGAAAATTAGCAGGATATGCTTAAGCAAATCCCAGACGTCTCACGGCACCAGTTAGTTCTGATAAATGGCACAACTTTCCAGAGTCATCCTACATCAGCATGAAAATTGAACGGGGTATCAACATGTGCTAAAAAGCATGTTAAGGATGCTTCCATGTGAATGGCATGTATTTCTTCCCATTAACATAATAAAGAGCTCTATACTACTGTCATGTAGGCAGGTATAGGTGTGGGCCTTGGCTCTCTCACACTCTTTTTCTTCCTGCCACAGCCATTGGTTCAGTGCCTCTCCATCTGGAAGTGGGGCCTGGTGTGACTTCCTCCTATCCACTTTGTCATGTTGACCAGCCTTGGTCAACACACTGCTGAGATTTTTACAGAACAGCATATTTGTATTTTAATTCATCCACTTTCTTAAAATTTAATAGTATGTTTTTTTCTTTTATAGCAGTAAGCATGTATTATCATCCATTCAATATTTTTAAACATCAGTGTTCCAGATATCATTGATATAGACTAAAAACAATGGGCACGGAAGCTACACAAACAGGAAGCTCAAACAAACTGAGGGAGTCTGGGAACAAACCCAGTAATTTCTGTGTGATGTGTAAGCGTTACGACAGACTCCCAGAGGTGATCAAGAGACTGTCTGTCTGGGTCAGTCACAGAAAGCTTTAGTGCAAAGGACAGATAACTAGCACGTTTTGAATGCTTAGACAGTATGACCACAGTTTGAGATGTGTTACCACAGAGCTTGGAGAGATCCAGCCCATTGGATTGCTAATGTGCTGTAAGGGCTATGCTTTTTTCTACCAATATGCTTTTATGAGCTTAAAAGTCATTTCAAATTCATCCACATGGGCATATGCTCTTATCAAAGATGAGCAAGTCAGGGTTTGTCTACAGCCCTTGTGACTAGGGCCAAGGGTTTGTACTGCTCTTCTCCTGAGGAAAGGGTCCTTCCCCAGCTTACTCACTGAATGACTTCTCAGAACCCTGGTGATCCATCCACTATAGCCCATCTTAATAAAAATAAAGAAATGTAGTTTATTCAAATTTCTTCATTTCTCTATCAATTTCTCCACCTACATAATTTATATGGCCTTTAGTTCTTAAATAGCACACTCAAGAAGTAACCTATAGTTCTTCAGGATCTCTCCACAATAAAACAGCCCACAAAACACAGCCAGGCCCACTACAGAAGACAAAGGAGAGACCAGTGAAGGGATGGGGACCATTAACCATCTTTTCCTCTGCCCTCCCCTCCTTTCCTTCCTGCCATTCAACTGATTCTGCTCAGACTTTTGGAACATGTGAGTCTTCCTAAGTTCTCAGCCATCATCGTAACCAAGGCCACCATCACTCTTCCATTCCCATGTAGCTTCCTGATTGGTTCCCCCAGCATTCCCCATGGTCCCATAAGGCACTGCACAGAGAGAAGTGTGTAGTGGCTTGCTGCTGTGAGTTCCCTTCCCCCTGTCACAGCTGCCCATCTCTGTGAGCCCTCTTCATCCCTCTCCCTGCCCCCACCTTTATATTTGTAGAAGGCCACTCAATGATTTTGGTTTTTTGCACATGAACGCTTGCTTTAGTGTCTGCCTTTAGTGCTTCCAGTCAACAAAGGGAAACATTCTATAAAAGTCTAAGGACTTCCTTTCTTCTCCTCTCCTTCCCCTCCACACCCTCGTTCCCTTCCTCCTCTCTACTTTCCCTCCCTCCCCTCCTTTCTTTTCTCCCTCTCTTCCTCCCGCCCTGTTCTGTCCTGACTTCTCCACCACTCTTTCTAAGTCTTTCTGTGGTCCAAGCTGACCTAGAACTCAATATGAGCTCAGCTGACCTTTAACTCTTGATTCAGTCTTTTAAGCGATGAGATACCATGCATGTATCACCACACCCTCCAAGTCCTGGTTTCTTTAGTACATTTTTTTCCTGTAATTTGTATTCAGCTCTCTAAAAAAAATTCATTGCTTCAAGAAATGAGGTTTCAAAAAAAGAAAAAAAGAAAGAAAAAGAAAGAAATGAGATTTCTGTCCCACATCAACCCTATCAAATTATATGTTCCAAGGCTCTTCCCTTTCCCAGGAGAATATATATTTAAGAATAAATTCTACTCTCATATTCCCATCCAAAATCATTTTCTAAATCATCTGACACCTAGGAAAACAAAACAAAGCTTTCAGACTATGTTTCTGTGTGGTCTCTCTGTGCGCACAACTGTATCTCTCCCTTCCTCCCTTTCTTCAGTTCATTCTTAATAGTGTTGTAAATGACCCATGAGGGAGCCATACGGCCTATTCTCAAATACAGCCCACCCCAGATTAATCTTTGTGTGGTCTTAATAAGGTTTTAAGATCACCGCCCTTACCCTCTTGGCCTTGTGATTTAACAGGAAGTGGTGTTTGGGAGCTTAATGGAAATATCTATAAATGAGAGTCCCATTGTGCCAAACACTTTATATGTGAGCTAAAATTACACCCCTGTATTAATAAAAAAAAAAAAAAAACTCTCACTTTTAAGTACGAAATAGTTGGGTTTTGCCTCTTCAACTCCATTTCTTTGTTTGAAATTTGCAGATGATGTCACCTGTGTTTGTAATGTCCAATGTGATGATATGAAGCACAAATGCAAAAAGCAAACCCTAGTCCACCTCGCCTGCATTCAGCACAGTATTCAGGGAAGGTCCATGCCATACCATGTAGATCGTGTGTTGTTCATAGTTCAGGTCTCTGGCTTCCTATGAGCCGAGGATAATTTTGATCTTCTGACCTTCCTAGCTCTACTTCTTTAGTGTTGGGAGTGAGTCCAGAGCCTTCTGGATTCCGGGCAAGCATTCCACCACCTGAACTAAGCTCCAGCCCCACACCAGGCATTCTTACACGTGTTCTGCATTACACTGCCTGGGGACAGTCATAATGTCATCAAGACACTGCCCTTCCCAAAATGGGTATCATAGAAGTAGGTTTCTTAAGGCTTTATTTGTTCAGCCAAACGTGTCCATGGTTCAGTACATGGAGAAAGCATGCATTAATGTAAAGTGGATAAAAAAGTTAAAAATATTTTGACATCAGAAATTTTCAGCGTCTTTAAAAGGGAGGGATGTAGTGTCCAAAAGCATTTACGAGTGGATTCTGTAAAAGTGTATGGGGTCAATTCTTCTCCAGAAAACCTTTGTCCTAGTCATGCCTGGGGACGGACTCACAGCCTAGGGCTGATGGGGAGAGCAAACCGAGAGGTCCTTCCTTATTGCCCTCCACGGAGTGTTCTGCTGTCAGAGGCCTCTACACAGGAAACAATTTGATTTTCAAGTACCAGCTGCTTCTATGGCCACAGGAGAGTGTTTACCTCTCGGGCCCTGCTCTAACTGCAGATGTTACCAGACCCGGAGCGTGAGGTGCAGGCTATTATTTTTACTCCCCCACCTCAAGCTTCGGTTGTAACTCTTCAAAAACAGAGCTCACGGTGACTGAGAAAAATCAGGTCACAGCTTGAATTCCTTTTGCAAGGAAAAGATTGGATTGCATCCCTGGTATCTCCTCTGGTTACACTAACACTTCCAAGCTCTTGCTAAGTAAAGTGTTCCTGTTTGTGTGACACACCACCAGCCCCTGAGTCCACATGGCCCTTCTGTTTGCAGGCCTCCTGAGTGGTAGCTTATCTTTCAATCTATTGCATATTGTCACACAGTATGCATCAAGCCAGACTCTGTACTTGCATGCAGAGGCCTCCTGGTATGTTCTGTGGGCTAAGCAGAACCTAGAATGACATAGCTGGAGAGCTGGAGACAGGGAAATCATCTTTCCTGTTGCTCTCTGACCTTTGGTTCTCATTTCCACATTAATGGGTATAGTAAACATAGGCAGAGAAAACAGCCTGAATCGAATTTAAAACATGTCAGTGCTTGGTTGACGCCTGGAACCCAGAGATCAAGCATTTTGGAGAGTTACTCTCCTTGGTGGTTTTCTTACAGTCTTGAGGCTCAGTACAACAGTTGTACATAATTCAATAATTTTACTTTTCCTTCCTCCAAAGTCAGTTCCATAAGATTAACCAACCCCAAAGGGCTCTGTGGGATCATAAAGGGAACCGTTCTCATATTGTAGAATATTCGTTGTTGCACAATTTTTTAAAGTTTCTGTTAACTTTCTTCTTGGGCCACTGTAGTTTTGCTTCACTGGTTATATTTATGTATTTATCATTCACTTACTCCTATTAAGGATCTGGGGCCAAGACCTCTGAACAAGAACATGGGGTATAGCAAGACACACGGGGCTTATTTTCTCCACATGTATTGATTCTTTACATACTCCCCTAAAGTGAAGTATGTAGCCATTCTACATAAAAACCACTGACCTTCTTTCTCTGTCTCCTTTGTGGGCACATGTAAAGAGAACTGTTTGTTAGGGTGCAACAGGGAGCAAAGGAAAGTATTCATAAAGCTGTGCAGGCATGAGACAAATTTAAGAAAGTGCTCAAGAGGCTGGAGGGCTAAGAACCCTCGCTGCTTTTGCTGAGAACCTGGGCTCAGTGCCTGGTACCCACCAGGTGGTGCACAACTTTCTTTAACTCCAGTTCTAGGGAAATCTAATGTCCTCTTCTGGCCTCTGCCAGTAATATGAACACACATGGTACACATACATGCATGCAGATATATATATATATATATATATATATATATATATATATATATATGTGTGTGTGTGTGTGTGTGTGTGTGTGTGTGTGTGTGTGTCAAATTAAACAATACTTTTAAAAAGAAAAGATCCTAGTAAGTGAACACTAGATGAATAGCCATGCTCAGAACTAGAGAATGGCAGAAAAATCCTGTGTCTTTGCCTTTCCCACACCTCTGCCTTGTGGCTTCAGGTACCCAGTGTTCTTCAATGACCTCTTTCCCAAGGGAAACATTGACAGCCCTGGCCTGCAAAGACACTGGCATTCTAGCTGGCTACATTTCCCAGAATATCCTTTGTGCCCAAAGGTAATCTTATAACCCATAGAAAATCTTGCAAGTCTAAATAGTAATAACAATGAGATGAAATAAAGTTTCACTTGCAGACTCTAATATCACAGTGAGGCTGAGCGAGCCTATCTCCAGAGGACAAGACTATGACAGCTCCTGGCAGGCTTGCCTCTTAGTACTGGAGATTCAAGACACATGAGACATTCATTTACAGGTCAATACTGTTCAAAGAAGTTCACAGGTGGGAGAAATTGGGCTTACTTGCTGAAGATCTATTTGCATTCCTCACTGTGGCGTTATCTCCTTCAGTTATAATTTGCCTTATCGATCAGCTAGAGAGTGAATCCCACTCTCAGTTATACTCTTTGCTGCAGCCTTATGCACAGATATGTAATTAGCAAGCACATTAATTAGCCATTTATCTTCTGTCTTAAGCTAACTGTGGAGGGGCAGGCAGCATGTCATATTCCTCTCAGCCCTCAGTGCCTAGCACAGAGCTAGGCACTTGATAAGAGCTCAGAGGCTATCACTAAGATGTAATTGAAGGTGGCCTTGCTGGGGGTGGAGAGAGGTAAGAAGGGGTATTACTTTTCCTTTCCTCGCCTTTTCTTTCTATCCTTTGAAGAAAATTCACTCCAGTGCGTTTAGAAGCATTAGTCTTCATTTTCCCACCTGCAGTTAGAGCTCAGTTAACTAGCAGAGACAAGCAAACATTGACACACCTGACCCTCTTTGCAGCTCACTCAGGAAAACCAGGCCTCCATTCTGGTCATCACATTGTGTGAATGAGCCATTCTGGACTCACACCAGTCACCAACAACTCTTTGTCCCTGTCAAACAGAATAATAGATACATGGCCTATAGCTGTCATGAATTACGGTGCCCATGCTACCAAGCCCAAGCTGTTCCCTCTTTTCTCAACAGTCAATCAAGCTAGTGATGGGAAAGCCTTTAGGCCATCTCTGCTGTTCTTTCTTCTGCCTGCTTCATCCCCCTACCTTAGAAACACTGCACTGTATACAGAAACTGTGGTACATTTACACAATGGAGTACTACTCAGCCATAAAAAACAATGAATTTATGAAATTCTTGGGCAAATGGATGTATTTGGAGGA
>NC_034599.1:4781152-4790453 GCF_900095145.1 Mus pahari | reverse complement strand
TGCTGGTCATTACTGTAAGATGTTATTTAAAAAAAAAAAAAAAAAAAAAAAAAAAAAAAAAAAAAAAAGAAACACTGCACTGACGGGAGACGGTGACACCCACAAGCAGACTTGCCATCAGTGTCTTCCCTTTACAACTGCTCTGTCCTCAGCTTCACCCATAACACCTACTTAAGGCCAGCTCCTGTTCGCTTTACTCATCAGCTTTTTCTAAAGCATCCACTGGGAAGATGAAGCTGCATGTCTAGGCACTTCAAGGAAAGGGATTTGCAAGCATTGACTGTGTCTCATTCCTGTTTTCTATGTGCACAGAAGCTGAGGGTTGTGGTAAAAGGGCTGCGAAGAGGTTCCAGAGAGCCCGTTGCTGTTATTAAGCAGGGTCTTCATCCGCCTGGCCATTTACTGTTTAATAAGAAATCCCCGGGCTAGATGCTGCAGTATTGTCCAGTCTTCACTTCAACGTCCAGTGAGGTCTTTAGAATTTAGCATTGGTGATAGAGACAGGCGGGAAAGGTATAAGAGACCATTCTACATTGAGCCTCCATCCTTTGGGCAGAAGTGGGCAAAGCTGATTTCTTATAGGCTAATCTTTTCGTCCTAAAGAGATAAATGAAGCCTTTCCCGAGATCAATACCTTGAGCTGTTGTTTTTGCTCCTGTGCCTCATTCCAACACTTTTCTAGGAATTCACTCTAGTAACAAAACTCTGACCGATCTGCAACAAAGCCTGCTTGCCTGCAGGAAAATGTTCATACTGATGTCCTAAACTTCATGCAAAGCTGACCAGAGCTTTGTGGTCTTGGAAGTCTGGGAACCTCTCCCCCAAATCTGCCTTTAGCCGCCAGAGGCTGACATCAGAAGCACGGAATGAGCCTGCAGGGGTGGACAATGGCGCCCTCTTGTGACGCACTTTGTCACACGCTGTTTGTTCCTGTCCTTGCTGCACAGCTGAAAAGACAATTTGTTCTTTTCCTAACTTCGCTGCGGATAGACAGGAGCAACTTGACCTGAGTCTGCGGATGACTTCAACACTCTCCCATTTAGACACTCTCTTCTCTGCCATTATATTCTTGCATTCAGAAAGCACTAGTCTTTGCTGTAAATGAGCTGGGCTTTCAGTTCTGGTTTTAGGAACAATCGTTCACCTTCTTTTCTCTCAGCCTCCATGTGGGGACCACTGTGAGAATGAGGTTAAAATGGTATGCCGCAAAGTGAAGCACCTCAGAGAAAACAGGATCCAGTAGATGAGGCTTTAGCATAAGGCCACTCTTTTGTGCCTTGCTCTAGGTAAAGGGACACTACAGCCAAATGGCACACAGATGATGAGGGGCACAATCATTCTTAATAATTCTTTGTTCAAATTTAGTCAAAAATTTGTCAAGAAAAATTAAACATTTACTTTGCACATTTACCAGATTCTTTTGTGTGTGTCTGTAACTAGACCAGACAAATGAGGAGCCAGTAGAGGACTGGGCCACACCTTGACCAGAACTGTTCAGATGTGCACATACTTGACTCACTACCTAAAGTCCGGTCTCACTTCAGAACACCAAAGATGAACCTTGGTCTCCACATTCTCATTGCAGTGTATGTTATGCTTCTTGAAATGGTGAAGGGAAATCCACACAAGACCAGCTTCAACCTGAAGCATCTCTCAGGGTACAAGGACCAGGTTGTCCTTTGTGTCTCCGCATTGTTTTGTGTGCTTACGTTCAGTCACAATAAGCACATGGCCTTTCTTAGTCCTGGGTACGGTGATGTAAAGCCATCTCTCAGGGGCTTGTGTGTCTGTGGCTTTGGGATGTCGTAGATCCTGTAAGCTACAAGTTTTCCCCTGGGACTGTGAAAGTGTGTGTAAGGGGTGGGTTGGTTTTCTTGCCAGGGTAGGAACTGAAATTGAAGCTGCAAATGACCCGCCTCAACACTAAACATGCACACCTCCTACCGCAGAAGGAAAGGCAGCCACAGCCCTGGGGTACTGGCATACCAACTCTCAGCCCTACTCCCTCCGTGTCTCTGCTGTACATTTAAAGTCCAAAGCTCCCACACACTCTCTGTGTGGCTTTGATCACGGTCTGTGGATTGGATTGGGCTTGAGTGCTGCCATCTCTTCTAAAGAAGTAGCATCTACGTGATGGGGTTTTCATGGATATTTGAATAAATAGTGCAGATAAAGGAAGACCTGCATAGATTCTACCTGACCCTATGTTTAATAGATGACAACTGTTGTTACTATTTCTAAATTTTATGCAACACAAAAGAACTTTCTAATGGCAACAATCAGGTGATAAAATAAATTAGTTTAAAAAAAACAAAAACAAAAACAAAAACCATCAGGTCTCTGGAATAAGATGCTTGCTGTGTAAGAGAACCTGAGTCCACATCCCAGATGTCCAAAGGTGTAGGCGTGGCCATGGTGCACCTGTAGCCTAAGCCCTGTGCAGGCAGAGACGGTAGGGTGGCTGGGCTTGTAGACGGACAGCCTGGCTCTAGGTTCAGTGAGAGACTGCATCTCCACAGGACAGTGAAAGTGACTGAGCAGAATATGGATGCCCAGGGTCTCCACTGTCTTCTCAGTACCTGCAGACCATTGACTGTCTCCCTACACCTATCTCTCACACACACACACACACACACACACACACGCACACGCACACACACACACACACACACACACACACACACACACANCACACACACACACACACACACACACACACACACACACAGGCCCACACATAAAACCCTTTATTGTGCTTTTTGTTAAATCTGAGCATGTAAGCCTTCACAATCCAATATTTTAGTGCCATCCAACCACTGCTGGGCAAACCCTATGAAGGATTGGGTAGATGACGATCGTATATGTCAGGCCGTAACTACACTTGCTGTTCAGATGGTCTTTAGAGCTCATCTCAGATGCCAGGATTAGGAGCACCTAGGACCTGGGGTGATCTCAGACAGCTGTAGAGCCAGTCTGTGTCATGATGCTCTGAACTGCTAGACAGCCTGTACCAGGGCACTCTGTCACTCAGCTGCCCACCCAGGCTTTCTCCTTGCCCCTGATGGAGCCAGGCCAGCTAAAGGAAGGGCTGCAGCCATGACCTTTGCCTCGCCAGACAGTAGTGCTAGAGAGTGAAATGGAACAGAGCTTATTACAGTATGCTGCTGCTGCTTCAGTCTTGTGCCCTGAAGCATATTTCTGGAAATAAAAAGAAGATATTTCACATTTGTTTCATTTAAAAAAGAGTTTTCTGGGCTTCCTGATGTAATGACTCAGTGGGTAGAGCTAGTTCCCATCAAGCCAGACTGCTAGAGGTCAATACCTGGACTCCCACATACGGAAGGAGGAAACTAACTCTGTCCTCTGACCACATCCATACTGTGGCACATGGACATAAGTGCATGCACAAATGCTATAGACAGACAGGCAGGCAGGCAGGCATAGAGACAGACAGGCAGACAGATGTCATAAGAATTCAATAGGCTTTCTTTTTGACATAAGGTTCTAAGGCTAGTCCTTTGCTGAACATGCAGGGAGATTAGAAACATGAAGGGTTCTTCTAACTTACCACCAAGCAGTCGCTTGCTGTTCTAGCACTGGCTTCTAAGAGTTAACCCTTTAGTTAGGTCCAAGTACGTGACAAAGAGAACATGTGGAAGGAAACATGGGGAAACGAGGAGGGGAGGAGGGAGGGAGATGCAGCTAGCCATTGAAAGGAACAGGGGTGGGATCAGAGTGTGACACAGATGGGAGGCCAGCAAAGGCCCACACTTTGCATGGGAGGTCAGACAAGCCTGCAGTGCCTGTAACACACCAAAGTGCACCAGGGTGGTAATGCTGGCGGGAGTTCAGGCAGAGGAAGAAAGGCAGACACTCCAGGCAGCAAAGCCATGCTGCCCTAGCTGACATCACCTGCTTTGCATCCACAGCCTTCCTGTGTCCTCCACCTCCACCATGCTCAGTGGACTGTGGCCCTCCACCCTTGGCCCTCCAGTTCCTACGATACCCATCCTGTGCCCTGGCCGAAGAGTCTTTTGCTTAGGCTCTTCCTGCCTGGTGCCTTTTCTGTCTGCTTTACTCATTTCTCTGCCATCTTCAAATATTTTCCTACTTAAAACTGGAACTCACTAACTTGTCTTCATGATTCCTTGGAGTAATGATGTGCATTTTACTTATGGTGGGTCTTCAGCCTCCTGGCTTCCAGGCCCATGGGAAGGCAAAAAGTTTTCCTTGTTATCAGCGTCACCCAGGTGAGCCTCTAGGGTACACAGCACTTGGGGGATATTTATGGAACCACAAATGAATCAGACACCTGCTACTTACTCATCAATCCTGTCTGTAGTGAGGTTGGACCTCCAAGGATCCCTAAGTTTCAAGCCTAAGAGATAATACACGTGTTCAGGGTAGTCAGGAACGCCATGGCGGCAGGTAAGTGAATTCATGATGTAGTGGCCTACCTGACTTTTGCAGAAGACTGGAGACCAGTGGCAAAGCCAGGAAGATACCAGAAAACATACAGCCCCACATAGAAGTGTGTCTTCACTGGAAATAGCAGTAAATGTGCAAGCAAGACCATAGTGGACATTGGAGCTAAAACAGAACCATGTTTGCTCATGATTACTCACACAAATGGATATGTTGTCTCCTTCCGGCTCTGGAACTCTGTCGTGTGTTTATGTCCTCTCTACATCCTGGCAGTGCTCTGTGTGAGGCTCACCCAGGTATTTGGTAACACATATGCATACCTTGAGTCTTGATTCAAGATTGTGTTAGTAAACGTGTAAATAGCACTTCACAATTTAGTTGGGACATCGTGGGTAGACAACATACAGAAGATAGATAAGGCCTATTTCCTGACAGTACCATCCAGGTGAAATTCTTAAAGACAGACCTTCATATATGTCTTACTCAATTCACCTTCCAACCCCTGACCAGGAGGCAGGGTTCAGGGATATTCAGCAGATTCCCAGCAGCACCCGGGTTTTTCTTCCAGTCCTTCTCTTTCTCTCCATCCATTTCTCTAGGGCACCACAGCAACAGTAGGCTTCACCACTTCCTGTCTGATCCTCCAGGGTCTTGTCACAAGCCTGCCTGTACTGTGTCACTGTGACCTCCAAGTCTACATAGAAAACAATGTGGTCTGGCCAACAACCACATATAAAGGAAACAGAACCTACATCTGGCCAGGTTTGTGCAGAAAGACAGAGATGGTTGCCAGAGTATTGGAGCCCCATCCCCCTCATGAAGTCTTGGTGCCCAGGAAGCCTGAAGGGAGTTACTGAGACGCCACTGCCAAAATATTTGGCCAGCATATCTTGACTTGGTCCCCTTTGAAATCTTTCTCTGCCTAGAAATTGTCCTTTAGTTCTCCTCCTACATGAAGGCTGCCAGCTCTACTGAGGTTGCAAGTGGCACCAGAACATTCATTCATTAAACACAACCATTCATTAAACATCTTTTGCATCTACTAAAATGTACTGAGATCTCTGATAGTGTCTGCTAAATATCTCCATGGGTCATAGGTCTCTCAAGCTTATGCAAGTTGTGGTTTGTTAGTTTGTTTGTTTTTTTGGCCATGGGAATATGAATTTAGAGCACAAGCCCTTCAAAGGGTGTTTCTTGGTACATTGCATAAAGTATATGCTTCGTTCTTGCATTCACTGAGGCTACCCAATACTTCCCTGAATCTCTCAGGTCAGAGACTGGCTGTGATGTCTTAATCCTACTAATCTGAGTTATAACCCCACTAAAACTGAGAGAAAACGCAGAGTGCCCAAGCCAATAAAAGCAACATGCTGACAATAGAGCATGGTCTGAGGTCATAGCATGGTCTGATGTCATTACCCAAAGCATTACGAGTGACTGCATGGAGCTGAAGCAGAGTCTTCTCCAACAAGCATCTTATCCAACTGGAAGCCCTTTTGACATGTAAAACCAGCTCTTCCCCACACCATAAAACACACATGTAGGGGCTTCTCCTGGTGCATTACAGCATTTTAACAGGCTGTATGTCTCAGAATTCTAGTAGGGTATGAACCATCTTAGTTACCGTCATGACTGTAAATGGAATAACTGAAGAAGCTATAAATTCCTTGTGCTTGTTTAGGAGTTTTCCTAAGCCTAGAACAGAAGTGAACATCAGAAACTGCCTTGTAAGGCACACGCCAAGACACTTTGAGGACAGTATTACTGCAGTAACGTGAACTTACCCTGCATTCCTGTTGGATAATTTTGTAATCCTACCAAAATTGTAAAATACTCAAAGGATGCAGTCCTCTTACAGGACTGTAGAAGGAGGAATTCGAGATGATGTAGACTATCTTATTGGTCACAGCCTGCAACCAACAGATTAGTGTTCAAATCTAATGTTTAACCTCAGGATAAATGAATCTCTGGAGGAGGTTGCTATGACCACAGAGTGTCAAAACTTTAGACCAGACCACTAAAGAGATTGTGTTTCTTACAACCAAAACCAAACTCTGGATCCTTCAATATATTAAACACTTTTATCCTATATTGTCAATACTGATTTGTCCAGAACAAGGAATAGTCAAAAGGCCTTGGGGACCTGTGAAGATCCACATACAGGGCTCACATATGGAACTTCATTGAGCTCCTAACCCAGCAGGAAGATGCCAAAGGTTTAATAGAATAAGCTTAAATACATCCTATAGTCATGCCTGACTGTACTGAAGATGTATAAGAAATATAATGAGGTCCCAGAACAAAAACAAAAAACAAAACAAAACAACAAAAACAGATAGGTGACAGCAGGAATTAACGAGTGTGTCAATTTGCTATTGCTTTCTTGAATTGCAGGATGATTTTTTTTCTACAAAACAGAAAGAAGGAGTGAATAAATTAAATTCATATGCCTCAAAGAGGACTTGAAAACATGCCAGGGATCAGCCTGCTGGCATCTGCACAATATCCAGTGTGTCTTCTAAGAAAGAAGAAACCACAGACCAAAGCAGGAAATCTGAACTTAACAGAATCTTTCCAGATTTGCTTCTCCACTGAGGATCTAGAAGGTTCTCATGAGCATTCATAGTTTCCTAAGAGGACAGGAGCCCATGCACCTCCCTGGCAACCCCTGGCTCTGTACCAAGAGCCCACTTACTAAGCTCTGTGTCAAGTGCTGCTATTGAAAGCAGTACCTAGAAGATTCCCACAACTGTCACAAGCTCCCAATAAAAGTTTTATGACTGGGATCTAACATAGTCCTTATCCCAAACAACCTCTCAATGCCATTATTTAAATGAATACATTATTAGATCCAAAATAGAAAAGGACCTTGAAATTTTTCCAAAGGAACAAAAATGTTCAAATGTGACTCATCTATTTTTTAAGCATGAGACACATATTGCCTCAAGGTCAGTCTTGTCCTAAACAGAGAGAACTCGTCTGTCATTCTTTTCTGCAATTCTAGCTGGGGCCTCAGGCTCCTTAACTCAGTGCTCCAGGTACAATATAGCAGATGATCAGAAAGCATAAGTCAAAACCCAACTGGCACTTGGTTTTACTTGGCTTAAAATGGAAGAGGCTAAGACAATGGAAAAGGAAGTCTGTTCACCCTGCATCCCCTTTTTGAGGGAGGGTCTCATGTGTCTCAGACTAGCCTTGAACTTATTATTAAAGCTAGCCAAAGATCTTCAACTTCTGTTCCTCCTGCCTCTGCCTCCCAATTCTTTGATTACAGGCCTGCACCATGACACACAGGTACGTGATGCTGAGGTTCAAACCCAGAGACTCATGCACATTAAGCAAGCAGTCTACCAATGGAGTTTTTCCCATAGCACCAGAAAAAGAAATTTTTAAGCCACATTATTTTTGTACAATGGCTCCCATTAATTGGAAGGCTTACTATGTCCCAAGTACTATGGTCTGAATCTATAATGTCTAAACTTACTTTATCCTTAACATCACTCAGTACAGAAGGTGACATTAGTTTTCCATCTATATAAGTGTGATACTATAGACCAGGAAATAAAAAGGAAAATGGAAAAGAATGCACAGATGAAAATTCCAGAGTTGGGATTTGAACCCACATATTCTGTCTCAGAGACTAGAAAGGGGGAAATATTAAAATAATAATAAAAAAACTAATTGGAAGAACAAGTAAGAAGAGAAAGGAAACAATATGATGTTTCTCTACCATCACAGTCAGCTTTGATTGGAAAATGTCTTTGATTACACATACATGTATGTATAGGCGTGTAGTGCTATTATTTATTATATACCACTGCAGATTATATAGATGTGTTCACACACACACACACATTCTTTCGCATATTAACAACTTATAGCAACAAAGTGGACACGAGTGAACCTTTTTTTAAGATATGAGGAAACACTCTAAAATTTGACCTTTTACAATTATCCTAGTAAAAGTCCATCTACTGAAGGAAAGATGAGGGTAAATGTCAGACATCAAATCACAGACTACTGAAAAGGTTACAGCACAGCAAAGCATCCCCACACTGCTTTAGCTCAAGACGTGGTAATAAGGAACTTAATTTATTCTGATTAAAAATTCTTCTTGTGGTAATATGAAAGTCTATTTTCATGGACAACAATTAAGACCAAAATGCCAAGTTCAAGACTTATTTCCTGAATGGCATCATCAAGGTTCCTCTCTAGGGGTTTAGAAGAAACATCCATGATGTTCTTGTGTTTCCTAAAGGGCATGTCCATCCACCCACCTCTGTACACTCTCCCTACTGTTTGCCAACAAGGAAGAATAGCCCTTGCCGCCAAGTTGACATGAGAAAAAAAATTCTGTATATACCCATGACTGTGGTCTGAATATTTGTGTCTGCCTCCCAAATTCAGGTGTTAAAATCTGAACAACAAGGCAGAGCTGGAGAGATAACTGTGATGGTCAACATGGATTATCAACTTGACCAAACTTTGGGCATACCTATGTTGAAGTATCAAGATTGGACTAACATAGGTAAAGAGACCCACATTAGATGTGGATGGCATGATTTCATGTGCTGGGATCCCAGACCTCAGAAACGGGAGCAGAGCACGGACATTCATCTCTCTGCTTCGTAAGTGTGGATTAAAAGTGATCTGCTGTCTTATATTCTGGCCACCTCCAGATGGTGAGTGCAGATACACTCCTGCAATCACAATCACAAGACAGGGAGTGTAGATACACTCCTGAATCAACAGTGAGCACAGACACACTCCTGCAACCACACACAGTGACACAGACATACTCCTGCAATCACACGCGGTGACACAAATATCCTCCTGACACCACAGAGAATGAGCACAGATACACCCCTGCAACCAC
>NC_034599.1:4733712-4780257 GCF_900095145.1 Mus pahari | reverse complement strand
CCTGCAACCACACACAGTGACACAGATATACTCCTGCAACCACACACAGTGACACAGATACACCCCTGCAACCACAGACAGTGACACAGACACACTCCTGCCACCATGAGACAGTGACACAGATACACCTTGCCTCTTTGTGTCTGTCAGAATGTCAAGAAAAGGAAGGAAACCAGAACCCTGGAAAGTATTAGTAATGAACAGAGTCAGAGAGATCATGAGGGATATCCCAGAGAATAGCATGGCCCCATCTACCATACAAGGACACAGAAAACAAGGGCGTTCATGAAGCAGGAAATGGTCTCTCCCCAAACTTACTCCTCTCTAGAGCGTGGAAAGTGCAGGTGCTCTTTACAAGCTGCTCACTTTAGTGACACTGTTTAATAGCAGCACAAACAGACTGAAAGACATCTTTCTCCTGATTTTTTTCCACATCCCATGTAACACTGTAATTACTTATGATAATTGCTGTTAGCATTTGACCTCTTTCCTTTTCCATGAAACAAAATGGCTTCTAACATGTCACCTTTGAGAGTTTGAAATATTATTCTTGTAGACAGGATATGAATCACAATCTCTGTTATCCACTCAATGTAGTTATCTATTAAAATAGCATGATATTTAAAAAAGAATAATCACACTGCTGGATAGCATAAACTTAGTTACACACAAATCTCTGTAAAAGTTGACTCCAAAACAAGAGACAGTTTTTGATCATGACCAACCTTACCATCAGAACGTGTGTGTGGCTCTTCAAAGTTGGTTCTGCTGGGGTCTAGAACTAAAAGGCTTTAAATAAAGTGTGTGGTTGAAGACGATAGTTGAAGCAGCTATAACATGGAGCAGGTCCACTTTTGAAGATTGTATGCAGTCACTAGACATGGCTGTTTGTAACAAAATCTAAAACCCATATGCAAATAAGTGTACTTAAACACTTGAAAGATTTAAAAATTGAAAATGATCTCTAGAAAGTTCTATAGATACAAACATGAGATAAAAGAAAAAAAAGTCAAGCAATCATTTGAACATGTGCATGCACACATTTGCATGCACACACAGGCACACACACAGGTGCATATACACACACACGCACACACACACACACAGGCACAAGTACATACATATAAATACATATGTAATGAGACTGAAACTATGAGTCTCATTAAAACCATCTAGCTAAATATTTGTTCATGATTGTCTGCTTTACATCAGACTTAAAGCAAAATATGTAAGTTGAATTATTCTGTGAGTCTTTATTTCTGAAGGCTCAATATCACAGCAGATTAGTACTAAATAAATCTGTATGTTGGTCTGTTTGTTGGCCTGTGTTTTGTTACAGGAGATTCAGAAAAACAAACAAACAAACAAACAAACAAACAAACCATGTGTGAGTAACAAAATATTCCTTTCTCCCCTGTACCTACATCCACTTGGAAGCAGAGCGACTGATAACAGCCTTCCTCATCAGAGGCTGTGGTCTGCTTCAAGGGGACCTTGAGTGCTGGGTACAGACCAAAGTTTCTTATTAAGAGATTATACACAGAATGAGACTGCACCTCTAGCCAGTGGAGACTAGCAATAATGGTGAGGGAGCTGGGCTTCACTCCTGACCCTGGCATTTCTATTTACAAATTATTTGTACGCTAAAAACTTGGTTTTTGTCTCATTTCCAAAATAAATATATAGTTTTTATAAGCACAACGTTTGAGTAAGTTAGATAATGCATGTGGTGGTATTGTCAAATTGACAATCTTGAATCATCTTGGAAGGGACTCTCAGTGAGGAATTGCCTATGGACAATTGCCTATGAGCATTTTTATGATAGCTTTTCTTAATTCTGTTTATTAATGAGGGTAGACCCAGCCTACTGTGGGTGGCACCATTCCCTGGGTTTGGGTCCTAGACTGTATGACTAGAGAAAGCAAGCTGAGTAGGACCCATGCATGCACTCGTGTCTCTCTGCTCTTACTATGATGAGCTGACTCCAGTTCCTACAGTATTGACTTTCTGCTGTGATGGACTGTGACCTGGAATTGTGAGCTAAAATAAACCTAACTTCCCATAAGTTACTTTCTGTTTTTGAAACAGCAACAGAAATGAAACTTTGGTAGAAAATGGGTGTGAGAGGATGGCACAAGGTACATGCTCAATAATTCTTTCTCCCAAACGTGTGATGTATCATTCCAATTTAGGTTCTGGCAGCTTGTTCCATAGGCCTAGAAGATGAGTTAGTTTCTTATTCCTGTGTCTAAACACCAGACAAGAAGCAACTTTATGGAAGAAGGATTAATTTTAGCTCATGGCTTTAGGAGTATAATTCCATCATGGCAGGAATCTATGTTGCTGGATCCATCACATCATATTTGAGCAAGAAACAAGGAACACTAATAAGGACAGACCAATGAACTTTGTGCTCTGCTTTCCAGTGATTCACTTCCTCCAGTAAGATCAGTGCTTGCAAATTCCCACAGGGCTGATTACAGTCAAAGATTGAATGTGAGAGTTTGTCTGTAAATTGCTCAGAAATGGCACAGAATTGTGCTGTCAAGGAACCAAAGAATTACAGTGTTTGGGACTTTGACACAACTGTAATAAAAAAAAAAGTTCTTATTGAATAGTAACTTTTTGCTACAATTTAAAAAGTCATAATAAAGAACTTTTGAGGATTCACATTAGTTACTAAAGAAGGCAAACATGTAGTATATGTGTATGCACACACACACTTACGTAAATGTGCATGCACATATATACATATGTATGAGAACATGCACACACACACACACACACACACACACACACACACACACACACACACACACACACAGTGGATAGCCCTGGTGCTATTTGCATTTTGATACCAATTCTGCTTCCCCAGGAGGGGCTGCCTGGGATGAGAAGTGAATCACTACTCAGGTGACTTCTTGTGAGCCCCTAATGAATAAAGATTTCAAGGAACCAATCATTGAGCATGTAGGCGGGATTTCTGGATCAGAGAAAGGGAGGGCCAAAGAAAAGAGGGTCTTGGTTTGGGGGACAGCAGAGGATCATGGAGGCCAAAATGTAGGAAGCAGAGGCCCCCAGGTCAGGTGGAGGATATGTTGGGATCTGCTACCTGAGAATTAACTTAGAATGACTTACAAACTAGGATGCTAGTGGCTGCGTCCAACAATTGTGTTAACTGTTGATTCTAAACTAAGTTTGTGTGGTGTTTTCCTTCCTGCAGTGCTCAACTGGGTTCCAGAAAGAAAGGTACAGAGGCAAAGCATGGGTTTGCAAGAAGTGTACCCCCAAAAGTCTTGGGAATCTGGAATTGTGGGGCTGGTGTGGCAACGACCAGCCATGGGACCTTAGTGAACCAGGTGAAGAGATTTAGGAGCTCCACGTCAGAGTCTGCCAAGATGAGAACAGTCTGCCCGCCAATGCAATGCCACTGGTAGCATGAATTGCTTTTTAATATTCCATGCTACACACACACACACACACACACACACACACACACACACACACACACACACACACACACACACACACACACACACACACACACACTCACACACACACACACACACGAACCATGTTCCCTAGCCAAGAAAACCATTTTCATTGTTAAGTTTTTTTAAACAGGTGAGGCAGAAAATCGAACACAGGCATAGGCTTATTTTGTTTTGATTTTTAGATATGGTCTCACGTAGCCCAGAGAATCTCACCACGTAGCCAGGTCTGACCTTAAGTTCCAGACCTTTCTCTATCTGCCAAGTGCTGATCTAACAGAAGTTTGCTACCACACAAGGCTCTAAAGCAAGTTGGACCAGGCACTATCAATTATATTGAGTACCTAGATGGTGGTTACAGAAGGCTTTAAACTATTTTCTTCTGTATTGTAGGGTTGGAAATCCCTAGTGAAACCAGATGCTGCAACTCACTTTGTCAGGGGAACAGCACAGGAGCACAGGAACCAGCTTAAACACACCCTAGGCCATCTGAGCAAACCGGAGAGGCATTCACACCAGCACAAGAGTCCCCTACCCCTACCCAAGAAAGCTTTCCAGAAAACACTCTCCAAGGAACTGAGCAGACTTTTCAGCATTATCAGCAATTGTTAGCCTCAACAATGCAATTTAATCACCAAAAAAGTTGATATTAGGACTCTAAATGATCCAAGTTATCAGTTAACATACATTTTATCATTGGCACTTAAAAAAATAAGTCAGAAAATAATATGGCTTCAAGTGGAGAAATAAATATGCACTTCTGAGGGGCTGGGCTCTATCTGTGGCTTTCCTCCAGCTCTGGCTCTAAAGACAGTCTCTCCCCAAGTTTTCTAATGAGCTCTGCTAGGTCTTCTGTGTTCTGTGATTTTTCTTCAAGGAGTTCGTAACGGAGACTTGAGATGTCTTGCTTAATTTCCTTCAATTCCCCTGTGAAGAGGAAGAATAAAAAGAAGTTAACTATAAATAACAGATGAAGTTATCTGTGAATATGAAGTACATATTCATAGGTTAGGACAAAGACAGTCCTTACTATATTTGGAATCTTTTCAAAGGAAACAGCTTCCCAATCAGAAAAACCTTTCTATTTCCTCAGGTGAGAAAATTAATCACAGCAAAATTTTAGTTATCTGGAGACTTGGAGAGTTGTGGTAGCACCGCTCGCCTTTCCCGGACACCTTCAACAAGACCCCACAAAATTTACAGTGTTTCATCTGGGCCATGCAGTCTCTGGACAAAGAGCTTGTGGCCTACTGTTTTGTACCTTTGATGGTTGTGATCACAGCAAATATTGATTATTACTTGACAAGATCTAGGATCCCTTTGGAGACTGAGCAGCATCTGGACTAGTAAGGGATGCATGTGTAAGTGCCATGGGAAGATTCATCTAACCTGTGGGCTGCACCAGTCTCCTGGCAAGAGTTCCAGTGGGACAGCCACTGGTTTTGTTCTGCAGACATAGTATAAGAGCTGCCTCCCATCCCTCCCATCAGCACAATGGACTGTCCACTTTCACTTTACTTCTCCAACATGGTGGACTGTCCCCTTAAACAGTGAATCAGAATAAACCCTCTTTTCCTTTAATTGCTTTGTTGGGCATGCTGCTTCAGCAGTGGGAAAAGCTACTAACACAGCCAGAGAGAGCTTATTCTCTATGGCTTTCTGAGGCTCATCTACTGCATGCCCAGCTCTCTCTCTCTCTCTTACCTCCACATCTGTACACAGCCTTAACTCACACAGGAAAGCTTTGTCCTATGGTCAACTCACCTTCATTCACCTCGTCGCTCTCCTTATCAATCTGGGCCTGCAATACGTATCTTTTAATGAGTCTCTTCATGATTTTCTAGACAAGACAAGGAGAAATCCACCTCAGCATTATGTTCATGCAAATATCTCATTGAGAATAGGGTTCTGGTTTACCTGCCTTTGGAAGTGATGGCTATCAAAGCTCAGGTAATATTTGGCTCACAAGGAGTATATGTCTCCATAATTTAGTTTTCTTATGAAAGCAATTCTCACATTACTTGAGCTAATAATTCAAAAGTTAATTCTCAAAAAAGAAAGATCATAGAGCAAACATTTAATTCTTTGTGCTTCTTCTTGTATTATTTGAAAGTAAAGCACAAACTTTCTGTCAGATAATTTATGCAGAACTCTTTGAGGAAGGAAGGAGTTAAACAATGTCCAGTTCCCAACCCTACCAAGAATTGGAGAGACTTTTGATTGTATAGTTGCTTTAAGAACCACCAGTTTCAATGGAATACAGGTTCACTAGTGCTTTGGCTTGTGCATAACTATAAATATATATTAAATGTAAATTAATAGACAACAATTGTACCAAACATTCTTACATTACTACACCAAAACTTACCACATAAAATCCAAATTAAAAGGTAATTAATATAGTTCTGTGCTGAAGAAATTCACATGAGGATGTAGTTTGGTTTATAGATGCAATGTTTTTAACATTGTAAAAACATAAAAATATGTTTTAATAGTGTTGCTTACAAAAGGAAACATTAAGAGTCCATCAATAGTGAAGTTTTCCTTACAAAATTTTCATTTACTTATATAAAAGAATAAATCCATTAATAGTCACAGGAATGTATGTCAAAGTGAAAGCACCCCCTATAGAACTATTATACAATTTACTACTAATTCCTGTGTGTAACATGACACATATATTACAGGACATTAGCATTTATAAAGTTGTACATATGTGTACAGATATACAAGCAGCAGATAGACTATTCACAAGTAGGCCATCTTTACTTCACAATGGGAGAATGTGTGGTAAATTTTGCTCTGGTTTTATTTTTAAACCTTTAAGGTTTTCATTTAAATCGTGTACATGTATGTATATCGGTGTGCACATATATGCACAAGAGTGTAGGTGCTCTTGAAGGTCAAAAGAGAGGGTCAGATGCCCTGGAGCTGAAGTTATAGATCATTTTAAGCTGCCATGTAGATAATAGAAACTGAACTTGAGTCCTCTGTAAGAGCAATTTGTGCTCCTAAGTTGAGCCATTTCTCTAGCCCCTCTATCTTGTTTTGTAAGGTTGGCCTTCTACAAAGAACCTAGGCTCATTATCTATTTACATATTCCCCACTTGGAAAGTGCCAGGCATATGATAGTTACTCCATAAGCACATGTTAAATGGATGAAACCTTGGATGTTGAAAAATATCTTGATATTTCATTTTAATTTAACAAAGTTCAGAGCTCGAAAACCTGAACTTAACCAACAGCTAGCTTTACATACTTTGTGCTTACCTGATATTGTCTTGGAGGGTTACTGAAACTATTTAAACGATAATCTTCTGAACTCCTTGTACTTGATTGTTTGTTGTGTGCCAACTAAAAAGAGAATTAGAAATTCTAATTTAATTTGTATTATCAAGTAACGTGTGTGAGATTATTAGTTACTCATGTGAGCTAATAGTCTGGTGCATTCCGATGAGCATATCATACGTGTAAGGCCATTTGTCTTAATTTCATAGCACTGTTACATAAGATATAAGAATTGGTCCTGCTGGAGTGTTCAATTCTGCTGCTACTGGAGATTGTGTGTGGAGCCCCTCAGACTTTGTGGCTCTCACAATGTTCCCCTAAGAGTCATATTTTAGCCTTGCAGCAGGTAGGTGTGTGATACAAGAGGAAACAAACGTGCTGGGGACTTTGTGGTGATGGGAACACCATCTGATTGACAAACCAGCACCTGCCTGAGATGCTCACCAGAACACCAGGGGCCTCACCAAACAGAGCTCAGATGCAATGGAAGCTCTAATGAGCCCAGTGTCCCCTTCAGTTGTATTCCCGGCAAAACTCCCATTGCAGTAGCACTTTTAAAGAAAGAAAATGAAGTTTGGCAACAAACAACAAATGTAGTAATGCTAAAAGCCTAACTGAGAACTCTTTGATGCACTTTTTTCTAGGAGGAAAAATGCTTTTTTTCTTGAACAAAAAATTATTTTGTTTTACAAATAAACATGAGGTCTTGAGAAAAACAGAATACTTCTAAATCTGTATATCATGGGAATAAACTATCTTCCAATGGAATAAAACTTCAATAATCAGCAATGTCATTCATGCTTTAGATTCCCTAATTACATTTTAGCATCATGCCTGGTTCCTAAGCCCTATATGTTGATAGCAGCCCCCTACCCCATTCAACAACCCCAAATTCTCCAAATCAAATGCATCCCCATTGAGGGTCAATGAGAAAATCACTTCAAATCACAATTCATAAGCAAGCAGGTATTAACTCATACCAATCTTTTCCTGGCTAGTTCTGCTTTGAAGATATAAATATGTTATTTCAGGACCTAATATTATCATTTTACAATACATCAAAATTAATACAACTAACAGTTATTTGAAAATTGAATCAGGAAACAAAATGTGTAAAAGAAAATGTACTCAATGTGCAAAGAAGCATTGTTACCACTTGGTGGCACAAAATCCTACTTTATCATCTGGTCCCATGCCCAGCTGCCTAGCTGGCTCTAAGTCTAGATAACTGCACAGCAGCAGGCATGCCTTTTAGCTCATGCAAGGGAATTCAATTGCCAGTACAAAGAATATTTAAAATTTAGATACATAGGTAAAACAGAGGCACAAAGGACTGAGTGCAAGCTTTGTTCTTACGATCTGTAAATATCCACTCTCTCCAATTCAGAACAAAGCATAGAATACTCTTTGAAAACTTTATGTTTTGTGCATTTCTGGAAGAAATGGAGATCAAATGCATGAAGCTGCATATGCTAAGTAGGTGCTATTCCATGAACTATATATTAATCACATTTCTGCTTTGAGAGTTCTGGAAGTCTTCTTGACCTTGTAAGGATCAAATTACCAGCAGCCAGGAAATATCAAGGAAATAAAAAGGTAGAGGTAATATTCTCAGGCCTCACCAAATGTAGATGTGAGATGGACCACCGTGTGCAACGCTGGTATGCATCCTGTTTTAGAACTAAGAAGCTGTGTGTGGGCTTGGATTTCAACTGCCACTTGTCTAAGACTAGAATTTAGTCAACGTATTTTACCTATCTGAGCTCAGATACCTCAGGTGCAGAATGGAGAAAATATTGGAAAAGAAAAGGTATATCAATTCTGCAGCTTGGAATGGTAGGTGCTGTCAATATCTGTTATTATAATTATACAGACATACATATGTACTATATACTATAGTTCATAGACAGTTCTGATCAGTTGATCCTAGGATACTCTGCAAGCATTGCTTTTGATTCATGTGCCCAAGTCCGTATCTAAGAAATTTAGAGAATTACATAGTATTATTCCCCTATAATCTCCTAAAGTCATGTCTTTCATTTCTTTAAACAGGTTTTTACCACATAGCCCTAGGAGGCCTAGGACTCACTCTGTACACCAGGCTGGCCTTCGGCAGTAATCCTCCTGCATCTGCTACCTGAGCATTGGGATTAGAAGCATGAGTTCCCACACCCATCTTTCCCTGAGCAAATACATATGTTTCCAGAACCCTCTGTCATACATTAATGTAAAAAGGAAAGATTGAGAGTTCTTACAAGGTCATGTAGAGAGGCAGTCCAGCATTTCTTCTGCTTGCTTTTATAGATTAGTAGTTCCTGCCCTACGTGGTAGCTAAAACTACAAGTCCTAGATATAGAACAAGTAAAAAACAAGACAAAACAATATTCTCACTGAACCCAGGGCAGATCAAACTACCCCAAAGATATGAAACCCACTCTGACATCAGCAGCCTGGCGACCTGTTTTGAAACAGGGGCAGAGCAGGAATCCAAAGCATCAGCCTGCATTAGCAGGTTTATGTGTGTAATGGTGAATGGCAGAGCCTGATTTTCAATTGCACTCTTCTTTGCCACTCCGTGTCTAAAAAGCTGATGCTATCCTCTGTCAAAGCCGGTAGACACTCGAAATAAAACTTGTGACAGACGATAAGGTAAAGGTCTCCTCACTTCGTTTTGAAAAGAACTTTTACTTGGCTTACCCTAATGATTTTACGGTATGCCCGCAGTAAATGAGACAAGAGCCTTTTCATAGCTAATTAAAGACTGTAACTTCCAAGCAGTCAGACAGAGGTCTTGAATAAAACACAAACTGCCATTCTAGAGGCCGACTTTATGAAAAAGAATGGGCCGATCTATTGGGTAGTGAAGACTGAACCATGAGTGTTTGAACCTGTACCTATAGGAGAAAGGCATATTCCCAGAGAAACCCCTCAGCAACACTGGGAAAAGATATTTTCAATATAAATCACTGATTTGAAATTAGGTTTTAAATAAAGTCATTTGAAACAAGAGTCTCACATGGTAAGGAAAATTGGCATTTATGTTGATTTGATCATCCAGTAAACAAGTGTCAAAGACAGTTCTCAAAGTTTGGGACATATCCAGAATTTCAGGTCATGTCACATGCAAAATAATGGGCTTTCTTATGACTGGTACACATGTGTTATCATGTGCTCTGCCCATTCTCTTTGTTGTTGCCCCATCTCACTCTCCCTCCCCATGCTGTTTCCCCTCAACACTGAGGGTTGGCTTGCCTTAAAAAGAGGGAAAGACACAGAGATTGCCTAGGAGAAAGCCCAGCCCAGCATCTAGAGTTCACAGGGGCTTGGGGAGAGGTGGGTGAGACAGAACACCTCATAAGAACACAATCATAGCTAGAGAGGGACAAAGCTACAGTGACAGGTTGCCAGATAATCACAAAATTAGCACTTTCCTGAAGAAAAACATGAATGTCACATGTCCATGGCTGCCATAGTATACAACCACACGAAAAGGTCTTATTGTTAAATTGACATCAGAATCAACATCTCACCCCAAACTCCACAACTGGCTCAACTACGATGTCACTTGTGCTCCCTAGACATTCACACCCTCTTCTTGGCCTGGGGACTGGTTACCATGCCATGTCCAGGACAACCTCACCAAGGAAAGGAATGAGAAGAAGGCACTGACACAAAAATGACAAAACCTATGTCCCACCATGTTGGAGCTTTTGTTTCTTTTAGTCTTCCTTTGAGACTCAGCCTGAAACATTCATGCAATTTGTGCAAATTCTTAGCAGGAGTGTAATGGGAAAATAAATATAATGATGTGTCTGTGTGTCTGTGTGTTTGTGTATGTGTGTGTGTGTGTATGTGTCTGTGTGTGTGTGTCTGTGTGTGTGTGTCTCTGTATGCGTGTGTGTGTGTCTGTGTGTGTCTGTGTGTGTACTGCCAAGCACATCCAACAGATGTTAATGTTGGTGCTATTCCTCAATTAACTGCATGCTTGCTTCCAAATAGCATGATGATTTTCCATTATCATTAGTTTTTCCACTTACTAATTCACTTATTTGCAATTATTTTTCCAAACACACCCATTTATATTATTCAGCTGGACTCCTTTCATTTTCTGTTCATACCCTTTCTCTAGGAGTTTAGGCCTAGTCTCAGCTCTGTCTCCCCACGTGACTATCAAATGTGTGCTTGTGTTTGTTCTTGTCACAGTAATAAAAATACTAAGTTCCTACTCTATTCTACTCCATCTCAGATATTGTCATAAGAACTTTATCTGCAGTGTTTGCTGCTTACATTCTACACATGAGCAAGGAGCCATCCTGGTAGTGTTTCTAGCATAACTCTTACAGCTATTCACTATCATGAGGAAATCCTTTGTAAATATTCAAATGTACTCTGTGTTTTCAAAGTGTTATTGTTATAACATCAACACAAGTCCAGGAGCAGGAAGCTTCTGCAGTGAACAGATAGTAAATACTGCAGATAATTGGGAGCCACATACTATTTCTGCCAAATTCTTCCTTTGTTTTTTCTATAATTCTTTAAAATGTAAGCACACAGTGATACACACATGCACATACTCACATGCACACGTACACACACACACACACATATACACACACACACAATGTCAGTCAGGACAAAGCAAGCTGAGGTGAGTACTTTGTGAGCTCCTTCCACTCCCCCAACCAACAAACCAGCTCACCACAGAGAAAGTAGACCGTGGATTGCTCTTGAAAACATTATTTCACTCTATGTCTCCTCTATCTGTACACTTGAAAATACCTGGTGTCTTGGTGGGAAGAGAAACAGAACTCTGAATAGAAAGACTTGGCCAATTCCTCACAACCCTGGTGGTGACTGCCATGAGGGCTGAAGGTAATTTTCACTTCCCCTTCTACTACTTACTCACAGCCCTATGCTGGAAACGGAAGCCTCAGGCTGCAGCCAGCCTCATGGTCCTGGGTCTATCATATACCCATGCCTCCTTCCTGCTTGGGATCCTGTTCCATGAAACTTATTCCAGATAAAATTCTTAATCAGAATAGGGCTTCTATTCCTAGGAGTTCTTTGTGTGTGTGTGTGGGGGGGGTATTAGATATTTCTTTTATTTATATTTCAAATGTTATCCCCTTTCCTGGTTTCTCCACTGACAAGCCCCTATCTCATACACTTTCCCCCTGTTCACCAACCTACCCACTCCCTCTTCCCTATCCTGGCATTTCCCTATACTGGGACATCAAGCCTTCACAGGACCAAGGGCTGCTCCTCCTATTGATGTCCAACAATGCCATCCTCTGCTACATATGCACCTGGAGCCATGGGTCCCTTCATTTATACTCTTTGGTTGGTAGTTTAGTCCCTGGGAGATCTGGGGATTCTGGTTAGTTCATATTGTTGTTCCTCCTATAGGACTACAAATCCCTTCAACTCCTTGGGTATTTTCTCTAGCATCTTCATTGGGTACCCTGTGCTCAGTCCAATGGATGGCTGTAAGCATATACTTCAGTATTTGTCAGGCAGTGGCAGAGCCTCTCAAGAGACAGCTATATCAGGCTCCTGTCAGCAAAATCTTGTTGGCATCTGCAATAGTGTCTGGGTTTGGTGGTTGTTTATAGGATGGATCTCTGGATGGTCATTCCATCAGGCTCTGCTCTGAAATTTGTCTCTGTAACTCCTTCCATGGGTGTTTTGTACCCCTTCTAAGAAGAATCGAAGTATCCACACTTTGGTCTTCCTTCTTCTTGAGTTTCATGTGTTTTGCAAATTGTATCTTGGATATTCTGAGCTCCTGGGCAAATATCCACATATCAGTGAGTGCATATCATGTGTATTCTTTGACATTGAGTTACCTTACTCAGGATGATATCCTGCAGATCCATCCATTTGTCTAAGAATTTTATAAAGTCACTGTTTTTAATAGCTACATAGTACTCCATTGTGTAAATGTACCACATTTTCTGTATCCATTCCTCTATTGAGGGACATCTGGGTTCTTTCAAGCTTCTGGCTATTATAAATAAGGCTACTATGAACATAATGCGTCCTTATTACCAGTTGGAACATCTTGGTATATGCCCAGGAGAGGTATTGCTGGATCTTCCAATAGTACTATGTCCAATTTTCTGAGGAACCACTAAACTTATTTCCAGAGTTGTACCAACTTGCAATCCCACCAGCAATGGAGGAGTGTTCCTCTTTCTCCACATCCTCACCAGCATCTGCTATCACCTGAGTTTTTGGTCTTAGCCACTCTTACTGGTGTGAGGTGGAATCTCAGGGTTGTTTTGATTTGCATTTTCCTGATCATTAAGGATGTTGAACATTTCTTTAGGTGCTTCTCAGCCATTCGATATTCCGAGGTTGAAAATTCTTTGTTTAGCTTGGTACCCCATTTTTTAATAGGGTCATTTGGTTCTCAGAAATCCAACTTCTTGAGTTCTTTGTATATGTTATACATTAGCCATCTATGGGCTGTAGGGTTGGTAAAGATCTTTTCCAAATCTGTTGGTTGCTGTCCTATTGACAGTGTCCTTTGCCTTACAGAAGCTTTGCAATTTTATGAGGTCCCATTTGTCAATTTGATCATTGAGCATAAGCTTTTGATGTTCTGTTTAGGAAAATTTCTCCTGTGCCCATATGCTCGAGGCTCTTCCCCATTTTCATTTCTATTAGTTTCAGTGTATCTGGTTTTATGTGGAGATCCTTGATCCACTTGGATTTGAGCTTTCTACAAGGAGATAAGGATGATTCAGTTTGCATTCTTCTACGTGCTGAACTCCAGTTGAACCAGCACCATGTGTTGAAAATGCTCTTTTATCCATTGGATAGTTTTAGCTCCTTTGTCAAAGTTCAAGTGACCGTAGGTGTGTGGGTTCATTTCTGGGTCTTCACTTCCATTCCATTGATCTACTTGCCTGTCACTGTACAAATACCATGCAGTTTTTATCACTATTACTCTATAGTACAGCTTGAGGTCAGGAATGGTGATTCCCGAAATTTTTCTTTTATTGTTGAGAATGAATAGTTTTTGCTATCCTAGGTTGTTGGTGTTTTTTGTTTGTTTGTTTTTGTTTTATTCCAAATAAATTTGCAATGTGGTCTTTCTAACTCTATGAAGAATTGAGTTGGTATTATTTTGATGGGGATTACATTGAATCTGTAGATTGTTTTTGACAAGATGACCATTTTTACAATATTAATCCTGCTAATCCATGAGCATGGGAGATCTTTCCATCTTCTGAGATCTTCTTCAACTCCATTCTTCAGAGATCTCAAGTTCTTCTCATATAGATCTTCCATTTGCTAGGTTAGAGTCATGCCAATGTATTTTATATTATTTGTGACTATTGTGAAGGGTGTCCTTTCCCTAATTTCTTTCTCAGCCTGTTTATCCTTTGAGCAGAGGAAGGTTACTGATTTGTTTGAGTTAATTTTATATCTGGCCACTTTGCTAAAGTTTTTTGCTGTAGTAAAAAAGGAACCTGGTAGACTAGGGATCATGGTCACACAGACCTTGAGAATATCTGTGCTTTGGTGTGGGACATAAAATATTCAGTTCAAAGCAGACAGCAGTGGCCTCCCTCTTGGCCTTTGCTTTCCTTTAAGGAGCTGCACAATAGATTTATAGCACAACATTTTATATTATAACACATAAAATAAACAGAATAACAGAATTTGTGTAGAGGTGCTTTTGGGATTCAGACAGCTAGCCATACTTCTTGGTACACATGCCTCTCTCATACCTTAACAGGAAGCAAAATGATGGGAGGCAAAACTGTCATCTTGTGTCTATGACATGAAAACTCTAAGATAATCACAGCCACTCACCCTTAACAAGCTCCACATGCTGTCTCACTGGGGCAGGATTAACAAGAGGAGAAAAATGAAAACAACTGTCTTGCTTTGTCCATCAAGATTTGTTTTTTGTTTTGTTTTGTTTTGTTTTTTTATTTTGTACAAATGAACACGGAGCCTTCCTGACACATTGCTCTCTGGATTTGTTTATGTAGTTTCTCTTTAGTGTCTGTTGGAACCCTATGACCTATGACTAACAAGGAAAGGAGTAAATAACCTTATCACTGAGGATTTACTGTCTTCAAAATACCTAGCTCATTACGAACTGTACTGGCCACAACATCTGTTGAATTCTCATGGTACCTTTGCAAACAGCTTCTTGTTACCTGACAGACATCACTAGCTGTGTGCTCTTCACTTGAGCTTCAGTGTAATGAACACTTACTGTCCAATCCAGTGCCTTCTTCCTATCATTAGCCTTGGGCCTCGCCACCCATCAGTCCCCACAGACTTGAGGTTAACAGGTTGTTTACACATATACTAATTTCCTTTTGCAAAAGAACATAGATGCATCCTCATGTCTCAGCTACAAATTGCTTGAAAGTTGGAGTAGCAATTAATAATTTTCATGTGGCTGTTATCTATTTCCTTTACTTTTTTAAATGTGCATTGATGTTTTGCCTGTGTGTATGTCTGTGCCTGTGGAATCCAGAAGAAGACACTGGATTCCCTGAAAATGAAGTTACGAAAGGCTGTGTGTGGTTAGATTTGAACCTGAGTTCTGTTGACGAGCAGCCTAAGCTCTTGAGCGTTCGCTGTAGCCGTCGCTAACCATCCCTTGACATTGCTTCCAAACAATGGTTCTTTTCTCTGACAAGATAACTCCAACCCTGGGCAACCTAGGTGTGTCTTCCTAGTTTCAAGTCTTAACTTACCTGATTTTGGTCAAGTGAAAATTTTGAAAGGTCTTCGTGACTTCCCAAAATTCCAAATTTCTTTTCTTCATTTCTCTTTAAAAGATAGATATTAAAATGAGCCCGGTTACATGGCCAATTTTTGCTCTGCAATCCATATCCCAAAATCTATCTGCTCTAATTCTCCAGCATGTTTTAGTGACAGAAGTATATTCTTTTTGAGCCTTCCTTTTGGCAAGTCCTTGGACATTTATTTAAACACTAATTTTTCTCATGTTACAATTCTTATCAAACCTTATAAGTGTATATTTAGTTACATTGAGTAAAAGTTTTTTTTCCATTAACCCACTGAGTCCTATAAAGCAGACATCTGGAGGAAGGCCACAGATGCATATTTCCCCCAAATTTCTATGCACAATTATCTTGGATTTTAAAATCACTTTCTATATTTAATTAATTTAATCTTTGCAATGCAGTTGGAAGTTTGCTTCCTACTGCTGGAGAGGAAATCTTGCTTGCTCCCGACCCAGAGCACACAGCTGAAACAACTACTGAAAAGTGCTTTCCTTCCATCCAATTACAGCCAATGGTAGACTCTTAACATTTCAAGAACCCCCAAATCGTTCTGTTCAATGGGCCACACAGTCCAGGGAGAAACTCTCTGAGTTCTGCGGTCAAATATTCATAGTTTTCTGATTGGCAACAGTTACAGGGGCACCCTGCTTCCTAATATAATCCACCACTCTGCTGGGTAGATCATATCATTATGAGTTTGTTCTTTATAAAATTCAAATTGAACTATTTGTAACTTTTGCTCATTGCCTTACTTCTCAATTTTTGAAGAGACAAAAAGTGCCTATAATCTCTAACCAAAATGAATATTCTAAAAAGATTCTTGTTCCTTTCAAACTCCTTTTTAAGAAGAAATGGACAGCTACCTTAATTATTCCCATATACTCTATGCATAGCTGTTCCCACCCTGACCCACCTCTCCTTGAAGTAGCTGGAAACTTAACGATAAGCCTTGGTATGCTACTCAGGAGCCAAGAAGGAGCCTTGTGCAGGGCACACATAGCACTGCATTTGTGTTTGAGATATAGCCCAACATACTGCATGTACCCCATCACCCTAACACTACTCTTTTTTTTATTATTATTATTTTCTTTATTTACATTTCAAATGCTATCCCGAAAGTTTCCCATACCCCTCCCCCCACCTCTGTTCCCCTACCCACCCACTCCCACTACTTGGCCCAGGCCTTGCCTTGTACTAGGTCATATAGAGTTTGGAAGACCAAGGAGCCTCTATTCCCACTGATGGCCGATTAGGTCATCTTCTGCTACATATGCAGCTAGAAACACAAACCCAGGGGGTACTGGTTAGTTCCTGTTGTTGTTCCACCTACAGGGTTGCAGCCCCCTTCAGGTACTTGGGTACTTTCTCTAGTTCCTCCATTGGGGACCCTGTGTTCCATCCAGTAGCTGGCTGTGAGCATCCATTTCGGCTAACACTACTCTTGATCTGTTTTTCTTGAGATCAACTTGCCTGCAAGGATTCTTATATCAAGTCAGTATTCTTAGACCTTTCTTCATCAAACACCTTGCTCCAGATACTGGCCTCCCACATTGTGTGTGAGCAATCATTACCGAACTTTGTAATGTAGATGTTATGTCAGAGTCAACCTGGCTCCTATCAGCTGTCCATAACTACTGACCCTTCACTAACAGTGAAGTGAGAAACTTGGGTATCAAGAGCACAGTAGGGGTCCAAATGCTCTCACTTTCAGTATCAGAAAATGCATCGATTTAGTTACATTTCATGGATTTTTTCCTACACTCTTTTTATGTAGGAATTGCTCACTGTGTTCTTGTTAGTCAACAGATCAAGAAGCACCGTATGTGTAGTTAAGAGGAGTAAGAATAGAGGTACATCATTCTTTCATGGACAGCTTCTTTAAAAGAATATGCTCAATGGTTACTATGTTGAGAACAATTTTGACCGTAGAGATTATTGATCAAGCCTATTACCTTGTTCATCTCTGCATCTTCTTGGAAGCCTTGCTTATGACCCTGGATGAGCTCAGACATCCATTTCTTAAATTTCAATAGGAGATAAAGCAGGGATTTTGGACTTGGCACAAGATTGAAGGGGACAGGAAGTGTCCTTCCCTCCTCAAAGTAGGAAAACCACAATTTGGCCCTTGCAAACTTCCACTCCACGTCCGCATCATCCTGTGCAAATAGATGTGACTGTTCAGCATGGAAACAGACTTATCAAGTCCCTGTAATACCACATGGCACAGTCTACCAAGGTCCTAAGACTCTCAAGACTGAGAGCTCCATGGGACACTTGAGGTCACATTCCTTCTAAAGTCTGCTTCAGACTTTACTCAGTTTCCAGGACAGTTGATCTCAAAACTCACAAGAGTTTATAAATACTATGAAAGACATCAAGTGTACTTCCTTAAACTCTGAAGAACCTTGTGAAAGGGCATTCTTCACTCACTCATTCATTCATTCATTCAGGGCACTTCTGGAATACAAACTCACATAGTCATCAACAACTTGAGATTAGATTAATTCTGAATATACCTCAAAAACAGATTTGGACAGTAATATTATTTCTAAACATTTTTTCCTTTTTTGGTATTGATATTTTGAAATGGAATCTTATTATATAGCCCAGGCAGGTCTGAAACTCATATTAATCTATCTGCCTCAGTCTTACAAATGTTGGGATTACAGGCCTAGGCCACAACATCTGACTGTTGGGAATAACTATTGACTAAAATAAGAATTCATCACTCGGCACAGTGGCACACGGACCCAGAAGGTAGTGGCTGGAGGACCATGAGATCAAGATCATTCTCTGCAATGAAGCAAGTTCTAGGCTAGCTTGAACTACAAAGAATTCTATCTCCACAAAAAAATAGAAAACCAAAACATCACAAAAAATTAAAAATTAACCTTGTTACAGTATTTTAAGTTTTTTTATTAGATATTTTCTTTATTTACATTTCAAATGTTATCCACTTTCCTAGTTTCCTCTCCTGCTTCCTGGCACTGGAATTCCCCTATACTGGGGCATAGAACCTTCACAAGTCCAAGAAACAGTGATACATTAAATCTGACTAACCCCCTGGATTTTGCTGACTAAGCACATCCCATCAATACTGTGTTTAAGAGCAAGTTTAAAGTCTTCAGCATTCCTTGACCAACACTGACCAGAGAAACATGGAAAGTGGACAAATAACAAAGCAGGCAGAATCTGCTTCATTCTATTGATTATTTATCCTTACACTACTTGAAAGATGTAAGCATGAACTATAAGATCGTATAGATTTCATACCTCAATTTCCTGGAATGAACTATTGATCATTGCAATTAACATATTTAGCAAAACAATGACCATTGTGACATTATAGACACCATACAGAACGTAGCCGATGTTTTCAATGAACTTGTGATTGTAGTTAATGACCACAGACTTCACTTCAGAAAGACCAAATATAGCCCAGAACAGTGTCTTAAAACTTTCCTCAACTCTGGAGAATCAAATAGAAAGAAGAATATGAGAAAAGATATAAATACATAATAATAGTATCATCATAAATCAGTTGTTTCAATTTCCTTACAAACTACTAGATACTCATGAGAAATCAAAATTGCCTGAATTTTTAGTTTCCCTTCTGGATTCATTGCAAAGATCTGATACTATGAATCTGAAGCATTGGATAGATGGTAAAGGCTATGAGATAACATCATAACTAATAGACATTTATATTTCAATGATCGATGGATTTGGCAAAGGTAAATGAATTACTTTTAAAATACAACTTGTTAGAGTGATTTTAGTTTGTGGTTCATCTGTACTTCCATTCACACAAAATAAATAGATAACAACAATATCAGAAAATATGGCACTATAAAGATAGACAATGGCACCAAAATTCTTGGGATGCCCTGGGAAAAATTATGGTGCTATAAGCATAATGGCTTGCTCAGAGTTAAGCCTACGTTTAACCCAGTTGTTTTAATTTTCCCTTTAAAAATGCACTTCAGAAGACTATGGAAAACAGTAGGCTCCTCCTGAGATGCCATTTGTCGTGTGACATGAAGGCCCTGATGTTTAAGACATCTACTACAGCACAGTGTTTTCAAGCGTGTGTGTGGGGCGGTGGTGGTGATAAGTTCTGGGAACTGAACTAGAAGAGCAGCTGTCCTCACACTTAGTGTTCTGTAGTCCCTGTCAATGAGAAAGGCATAGGATTTAGGACAGTGGATGCTACTTAGCAAATGTTGTCAGCACTTATGCAACACTGTTTAGCTTTAGTGAATTTTGGTTTCTTCTTTTTGTGGACTGAAAATAATAAAGGTATATGAGGGGGGTATTTGTCATGTAATCTGATTCTAAAAACATTACATATAATTATTTTACATTGGGAAGGTTCCTTCATGCTAGTCTTCCTGCAATCCACTTTAAGATCTCCTTGTCTTGCTGACGCCCAGCAAGAGAGGAGTACTGACTGCATCAAAGGGTAAACCTGCAAGTATAAATGCTAGTGGTCAAATGCCCTCCTAATCTGCAGTCTCTACCATCAGGACACCTAGTGCCACATACGTTGTGAAGGCTTCATTCTGTTTTGCACCAATGTAGTAGGAGTAAAGGTTGAACATTCCAATCATAAAGGCTACAAACACCATGATGAATATGACCATGAATTTGAAGATATCTTTCACTGTTCTTCCAAGTGAAATCTGCAGAGGTCCAAAGCTTTCATTTGCTGGTAAGATGTAAGCTATTCTGGAGAAACTTAAAACCACAGCAATTGCGTAAAGACCTTCAGAGATGATCTGAGGATCGGTAGGGTCCCACTTTATCCTGGCTAGAGATAAAAAAATCAGAGACAAAGATTATGGTAAGTTCCCATGAGTTGTTTATTTAGGTAAATTCTTTTCTGAGAAAATGAATGTACAATCACAATTCCCAAGTAAAAGCTTGTGTTCTGAAGACCTTCTCAAGCGTGTGGAGTATATTCTGACCTGATTGAGGTGATTAGTTATGAATTCTCAGTATGGTATAGTCCTGTATACCAGCTGAGCAACTGATTCTGTTGATTCTGATAGTTACAACTGAAAAAACTTACTCAAATTACCCCCCCCACACACACACACACAGGTTCACTTCTCCCTCTCCAGTGATTAGGTGATTCTGCTGCTGTGGCTCTCATATGCCTTCAAAATTTAATTCATTTACATATGAACAGTTCTTCAAAACATCTGGCACTTACTCAGTTGTTGCATTCGTCATCTTGAACTATAACTACAAAATACAATCATTTGAGGCTTATCCTTCTTGTTATTTAAACTTACTAAAAATACTTTTTATTGGTCAGTAAAACAAGTCTATTTTTGCCACAAATTTTTCTATAATTCATTAAAAATTTCTTCTGGCATTATTACCCACTTAAGCCATCAAAACCCACTTAAGGGACCATTATGAAGAAAAATGCAACACATTGTGTAAGAAGCAGGAAAATATAATTATAATTTTGCATTTCCTTATTTTCAGAGAATCAGGAAAGGACAAATAACTTATGAATATGTTTTCTTTTTATAGTGTTTTGAGTGTTCCCTCTAAATAGATAGTTTGAATATATTTTTAGAAACTCTTTAAAAGCTTAGAATTGAAATAAATAGTAAGAATTCATAATGAGGAGGCTTTAGTGATACAGACATTAAACCCACAAAGGTGCCAATTGAATGTTAATAGATTTCTTACTAGAGAGTTACAATAAATATTCAAAAGGACTATATTTCTGCCAAGTCAAGTTTCTATGGAGGGATAATTTCCCTTCGGCAAATATTGAACTTTGTTTACATTTTTTAGTCACTTTTCTCCTGGGGAGAGAAATAACTCACCTGGTTCATTAATCTGGAATGGTAACAAAGTCTGCTTTAATCATGGGACTGGCATCATCATCTTAATCTCATGGGGCTTCTCTGGTCCCCACAGAAGCATCCCTGAAGAACAACCACTTACTGCAAACACCATGCAACCCCTCATTGAGAACACTGGCCTGACCCCTGCTAGCTGAACAATTGACGATAATTCTTGCAACTTCTGCTACTCAGTCTTGGCGATCTGTCTGGCTCAGGCTTATGACATCTACCCTTTTATCAGGTTTAGGAGTGATGATTAGGACTCAACTCCTATTCATTTGTTTGTTTGTTTTATCTCTCAACTCATTCAATGCCTGGTTAGAAACAGGGCCATTACTATTTACTGAGCGTCCTCCTGAAGACTTCAAAGACTCTTTTGGTTTGAAACAGTTTATATGTCTTGAAAGGAAAATAGATTCAATTATAAACTTTTCAACTCATGTGTATGTGGATTCAATGTCACATAGGTTGACATGCCATAATGATTAAATTAATATAATTAACATATCAATCACCTCACATATTTTTTCTGTGTGGTAAGAACGTTTAAAAGTTACTGTCTTCTGTAATTTCCCCATGCACAATAGACTGCTGATACTAGAAGCACCATGCTGTACAGAAGAACACCAGAATTTGTGGCTTGTGTCTGACTACAGTATTTTCTTCTCTCTGACGCATATGACTTGATTCCTGCCAATCACCAGATTGCCAATCACTCCTATGAGATCACACATATAAGTGACATCATGAGATTTTTTTTCCATGCTTATCTTGTTTCACATAGCATGATGTTCATCATTGTTTTGCAATAATCATCTCCTTTTTTATTTAAACTCAAGTATCATCCCATCATGTGTACATAGTTCAAAAGTGAAATTTTCTATTTCAACATTTCACAATTATTGAAGATGTTCAATTAGACAAATGTCTAATGAACTCCTGCCATCAACATGTGATCCTGTCAAATGTTCAGACAAAGCCTGCATTAATAAGCCAAGAGTGGTGGAGCTCATCTTTAACCACGACACCCGGGAGGCATATGTAGGTAGACCTTTGTGAGTTTAAAGCCAGCATGGTTTACAAAGTGAGTTCCAGGGCACCATCAAGACTACACAGAGAAAAAAGAAAAGAAAAGAAAAGAAAAGAAAAGAAAAGAAAAGAAAAGAAAAGAAAAGAAAAGAAAAGAAGAGAAGAGAGAAGAAAGAAAAAAAGAGAAGAGAAAAGAAAAGAAAAGAAAAGAAAAGAAAAGAAAAGAAAAAGAAGGAAGAGGAGGAGTGGAGGAGGAGAAGGAAGAGTAGAAGAAAGAGAAAAAGAAAAGGAAAGAGAAGAAGCCATATCTGATTCACTGTTACTACTCAAAGCTGTTCTTACAGAAGTACTACAAATGGAGCTTGCTCAGGCCTATGCATTAGGTGAACAGTCAAGTGAATTTAAAAAGTGAAAGAATCAACAGGTTACTGAAATAAATGAAGGGGAGGGGTCCACAGTGAGATCTCTGTTCTTTTTACACTGTTATAGACAGAAGTGCAGCCAGAATAAGATTTTACTAGAGGCTTTAGGGTTGGTATGATTGGTATGATTTCATGACATTGAAGACATGATTGGTCAAGTACCTACTCTAGCTCATTTGGATCACTGTCTAATGTGAACTATCTGTCTTGATAGACAAAGAAAAAATATAAAGCTAGAGACAAGACAGTTCTCAGTGTTGAAGAAAGCTTGCTGCTCTTGCAAAGGTCACAAATTCAGTTCACATAAGCCCTGTTGAACAACTCACACCCATCTGTAACTCTAACTTCAGTGGATCTAACAACTTCTGGACTCTTTAGGTACTTGATCTTATATGGGAAACACACACAAAGTCCCATAAAAAGAAAGAAAAAGAAAACAAAATGCATAAATATAAGGTATGAGATAGTGCTTCTCAATATTTGATAGCTATCTAGCTGTTCCCAGAGATAATGGGAGATGGCTCTTGTGGTTAATAAAGGTTTCCAATCAGAAGGCAAGGAGAGGCAAAAGCATGATTCTTCAGATACTGATGCAATTTGTCAAATACAGATGTTAACAATACACAATTTTATGTGAAGTGGAGAAAAATGACTACTACTGATGTCTCTTTCATAAAAAATAGTTTATCTTCACTAGTTCAATCAGTATTATAAACTCACCCAGATTGTAGTATTTAACGTTGTCCCCCAGTGTGACTTTTGTCAAATCCTTTAAAGTGTCATTTGCATCAATGATGCTCTGAGCTTTAGATGCATGCCAGAACGCCATAAATCTTGCAATGAATGATGCTGCAAAGATTGCCAGCATTCCAAAGTCAAGCATATTCCACAACTCAAATAAGTATTCTTTGGGGCCTTGAGTCCAGATTTCTTTACATTCAGCCCATATCATGCCTGCATTAATAAAGGATTAATATAACAGATCAATTTCATTCTAACTTTAGCTCTTCCATGAAAAAAAACAATTGGAAAAGTCTCACTGGCTATTCACAGTCCTTTAAACTTGCCCCAGCCTTCTTTCCCTACCCCCAGAAGCTACAATCCAACAATAGCAGTGAGCCACCAGAAAGCAATCAAGTGATATTGATCATGAATCTCAAGTGAAATGCACTGAATTGGTCTTTTATTTCTAGCAATGGAAAAAGTACTTAAGATGTTCATTATGATAACCCAAACACAAGATACCCATACATTCAAAATAGAAGTGCTCACACTTTCACAATGGAGTTATACAGACATTGGATATGACGTCATATAAATCACCATGAGTCATAGGTCACAGGAATAGCACACTAACCTCTCTATATACAGAACCTTTGTTGACCATGAGCCTCAACTACTGCTTCCTGAAAACCACTCCCACTCTTCCTACTGTGTGCTACTCCCAGTCAGACAGAAGAACACATAGAACTCCTCAGATGGGGACTTTGTGGTGTTTCTCTTAGTGTGAATGAAGATTTGGACACATCTAACCAAAGATGCTCCCCCCCCCCCCCGCCTTCTCCAACTCTCAAGGCTTAATATGCACCTGGTTTGGCAGCTCTTGCCCTCTGATCTGCTCCACATTTTTTTCCTCAGAAGCAATTCTCTTTATTAAAATCACACCTCTTTCTATGTAAATTACTATTTATTTAGAATCTCTATGTGTATCTTGGGGGGACCAGAACAAACACCATAAATGTAAATTAAAAAATTTAAATGCCTTGCAGTCTGTGAACAAATTTTAAATGACCATCTTAAAAGAGGAAAGGAAATTACAGTAACTAATTAGTATCAGTGCACTAAGAGTAGTTGATGTCTTTGATGCAATTATTAATAACACTTCATGGTTTTCCAAACATTTAATGCAGGGTTTAGGAGCATTGTGATATCTTGCTTCTCCAAGAACTAGCTGCAGAGTCATTGGCAAAGAGTTTACCCTTTCTAGAATGCAGCTCACAAAATGAGCATGCAAATTTACCTGCTTTGCAAGACAATGTACAAATAAAATAGCATTTGTAAAATGAAGTACACAGTACTGGCATTGTGAAGAAACTATGGCAAACACTTTTTGTCCTTCCTTCCTTGATTTACTTATAACATTCACATATCCCATTTCTTAACTTGAAGAATATTATTTGATTAAAAAGAAATTAAAGATGCCTTCTTGTCTACCGTTCCGTTTCTTCTTAGAGCCCTGTGGTGAAATATAATTCACTCCCATGTTCAAGTCTTACCTCACAAATAACTTCCTAACCTGACCGAGAAGTAAGATGCTCTCCGAACCTTGAAAACCCCTACCCCAGTTTTCACAATCACCTCGTGTCTACCACAGAACATGACAATCCAACACCCAAAGAGCCCCGTGGAGATGAGGAAAATGTCATGGCCTTTGCTCACCAAGAACAAAGATTAAGAGAACTTGGTCTTACAGGCAGACAATTTCACTATCCATATTAGTTAAGGGAGCATTAGCACTGACTTCCTATGAACTCTTATAAATTTGTAACAGGAAATAGTGTAAGACTCATATTCACACCAAAACAGTGAACAGGATGGAAAAAGCTGAAGACATCTAAGTTCTTGATATGTCTCCCAACCTCAACAAAGACTACAATGATTGAGAGCCATACACAGGACTACTGGAAACTCAGCAATCTAGTGAGACACAGGGACTGATGGGGACTTCCATCAAACTCACACAATCTGCCATTTTTTTAAAACTTTCCCATCTTCCTCATATCTTTCCTCCATCTTTTCTATGGTATAAATGGCATCTTGTTGTAGCTGACAAACTGCAGCTAAAATTCAGAGATGTTCAGCTTAAAGAAAGTATGCCCATCTGCTTCCCTCCCTTCCATACCCACCCTGCCTGGGCTGTTGCTTAAGAACTTTTGACACTGCCCACACCTAGTCTGGCTTCTCCCCTTTGCCAGAGAGTTCTCCATATGGACCACACTGAGAAAGGCTTGCTCTGCTGCCAGATTGAGGGGTCTACTTCTTGAAAGAGAATGTGCTGGCTCTATTTCTGCTCTCTAGAGCAGTAGAGAGTGTATCAGTTCTCTCTACATTTGAATTTCTCTAAAGAGCAACCAACTTGTGTGCTCTTCTCTAGCAGAGCCATGCTTAACTGTGAAACTAAGGCACCGAGGGCTTCTCTGAATCCTACTTGCCCCTCCTTCCAGGCATATTTCATCTTCGTTCTCTCTAAGTGCGCCCTCTCACCACCAATGGAATAAGGCTCAAGTTACAATATTGTGCCCCTTCTTTCCATCACCCTCAGTGATTAAAAAGTAACCCCTGTTAGCCCCGGCCTAAGCATGTGACTCTTGGCCTGTGTTGCCAGGACAACGACCTTCAATCCCATAGTCCACTTGGCTCAGTTCCCACCCTCACTGGTGTGACGTCATTTTCTGTATAAAATAGGAAGCCTTCTCTTCTCCTCCTCCTCTTTCTTCTCTCCCCCTCTTTCTCTCTCTCTCCTCCTCTCTACCCTTCTACCCGCTTTGCGGCTCACTCTCCCCTCCCCATTCCCTCATATTAAACCTCTCTCACGTGGAACACCTTGGACTGCTCTGCTGCTTGGTTTATCTGCTCAAAATATAAAAAACCCCGCCCCACAAATCCTCCAAGGAACACACTGTGGGATCGCTCAATCTACAATTTGCTGATCTTCTGAGGATCTCTCTTGGAGGTCACTCACTGTCACTCATTCTATAATTGCTGTGACAAGCAAGCACCCCCCTTTGTCTATCTTGTAACCCCAGTCTCCACAGTATGACAGTGGCAGCCCTAACTGTGGTCTTACCCTCTTAGAGTCAACCCAGGATTGCTTTTTGCTTTCCTAGCAGCTCACTGTGGGTGACAAACAAGTGACCCTTGAACTTGTAAACATTAAGCACTCTCAAGCATGGCCCCTGTCTCGTGTTCCTGCTAGACTTTACACCAACATGGGTGTGCAGTTATTCTGCCTTGCCACAAAACTCCTGGAATGTCAGTTATACTATTTTGCATTTCAAATTTTCATCAAATGAAAATCACATAGATTTGCTTTCTGTTTTTAAAAACATGAGCATTTTCCACCAACTAATGTAACACATCCAGCCTGTGACCCACATAGGCAATTTCTTCTTAATATTTATAGTAGGCTCTGGGTCTTTCTTGCAAGAATAAAAACACAAGAAAATAAACAATAGTGTCAGAAACTGAGCAAGGAACCTCATGTATACTACATGTGCATAGCTTGCTGTTTTATTTTTGTATTCTCTTCAGATAAGCATTGTGAGATAATTTCTGAAGTAAAAAAAAAAAAACATTGGCAGGGCAGTTCTTCCATGGAAATGCTTTTCTTTATAACATTAAAGCTTAATGTAATATTCTCAGCTTTGGTTTCTCAGTGAAAAGTATCGAAGTCTCTACTAAAACTATCAAATTAAGGGAAGAATGAATTTTGATACAGAATGAAATGAGAATTCATTATCTCTAATTCTCTCAATAAAATTTCTTTCTTTTCAAAATTATATCTTGTACTAAGAAGACATCTCTTTTCTAACAGCAAATGCTTACCCTGTGAAGAAAAACAGATAATACCCACTGAAATTTTGAATAATTATTATTTATAGTTATTTGTAATTATCTGAAATTAACTAAGCCTGCCCTATGTGGCAATCATTGTGTTGCATATGTTACTTATAGTGATATATTAAAAAACTAGCTATTAGTGTAAAAAGATAAAGGCAATATAATAGTATTTACTCTTAAGTCATACAACAGAGTTAAAATATATCTTTTCCAGTTTTGTCAATTAAACTAGAAAAGAAAGAGTTAAAGAAAAGTCAAAGTCTTTCAGTGTGTCCAAAATTTGCCAATATTTTAGTAAAAACTAAGGCAAAACTGTTTTTTCAGCCAGGCGTGGTGGCGCATGCCTTTAATCCCAGCACTCGGGAGGAAGATGCAGGCGGATTTCTGAGTTCAAGGCCAGCCTGATCTACAAAGTGAGTTCCAGGACAGCCAGGGCTATACAGAGAAACCCTGTCTCAAAAAACCAAAAAAAAAAAAAATGTTTTTTCAGAAAACATGTCAATGAAATGAAGTGGTTTAATGGTGTTGAATAACTCAGTAGCTATTGAATTGCCTCAGTGTTAAGAATAATCATGCTGTAATTGTCATACTTCCTGATATTTCAGTTGATCATCCATTCGACTCCAATATAAAGAAGCTAAGAAGGAATGGATGTCCTAGAAGTGGCATGAAATTGACTGCAGTTATTTCTCTTGGTGACTCAGATGGACAGTTGATAGAGCAGACCTGTTGGAGATTCTATATAAAGACTCATGAGTCTTCTCTTTATGCTCTACATAGTTCTATTGAGGGAATTTCATGCAGTTAAGGCCTTCAGAGTCATGTGAGATGGAAGAATTTTTTGCAAATTTGTCTGTGGCCAGACTTCATCCAGGAGCCAAACTTCCTATGATTTAGTTGATATTTATCCCTGGAAATGCTGGGACATTTCAAAGTTAATCAGAAATTTAACAAGAAAATTTTCATGCTCCCCATTCCCAGCATGGCCATCCGTAGACTCCCCTTTAGAGGACAGTAACCACCACTCCCCATAGACACATAACAATTACCAAGTTATTCACAGTTTAACCTTTAAGCCATTCTCAGGTCCTCTGCCATCCATGCTAAACTCAAATTACTTTCCTCCAATTGGGCTCAGCCTCTGGACTCACCTCTCCTTCAGGCCTCCTCCCTCTACCTCAAAACCATAGAAACATTTCTGAAATGTTCTCTGAACCCATCACCAACCACTGGAAATCACCCCCTGATCATTTTACTATCCACATCTGTCACCCACACCCATGGAGCTAGGACAGAAACATAATCTTAAGTGGCTCAGTCTTTTTATAGTACCACAGCTCGACACCTAATGCCTTTTGTGTCCTTATCCTTCACATTCTTGGTCTGATTCACATTTTCTTTTCTCCAAAGCCTTAACCTAAAGGTGCCATTGGTATTTAGCGAGGATTTCCTGTTCATTCTGTATCCTACCTCACTCAGATTTAAATGTCTAATCTGTACTTAGGTAACATCTTAAAATTTCCCCAACTGTAGCATTTTCTACAGATGAGATTTTATTACTGACTTATTGGTTCATTACCCAAATTACTTCCTGGAATGGAAAGACTACATTCCATTCAACTCAGTGTCCTTATTGCCCAGTGACACTCTTGTAGTGCTTCATACTGAATTGCCCCTCTTTCACAAGCCACCCAAGGAAGTGAGTTATTTAATGCTCACATAACTCGATAAAATAGATATTATTATATATAACAGATTGGAAATCTGAGGTACTGTGTGGTTTGATGTATGTCAACAGCTTTGAGTATAATAAATTTTCAATAAAAACGTGTCGCTATTAGTTTCAGTTTCTATTAAATCTCAACATTTAAAAAAAAACATGATTGTTTTCAAACTTGAACTCAAAGCTCTCCCAAACCACGCATGAGAGGTTCTGCTTATTGATGGTAGGTTTGACTAACAGTATCCTGCTGGTTTTCTTCCGTTTGTGGGGTGAAGTGGGAATGTAATTATCGCATGGCATATGAAGAGACTATAACTGGTAATAAGGCCACCATACAACTGTTTAAGATCACAAAGAAAGTCACAGTACATGGAACCCTGTTTCCTGCTGCATACATTTGTATGACTGATCATGTGCAACAATCAGCATGATTCAGTCCACTTGCTAAGGCTGCAAAAAGGAACAAGACAGAAAATCAGTCTTTACCTATTACCCAGGATATAATGAGCAACTCCATCCATGAGAAACAGGATGTTTTCATCCTGAACAGCTGTCTTGCATTATCTGTGCTGGTTTCGTTAGGGAGGAGCTTGGTGCCTTCAAATCTGTCAGCTGCATTCATGACGAGCAGCCCCAGGAAAATGGTGAAGGAGGCTGCGTGTGCTACAAACTTCATGAACGGTCCTCGCAATATCTTCCCCATCTGCCACAACAAACATCAAAAGAAAAATTTTAGCTTTCTCTCTCTCTCTCTCTCTCTCTCTCTCTCTCTCTCTCTCTCTCTCTCTCNCACACACACACACACACACACACACTCACACACACACACACACACATCTGCATATTTTAACACTTTCCTAAAATAGTCGTACACATTTACATGAATTGTAACAGAACAATGATTTTATGCTGTTAAAATTTTTTGGCCATTTTCTCCTATGCACTAAGGTTTCTAATAACTGAGAACTAATTTCTCTATCAAGAATATTTAAATTCTTGTCCTAGAGAGATGGTCCAATAGTCAAGAGTACTTGCTGCTCTACCAGAAGACTCAGATTCATTCCCCAACACCCATATTGGGTGGCTCACAACTACCTGTAATCCCATCTCCAGGGATTCAATGCTGCCTTCTGCTCTTCTGCAGGCAATCACACACATACGGCAAACTCATAAATGAACACAGATGCATAACTAAAATAAATAATTCATTAAATAATATTTAAGTTCTCAAGGTATTGTTAATGTTGGTTCAAATGCACAGGACTATAAAATAAGTCTACGTTATAAAGCAAAGACCCTTGGTTCTTATGTCCTGTATTTCCCTGACATACAAGGCGATTCAGGCTTTGGATAATGCTAATGTCTTGTGGCTACTGTCAGGGTGTAAATGTCATGAGGATCAGCACAGAATATCCCATGGATATCTGGACACTCTGAAGTAGCAGGTAAAAGGACACTTTCAAGTTTAGCTCAGGCTCTACCTTTATCACTGTTCATTGGGTGACGATGAAAACTGGATTCTTTATATCAACTAGAAAAATGATAAGACCTACTGTGTGACTACAGTATTGAATTATTTTCTATCTGAAATGTGACCTGGACAGAGGAATGGGGATCTGGATCACACCTCAGGGTTTCCTCACATCCTTTTTTCTTCCAGAAAACTAAACGGGCTCTGACTATGAAGTCTTGGAATCCTCCAGCATCTGCCAATTTACTTCTAGACTCACAAGTATGTGTCACCACACCTGGCCTTATCTCCCCTGAAAATAAGGAGATTTGGGCATGTTTCAATGGACTTTAAGACCTAAACAATAATTATTTTTGTAAATTTTGCCATTCATATTTAGGGATACAAATAAATGTATAAAATATAACAATGGATAGAAAAGTTGTGTTGGCCAGATTGTCAAACAAATTCAATAGCCTAACTAATTATTAAGTTAAATATATTAAAATAAATACTTCTCAAATTCTCAAGTTACAACAGAAAGTAATTTATTTGTGCTCTTTCTGGTTTTTGTTTTTGTTTTTTTGTTTTTTTTAATGTTGACACTTCCCTCTTAGAACTGCTTCCTCTGCCCTTAAACACTAGATTTTTGGCAATGGGCTAGAAGGAATGGCAGAGTTAGTATTAACAGACAACACAACACACGAGTCATAAGGGCAGCAATTGTGTCAGGAAAGAGCATAGAGCCCGGGACCTGAAGTGTTTATGGGGTAGTCTTAGACCACACCTGCTCAGTAGGAATGGTTAGAGACAAAGGGATTCACTAGCTTTGGCCTCTGGCTTGAGTTGTACTTTCTGCTCCAGGTTCAGGGCTGGGTATGGGTAGGTCATGGTGCGGGCAGCACAGGACTGAGTGGATTGGACTGATGCCCTAGCACACTGGCAAGAGGATTAAGGCTCAGACACAACTGGGGTCACCAGGACCCTTTTTGCTATGTGTTCTAAGAGAACATTCCAAAGAGAAAGCAGCCTATTAGTCAGGAGGTAGGATTTTCACTTTTAGAGCCAGAGCTACCTTCATTTTTCTCGGGAGACTGGATATTTTTATTTTTACTCAGTTATTTTTATTTAAACTCAGTTTATTTTCACTAGTAGAGTTTTGTTTGCTGTGAATCTTAAGTTTTATTGGGTAATGGTCAGATAGTATATGTGGGATTATTTCGATTTTCTGCTTTAGTTAAGGTTTGGCTTTTTGTCATCTATTGCAGCGACGCTTCCACGTGCTGCTGAGTAGAATCTATGCTCCTTCAGCATTTTAGGGGACTGCTCTATAGACATCTGTTAGGTCCATTTGATGTAATATCTCACTTAGTTCTGATGTTTCTCTGTCTATTTTTTGTCCAGATGACTTGTATCTTGTAAAAAAAAAAAAATAGGTGGGACACTGACTACCACTATTGGACTTGTGTTAATCTGTGTCTTTAACTCCATGAACATGTTTTGTATAAAATTTGGTGCACCAGTGTTTGGTTCATATACATTTAGTAATATGAATTTTTCTCCTGAATAATTGATCAAAACCCAACCAAGTATATGGAAAGAAAAACATAAAAATCAAAGCAGAAATTAATGAAATAGCAACAAAGAAAACAATACAAAGAATCATTAGATCTAAGAGCTGGTTCTTAAGAAAAATAAACAAGATTGACAGACCCTTGGCCCCACTAACCAAAAGAAAGAGAGAACCCAAATTATCAGAATCAGAGAAAAAGAGAGAAACATTACAATGTACATCAAAGAAATACAGAATATTTTAAGGTAATACTTTAGAAATCTGCACTCTATTAAGGTGGAAAATACTTTTAAATGAATTATTTTCTTGATTTATCCAAACTATGAAATTAAACTAGGAAGAAAACAAGTTAAGAAAAACACAGGAGGAGACTGCAACTGTAATAAGTCTTTCAACTAAATGTTCCAAGCTCAGATGTATTCATAGCAGAATTCTACCAGACTTTCCAAGAAGGAGTTACAATGAATTCTTCTTATATCCCCCTCCCCAAAGTAGATCATAAGGGTCACTTCCAAACCCATCCTATGAAGATAGTATAACTCTAATACCCAAACCAATTAAAGACATAACTAACACAAAAAGAAAACATGCCAATATCAGTGATCAAGATAGATTCAAAAATCCTCAATAAAATACATACAAGTATGTAGGCATATATCAAGAATATCAACCACTTCTATCAAACTGGTCATATCTCAAAAATAGATGTTTAGGTCAACATGCCTACGTAAATAAATAATAATAAATCATATAAATGGATTAAAAGACAAAAATCACATAATCCTCTCAGTAGATGTAGTTTTCTTAGACAAAATCAAACATGATTTCATGATAAAAGGATCAGCAAGAGTAGGTCTGGAGGGAACATAGCGCAATACAATAAAGGTGTGTGTGATAAACCCACATGCAACATTATCCTGAACGGAGAAAACCTTGAAGCAATACTATTAAAGCAGGGAGATACAAGTCTGTCCACTATCCTACTTCCTTTCAATATTGTTCTTGAAGTACTAGCTGGAGTAATAAGGCAAGAGAAGGAAATTAAAGGGATAGAAATAGAAAAACAAAAAAGTAAAAGTATCCCCTTTTGCAGATGATATGATATTATGAATAAGAGATCTCAAGAATATCTTCAACAAACTTTTAAACACAATCAACAATTTTAGCAAGAGCAGCCTACAGCTTCTTGTCAATATTCATTTTTCTTGTCAATACTCATTATTCTTGTTAATACTCATTATTTTCTTGTTTATTCAACCACTTCTAGGAGAGATTGTTTCACAGTAGAATTTCTGGTATTGTGAGTTTTATAGTTTTTCTGCCTGTCTTCCATGAAGTTCTCTGAGTCGTGGATGCAGGAGCTGTGATGTAGATGTATCTGCTAAGCCTGGGATCCCCATGATTGATCTCTTGAATACTATGGTGTTTTATGTGGTTTTCTGTGATGATCTCCATTTGCTGTAAAGAAAGGCTTCTTTCCTGAGGGATGAATCATATATGTGTAGATATAAAGAACATATTTAGAATGTGGTAAGGAATCATGGTGGTCTAATAAAATGGAGGTAGTGTTCTTTTCTGAACTTAATGACCTCACTAGCCCTAGAAAGTTGGCTAGATTTATAATATGAGGCAGAATTTCCCTCCTGAGTGGGCCTCACATCCAATTAGAGAGATGTTAGTTACTGTCAACATGTGTGTGCCAAACAGCAATACACAAGAAAATAAAATATAGTTAAAAAGAAAAAAAAAATGAAACAAAGTGCTTCTCTTTAAGTGTTATTAATCCCACTCTTAGTATTTAAATCTATGAGTGACTGGAGGAGAAGCAAGATTTGTGACGATACATAAACCTAAAATTTTGTCTATATTTTTGTGGCTATATAAGAAAATCTAAATTATTTTAAATAAAGGCATCAATTTAGCCAAAGATACCATTGTTAAAATAAATCAGTTCTATGGCCCAGTAATGTTTAGTTCATGGAGAATGAGAAAATTACAGTCTTTACCACTGTTACTCTAAAGCTAAATAATAACCAACCAAATAGATTTTAGATATGAGAAAAATACTTTGATAATGCCGATTTAAACTGGCTGTTTGCCTCAGTGCTGATAAATTAGGGTTGAAAACAAGTGTCAGAAAGAACCATGACCATAGCAGAAGAAATGGTGACAGAAATCAGGTAGTTAAGATTCAGTTAAAATGTGAGAAATGTATAAATCTGGGGCAAGCCAGCAACGGCCCAAGTGAAAGCATACGGAGGAACCATGATTTCTGCCCACTGCTCCCAAGAAAAGAAAGGTATTCACTTTAGAAAAGCTGTGCACAGTTGCATGGTCACAGAATGAGGACAAAGATGACCCAGACACTTTACTCCACCTCCTCAAGCCTTGGGAAACTGAAGCAGAGACCCAAGAGGCTACAGATGCAGGTGCAGCCTGTGTCGAGAAGAGGTGGTTAGAATACATGCAGGCACGAAACGCTAACTCAAAAGAGAGAGAAAATGGATGTTGAAAATAGTATGAGAATTTGGCAGGTGGCTGTAAACTGTATTTCCTAAATGTTAAACCCCAGACCTACCTATTGTCAACTCCAAGTATGGACAGATTTCTTAACTTTTTTATCCTTAAGTTTTTTTAGTTGTAGAATTGGAGGCCATCATGTCTATTTACTCTTCTGAAGGCCTTTAGCTGCTATCGAGCTATGATATGTGTTTGGGAATATTTCGTAGTATTACTATTGTAAAGAGACCAGAGGAGTTTTAAATATCAAGTAATGTAGAGCTTTCAAATATACTAAGGTAGGGAGAAGCATGGGGTAAAAAGGACAAGAATTCATCATATAATATGATGAATATGCAATCTCAAACAAACCAGGCATGGTGGCACATGCCTTTAATCCCAGCACTTGGTAGGCAGAGGCAGGCGGATTTCTGAGTTCGAGGCCAGCTTGGTCTACAGAGTGAGTTCCAGTACAGCCAGGGCTACACAGAGAAACACTGTCTCGAAAAACAAAAACAAAACAACAACAAAAAAATTAAATTAAAAAATAATTTGTTGTTTCTGTGAAAAATGGGAGCAGTGCTGTCTTAGTCAGGGTTTCTATTCCTGCACAAACATCATGACCAAGAAGCAAGTTGGGGAGGAAAGGGTTTATTTAGCTTACACTTCCATACTGCTGTTCATCACCAAAGGAAGTCAGAACTGGAACTCAAGCAGGTCAGGAAGCAGGAGCTGATGCAGAGGCCATGGAGGGATGTTCTTTACTGGCTTGCTTCCCCTGGCTTGCTCAGCCTGTTCTCTTATAGAACTCAAGACTACTAGCCCTGGGATTGTCCCACTCACAAGGGGCCCTTCCCCCTTAACCCCTAATTGAGAAAATGCCTAACAGCTGGATCTCATGGAGGCATTTCCTCAACTAAAGCTCCTTTCTCTGTGATAACTCCAGCTTGTGTCAAGTTGACACAAAACTAGCCAGTACAAATGCCAACAAGATGGCTGAGCAGGTGACGGTTCTTAGGTCTTTGGGTTCTTGTTCCTCAACCTTACAACCTGAGTTCAGTCCATGAAACACACAGAAAGGTGGACAGAAAGAATTAACTCCATGAAGCTCTCCTCTGATCTCCATACATGGTCTATCAAGCGCGCGCGCGCGCGCGCGTACACACACACACACACACACACACACATACACACATATGCACGTGTGCACAAACACTCATGAACACAGATGCATACACCCACACATACCAATACCACACCACACACTACACATACATACATCTCTCTCTCTCACACACTCACACACACACACACATATACACACACCAAATAACACACACCACATGTTCCTACACACATATACATGTACAATACTCCATATACCACACACCACACATACACACATGCACACACACAAACACAAGCACATGTACACTCATGCATACATGAGTATACACACACCCCACACACCAGCACATGTATGCTCATGCATACAGATGCATACACACACACACACTTACCACACAGCAGAGAGAGAGAGTAAAGATAAATGTTTTTCAATTAATTTAACTGGAACTGGAATACAACTTTATATAAGACAAACTGCACTATAAATATAATTTCTAATAAATCCTTTATTGTTAGTGTCATCAATGTGTACTTTATATGTGGTCAAGTTTGGTCTCATGTATTATAAGGGGGAAATTCCATGGTGGTGGAATTGATTCTCATGAGAACATGTTTCCAGTAGTTTCTAATGTCATCACTGTACGTAGTAAGGAAGTAGCGCTGCTTAAGAGACCTTGTACCAACATCTTTGCATGAGTCAGTACAAAGACCTCCAGTGACTAAAATGCCTACAGAATATCTGGGTCATAAGACACCATGCTGGAAATGCGGACCTATGTTGTCCCCCACATAACAATACCTAAAATGAGTCCCATCTGTGTCTAGCAACTGCAGTCACTGCCTGATATGTCTAGCCAGAACACAAAAATAAATGGACCAGAAGGTGTTTATCTGGGAATTATTTCAGTAAGCCTCTCAGATTTGAGATTTACACAGAACTAGAAAGGTGGCTTCAAAAACATGAAGAAAAGATTGTGAGTAATGCAGCTTCCAAACTCATATTCCTGTGTAACAGGACGGTATGTCAGTGTCCCTCATGCCTAGCATTGCAGACCTGTAGGCCCAGCTACATAGGCTTCTCACTGGAGGATTACAAGTTCAAGGCCGGACTAGGCAACTCAGTGAGACACTGTCTCAAAATAAACAGTTTAGAAGGAATTAAAGATGTCATTCGATGATAGAGTGCTTACCTAGCATGTTGAAGGCCCCAAATTCAACACTCAGTCCTGAAAAATAATTCTTTATTCTGTTGAAATGTTCACCAGAAAAGCAAGACCTGGTTTTCACCAAAACCTGGACAAACACATTATACTTAAAAAGCAGGTGGCCATTGCTGCTTATCTCCAGTGCACTTCTCTTTGGTATAAACAGTCTTTACTAAAACAAGCCTTAGAGTAGCATTTCTATTAGTGTTTTCTGACCATATAAGTTTGGTGGTTTGAATAAGGCAGTGACACTATTAGTAAGTATGGCCTTGAGTAAGTGTGGCCTTGTTGAAAGAAGTGTGTCACTGTGGGCATAGGTTCTAAGACCCTCACCCTAGCTGCCTGGAATCCAGTCTTCTCCTAAAGGTCTTCAGATGAAGATGTAGAACTCTCAGCTCCTCCTGCATCATGTCTGCCTGAATGTCATGGACTATTGGGATAATTGATGCTGATTAGTTGGAGCTGAGAAATTGACAGCGATGAAGAGATCAGCATCACTGAGGTGAGATCTTCTGGGAAGTGTTTTCTGAGGGCACAACGAAGCTGTGTTCCAGAGATAGCCAAGGTTGTACAGCTGCAGCTGTACTTGGTAATATGTAAGAATCACCCAGGTGCTACAAGTTTTGAAGGCATGAAGAGCAGCTGAAGCTTGACACTGTGAGAGGCCATGGAAGGCCATTGGTGAAGGTACAACCTCAGTTGCAGTTGATGGCCCAGGACTGAAGGGGTCACGAAAAGAAATTGAGGCTTGGCACTGCAAACAGAGTCTATGAGGGGTGAAGCCTAGTTGCAACGAGAAACCCCAGTATATTAGAAATGCCAATACCATGGGATGACCACCAGGAACACCAGCAGCAATGGAATGGAGTCAACTAGAACGTAGAGTGGTACAGGGGGCAGAACTGGAGAAGTAACCCAAACCCTTTGGAGAACCCCAGAAGATCATGTATGTATCTCAGACATTGGAATAAGAAGCTATAAAGTTGATGTTGCCTTGGATACCCCAAGATGTTAGAGATGTCAGAACAGTGGGATACCTGTCAAAGAAAGCTCCTATCAGGGAATAGAACTAGCCCAGGAGAAAGAAATTTAATGCTGCTGAATGTCAACAGCAGTCAACAGGAAGAAAGAAGTTGGAGGTCTGAAGAGTGCTTTGACATCAGACACGGAGATGTGGAGATTGGAGTTTGCCCAGCTGGTTTTCTAGTTTTCTGTCTTGCTTGGGTCCAGTATTTTTTTTTTTTTTTTTTTTTTTTTTACTTTATACAGTATTACAGTATAAATGAATCTCAGAAGAGATTTTGAATTTTGGACTTTTAGCATTGTTGAGTCTGCTAAGACTATGGAGACTTTTGAAGTTGGATTAAATGTATTTTGCATTATACTATGACTAGGTATAACCCTTACAGATTCATGTGTTTGAACAAGCTTATGGGGGTCATAGAGTGGAATGTGGTAGGTTGAGTACGGTTGGCCAGACAGTGGCAATATTAGGATGTATGGCCTTGTTGGAGTAAGTGTGGCTTTGTTATTGTGGAGTAGATGTGTCACTGTGAGCATGGGCTCTAAGATCCTCATCCTAGCTCCTGGAAGCCAGTCTTCTCCTAGAGATCTTCAGATGAAGATATAGAACTCTCAGCTCCTCCTGCACCATGACTGCCTAGACTCTACCATACCCCTGTAAGCCAGCCCCAAATATAGAATGTCCTTTTATAAGACTTGCCTTGGTCATGATGTCTCTTCACAACAGTGAAACCTAAGAGACAAGGTGACATGCATACAAAATCTATCTCTTATCTCAAATACTATTGCAGAAGAAACAAAGAAAGGAATAATAATCAAATTTGAGGAAGCCTTTGATAGATGAGCTCAATAAAGCTAGGACTTTTTAAAATGCACAAAAAGTCTATATGCTTAGAGGAAAAAATAAGGAAATAATAAATTGACATTTTATTTCGCACATAAATAGCGACAGTATTCTGTTTCAGGAGAATTTTCAGGAATTTTTTTCTGTCTCCCATTGGAAACAAGCATTATTTTTAGAAAAATTGAAAAATTTATGGCACTGTGGAATTGTCAGCTGTAAATGGGGTATTTGTGTGGCACTGTCGGCTTCCAATGCTTGAGAGTCATCCTGAATGAAAGGAAGAAGAGATTGTAAAAGCCAGAGATGGTGGTGGAAGACTGAAGCCAAACAGGCTCTTCTAGACATGACCAGGCTATTGCACAAGCAAGCTCAAAGCAGCTGTGCTGCTTGTACAAGTCTTGCTCAAATCAAGGCAGACAAAAGCTCAGCATGTAGTCAGTGGGAAAGCTAGGGAAGTCCCACCCTGGCAAGTGTTGGCTGCTGAGAATGGGACAGAGGCAGAGGTTACCGGTGCTCTGGCAGGCAGCCTACAGCCATGCACATGCTGGCAGTACTAAATAAACTCTGTGGGTTTTTAAAAGAGCCCATGAAGTTAGGAGGGTGGAGGGCAGTGTATACAGGGAAAGAGTGGGAGTTCGGCTTGTTCAAATACATTACATGCATGTATGAAATTCTCAAACAAAGAAATAGAAACATTATATAAACCTGTGTACTTGAAATCAGATTTTTCACTTTGGAGCTAGATCTTTGCCTGCTGGACAGAATTCAACTACAGATGGACTGCGGGCCTCACAAACATACCTTGCTACAAGGAGCACACCAGTATATGAGAGCCAGGAAGGGCAATCCAACGGCAACGGCAAGGACCACGAGGAACTTCACTGCCATGGTCTGCTGCCGTAAACCAGAGAGGTTCTCGTACCATATGGACAGGAGCTGTTGCTGGCAGTTAGGATGAGCCACAAACTAGGGGTGAGACAGCACACAGAATGACTTGATTACAAACAACTCAGTTTAGGCCAGCCTCTGGAGCTCTGGTGAATCATTTTATGCTTTTCCGGGAGAAATGCAGTTAGAATTGAGGAATAAACAAGGCATCTATCAAGTAGCAAGCAAAACAGGTCTAAATTTGTTCTACGTATTCAGATATTCCTGTTGATGACCCCTCCCCTACGATTGGTGGCCTGTCTTTTAAAACACAGAAAATACTTGGGTTTTTAACATTATAAAAAGATTTGCACAAGTGATTTTATGCATTTTATATATTTTTCTTTTAAGAAAGAGCAACATTAAGTTCATCCTAGCTTAAATGTGAGCATATAGCTTTATTATAAAGATTTGCTTTTAATTGGATGCATGTTCATGTGCACACATATGTATGCATGTGCATGATTGGGTAGGTGTTGTGTATATATGTGTGCATGTGTGTGTATGTAAGCGTGTGTGAGAAAGTAACTGTGTGGGTGTCGTGTAAGTGTGTTGTGTGAATGTGTGTGAGTGATCGTATGAGTGTATATGTGTTTGCATGTGAGTGACTTGGGTGTGTGAATGAGTGTGTGTGTGTGTGTGTGTGTGTGTGTGTGTGTGTGTGTGTATGTATGTGTTTTCACATGAGTCCACATGCCTTCAGAAGCCAGAAGAGGAAAGGCATCACAGCCCCCCCAGGAGCTCACACACACACACATATTCACACAACACACGTCCACAACATCCACACAGTTAGAGGCAGTCTGTGAGCCTTCTGATATGGATGATAGAAATTGAACTTGGTTATTCTTTAAAAACAATGTGTGTTTTTAAAACATACATTGAGCCATCTCTCCAGCCTCAAATCACTGTTTCAAAACAAATCATGTTTCCCTTCACTGCTCTGGAGTGGTGTGCTTCCTACAGGGATCACATTAATATTTTCATCTCTCAGTTCTATCCACCCAGCTCCACTGGGAGTCTGTCTTATCATCTTAAACCTTTCAATTAATTTTTTTCTAGAATTCCTTCTTCTCACACATTTCATTTGAGTAATGAGTTTTCTCTCAAAGAGAGGTTAATGTTAGTTTGTACTCAAAAAAGTAATCATCTAAATTAAAATTTCATAAGATAAATATCAGGTTATGTTTAAAAAAAAAACACTCCATCCAGATGAGTCTCAAATAAGAAGTTATGGAAGGGAACAGTGATGGTTAATTCCTCTCTGGTTAACTGGCAGGTTGAGAGGTAGTAGGTCTACTCTGAATAATAACTACAAACAGATAGTTATTTTATTTTATATATAAAAAGAACTATATTTAGTAACTTGTTAATGGCTGGAGAGATGGCTCTATGCTTAAGGGCACTTGATGCTCTTTCAGAAGAACAGAGTTCAGTTCCCAGCATCCATCAGACTGAAGCATCGGAAACTGCAGGTCCCCGGAATCCAACACCCTCTCTGCTTTCATCCAGCATGCACATGTGCACACACATATAAATAAATGAAATAAGTAAAATAGAAAAGGCTTCATGTCCTAGGAAAGTTGTCAAAGAAGTAGGGATCATGGTCTAAAGAAGAATCTGAAAAGTATTTTGCGAAGATCCTGGAAGGATTCAAACTGAAAAGGGAATTGAAACTGCTGGTTCAAATCGTAAACTAGCAACCACCAGGAAAAAGGTAGAATCTGAACTACTGTGACTTCATTCCCTTCATACAGACAAAGCCTTAGGCTTTCTATATGCTGAGTCATTGTTGTTATTACCGAGTCAAGCAAAATGGCACCGACTGTGATAGTCCACATCCGAGGGCCAGGATTTTAATGACTAACCAGCCCTATGAGCTCTGTGCCTCGCTAGATGCTTCCTTGAGACGACTCCCTGCTCTTCCCAGCTTGGCATACCCACACACACAGACTAAAGTAACAAAGGGACCTCACGCCCGGCCTTACTTTTTTCACTTCATACTTAATAGCAAGTTTTAACCGGCTGAGATTTGGACGCCCGAGGTCCCCGGGCTGGCGAGTCTCTGCGTCCCCATTCAGGATGGCCTCCACTTCCTCCGTGTTTCTGCAGAGGTCCAGGAGACCAACAACGAAATCCTTGCACTGCATAGACAGCTTCCTGTAGTCATTCTAGGAAAGAGAAGTATGGTTAAAACAAGAAGAGCTAACTCATATTCCATGCACAACAGAAATTTTCAGATATTCGAGAGATTGTAGATTTCAAAAGGAAAAATCAGATTTTAGTTTTAGTACACCTGATTTGTTGTGTTCTGTTTTTGCTTTGATACAAGGGTCTCACACTGTTAATACCTATGCTAATATGAAACTTACTGGTCTCAAATTTACAGTAAAATTCCACAGTAGTTTCCCAAGTGCTGCAGTCAGGATTAGTGGCCATGTCCAGCTTATCTTCACTGTATTTTATTTTAAATATATTTTTATCCTACTCTACTGTCAGTCCTCTGGAATATTTTATCACCATGAAGAATTTTCTCTAGACTCTAATATCTGCCCAAGTCATTACCAAAGTTATTTTCAAAAGATTTTGCTATGCTAAACTCGTCAACTAATATGGAAGAAACCTCCATAATATGACTACTATACTTTTCACAGATCCTGTTCTATATAATTTCACAATCAATGTATAAAATATATACTTTCAAATGTCAAAAGACTTCTAGAAAGGTGCCATAAAAGGCCAGCAAGCACATGTCAATTACCCTCCTTCCCTTCTTTTTTCTTTCTTTCTTTCTTTCTTTCTTTCTTTCTTTCTTTCTTTCTTTCTTTCTTTCTTTCTCTCTCTCTCTCTCTCTCTCTCTCTCTCTNCTTTCTTTCTTTCTTTCTCTCTCTCTCTCTCTCTCTCTCTCTCTCTCTCTCTCTCTCTCTCTCTCTCTCTTTCTTTCTTTCTTTCTTTCTTTTTTGTTGGTGTTGTTAGTTTTTTGAGACTGATCCTCAAGTACCTCAAGGTGGCTTTGAACTCTTGGTCCTCTGCCATCACCTCTCAAATGCTGAGAATAAAGATGTGTTCCACCATCTCTGACTTAAGAATTATCTATTTGATTATATTTCTTATATTATGAATCCAGCACAGGGTCAAAATATAAGATCTAAGTATAGATTCTGAGAACTGAGATCCTCTTTAGGGAAGAAAAATTTTAGCCAGGTGGTGTGTGTGTGTGTGTGTGTGTGTGTGTGTGTGTGTTGGAAGGTGCAGGTATGTGTACATGGTTACCTGCAGGTGTGGGGGATGGTACTTTCAGGAGTATGTGCATAGGTGCAAGTATATGTATAGGTAGCTGCAGGTGTGTGTGTTCCCTGAACGTTTAGGGGAGTACCTGCAGGTGTAGGGGAGTCCCTGCAGTTGTGGATGGCATCTTTAATCCCAGCACTTGAGAGGCAGAAACTGAGGGGTGATGAGCAGACCAGTGTAAGCTATACAGTGAGACAGTTTCAAAGCCAACCTATGTTTAATGGAAAAATTTTAACTGTGTTGTTGTATCATTCCAATGAACTAAAGCACTGCTGGGAAGAATCAAAATGAAGGTCATATTTTAGAGAGCATAAACTGCTGCTGCCCTTCTGTATGACATCTCTACACATCTTCATTTGCGTCTTCCCAATGCTTCCTCCCTCCTTCTTTTCTTACCCTGAAAGAAAGTCTTCCTTATATCACCAAATGTTAAACAAAAACCTGGTATCAAAACCTGGGATAGAGCAGGTAAATGCAATCCTACTTATTTGTCGTATAATACACTAAATAACTGTCGATATCTGACCTTGACATATATCTGTTTGGCCCCAAATTCATTCATTGCCTTTGAGGGCACCACACCATGTTGCTAAGCTAGGAGACTTTACAAGGGGAATGTATCTGAAGATCAGGATTAAGACAGAATATTACTCTCTAGATAGTGACAGGTGCCCAACCATGCTATAGGAACTAATTTCAGTATGGCACTTCCCTGATCTTTAGGATAATGATCAATAAAAGGCCAACTCATCACAGCTCTGCCATAGTTGATGTGAGAAGGAAAAGAGATAAACAGACACTACCTTTTGGGAAATGTAAAAGTAAGTTTGATACAATTTCAAGTAAGAATTAGGGAAACACATTCTTCTATATCTGTCAGATGCCACCAACCGTTCTGTCACTTTCACTAATGGAGCTTTTGATGATCAACATTTATCCTTCTAGGTTCTACTGCAGCTGTGAGGCTAAAGCAGCAAGAAAGAAAAGGATGTGCAAGAGATGTGGATGGCATCGGATCCCAGAAGCAGGCTGTCCCAATAGAGCTTTCTGTAGCTGTGAGCTGTTGCAGACCTAAAATCTGTTGGAAAGAGACTTCCTCTGTCCATTCACTTCACAGTTCAGCAGGAAACACAAAGGAAAATGCTGGCTTGTGCACAATATGAGCAAGCACCCAGAATGTTGCTGTACTCATTTTACACATCTGTCTCTCTTCAACAGACTCACGTATTTCCTCCATTTCTGTGTAATTAAAATATCATTGTGCACTTTTCGCCATGTCTTTTTTCTACCATCTCACTTTACCCTTTACACTATCTCCAAAATTCATGGGGCATTAACCATTGTTGTTAAAAATATTGAATAAATAAAGACATGAATATGTACTGTAAGTCATCTCGGTGCTGCCTGAATGTATGTTTCTAGGGTTAAAGAATTTGTATTGAATAACTAATGAGGAGCTCATCCCTGGACCCTCTCTCCATAGTTAACATGGGAGCTGCTTTTGGTAGAACAGTCATTTTTCTGTTATTGACTCTATCAACCCATGAGTGTGAATGGTTTCATTTTCTACTGCCTTCATTGGTCTCTCCCTTAATATAGTTAAGTTCTCTTCATAGAGGTCTTTCACCTCCTAGGTTAGATTTATTCTTAGATATGTATTTTGAGACTGTTGTGAATGAGAGTGTGTGCATAACCTGCTTCTCAGCATGGTGTTCATTGATATATAGAAAAGCTACTTTTTTTTGTTTGGAGGGTTTTTGGTTTTTTTTTTTTTGAGAGTTAATTTAAGTAACTTTCCAGGAAAAGGGCCATATCTTATTTCTGTTTTGAGTCTACCTGAGCCAACATAGTGTGAGGCATACACTCAGTAAACTTGGCTGGTGAGTGTACAGAGGGGAGTGTGGAACGACATGAAGGATCACTGTATCTGAATTCCTGCTTGCTGTTTCCCAGGTATCTGAGGTAGGAAATGACAGCGACTTGTCTGTTCTCCAAGTGAGCACTGCTCTGTCATGAAGTCAGGATGGAGGGGCTGGAGAAATGGCTCAGTGGTTCGTCCAGAGTCTGTTGCAGAGACTGTTCTTTCAGAGGTCCTGAGTGCAATCCCAGCAACCACAGTTTATATGACACCATTTGTTTCTCTACTAGGTCGGAAAATTTACACATCACCTTAGTACTAACAAATACTACTTCCCAACTCAGCACAGTTTCTTGGAAGATACTTATCTTTCAAACAGGCAAAGTCAGACATTTTTAAACATTACACAGAATAACATATCAATGATTTAAAAATAGGCACAACACATCTTGTTGGTCCCTCAAGATGGTCCCTAAGAGACAAGTCTGCCCAGGAGAGTGTGCGGGCTGCAGAAGCAACATAGCTTCTTGGACAGGGTCACTTTTAGTCCTTCATCTTCATTCAGGAGGCAAAGCTGAGCTCCAGACCTCTGTGCACCTTCCCTGTCAGAGCAGAGCTTGCCTGCAGAGAGTGCTCTGACCACTGAGACTCAGGAGAGAGTTGGATTCCCAGGAGTGCTAACAGAGGCTAACAGAATCACAGGAGAAACAAGCTCCAGTCAGAGACACCTATAACAACTAACACCAGAGATTACCAGATGGTGAGCAGCAAGTATAAGACTCTTACTAACAGAAACCAATACCATTCAACATCATCAGAACCCAGCACTCCCACCACAGTGAGTCCTCGATACCCCAACACACCCTAAAAGCAAGATTCGGATTTAAATCATATCTCATGAAGCTGGTAGAGGATTTTAAGAAGGGCATTAATAAATCCCTTATAGAAATAGAGGACAACACAGATAAACAGTTAGAACTACGTAAAGGGGAAACACAAAAATCCCTTAAAGAATGACAGGAAAGCACAACCAAACAGGTAATGGAATTGAACAAAACCATCCAAGATCTAAAAATGGAAGTAGAAACAATAAAGAAATTCCAAAGGGAAACAACTCTGGAGATAGAAATCCTGGGAAAGAAGTCAGGAACCATAGATGCGAGCATCAGCAACAGAATACAAGACATGGAAGAGAGAATATCAGGTGCAGAAGATTCCATAGGAAACATGGAAACAACAATCAAAGAAAATGCAAAAAGATCCTAATTCAAAACATCCAGAAAATCCAGGACACAAAGAGAAGACCAAAACTAAGGATAATAGGTATAGATGAGAATGAAGATTTTCAAATTAAAGGGCCAATAAATATCTTCAAAAGAATTATACAAGAAAACTTCCCTAACCTAAAGAAAGAGGTGCCCATGAACATACAAGAAGCCTAAAGAACTCCAAATAGACTGGACCAGAGAAGAAATTCCTCCTGACACATAATAATCAGAACAACAAATGCACTAAATAAAGATAGAA
>NC_034599.1:4708453-4733701 GCF_900095145.1 Mus pahari | reverse complement strand
ATGAATTTATGAAATTCTTAGGCAAATGTATAGATCTGGAGGATATCATCCTGAGGGAGGTAACCCAATCAGAAAGGAACACACCTGATATGCACTCACTGTTAAGTGGATATTAGCCCAGAGACTTACAATACCCAAGATAGAATTTGCAAAACACATGAAACTCAAGAATAAGGAAGACCAAAGTGTGGATGCTTCAATCCTTCTTAGAATGGGGAACAAAATACCCATAGAAGGAGTTACAGAGACAATGTTTGGAGCTAAGACAGAAGGAAGGACCATCCAGAGACTGCTCTACCTGGGGATCCATCACATATACAACCATCAAACCCAGACACTACTGCATATGCCAGAAAAATTTTGCTGACAGGGCCCTGATATAGCTATCTCTTGTGATGCTATGCCAGTGACTGACAAATACAGAAGTGGAGGTTCATAGTCATATATTGGGTGGAACACAGGAACCCTAATGAAGGAGCTAGAGAAAGTATCCAAGGAGCTAAAGGGGTCTGCAACCCTATAGGAGAAACAAAAATATGAACTAGCCAGTACCACCCAGATCTGTGTTTCTAGTTGCTTATGTAGCAGACGATGGCCTAGTCAGCCATCATTGGGAAGAGAGGCCCTTGGTCTTAAGAAGATAATATGCTCCAGTACAGGAAGCAAGAGTGGGTGGGTTGGGGAGCAGGGCGGGGGAAAGGTATAGGAGACTTTCGGGATAGCACTTGAAATGTAAATGAAGAAAATATCTAATAAAAAAAAGGCTCAACAGTAGCTCCTCTGCTATTCTCGTACCCTTTCTGCAGCAGAGACATCTGGAGAGCCATGTGCATGGCACAGACCTCTAGGGATAACTAATTGAGCTGGAAAGACTGCAGGAAAACTTTCCCTTCGGAACTATAGGGATGCTGATGATCCTTAAGGCATAAGTGAAATCAGTGTGGTACTAGGGGCCTAAAATGAATCATTGTATTACTACAAGCAGCCTATGAGGTATTGCAGTTCAGAAAAGAGTCTATAGAGCTAACTTACAGAAACATACGGTGACACCAATGGACTTACAGGTTTGTCAACAAGGCTATTCTTTCCTGATCTCTCCCATTGAACTTTCTCACTCCTGGTTTGAGCTTAGACCAGAGCCAGGAAATCTGCTCTTCTATAGCATTAAAATAAAAGTTCTGGGCTCTTATTTTTGGTTTTGTGTTTGTTTGTTTGTTTGTTTGTTTGTTTGCTAGTTTTATGTCCACTGCCAAGGCTTAATTCTGTCAAGCTTACAATAGTCAAGACCTCAGATTACTCTATGAGTTAAGGGTATTTGATTCCTTTATAAAATATCATGTGTCCCTAGTAATAAGGGATCTCCCTCTAATGATTTTACCAAAAATACTAATGGATGCCCTAACCGTCCCACACTTCACCTGTCTACTGAAGATGAAGCTCTGTGATAGAGATGCACGTGGACTGGTGCTAAAATGCTTTCATCTCACCTGCCCCTAGATGCTTTGCTGGTGTGACTGCCACATCATATGTGTGTCTCTGGAAAGCAGAGAGGAAAGACCTTATGTGTATGCTCAGTGTTATGACCTATGAACACCTGAATGTTTAGTACCCTAATAGTCCCTGAAAAAAACAAGCCTAAGACAACCACCAGTGTGGAGCCAGAAGGCCTGGACAGGGAGTTAGCCTGAGACAACCACCACTCCAGCACTGCAAAGGCCTTGAGGGAACAGACCAGGCCTGAGATGACCCCTGCCTGATGCCATAACACATGAGCAAGACATAGCACTCCTGACACCATTCCTGATGACCCCAGACACTCAGAGACCGCAGTCAGCACTAACAGGAGCAAGTAAATGGTGGAGAATGGAAGAAAAAGAGAAACAGAAGGATGTAGACACAGGGAAGGGAGGCAGAACTGGAGACTCAGGGGCAGTAAGGAACAGTTAGTGATGCCACCTGGGACCCTAGTGCAGCCCTGGCCTGTACCACCACTAGGGGCCATGTCTCTGTCTGTGGTGTGGCCCTCCAGCAGCAGGGGTCTGTTAGCACCAAAGACCAGGCAGACTTTCCTGGTCTGGGTCGCTGCCTGGGGACATCTTGGTGTCTGAGGGTTGTGCAGAACTGGCCTCACCCCTCACATGGGCCTAGTGGGAGAGCTGGCCCTGCCTCTTCTCTCCTGCACAGTGGCATCATTGAGGAAAAAAAATCTCTCCTTCCTTTTGCCATCATCACAGATGGTGGGCAGGAGAGTTGGCCCCAACTGGGTCATGAAAGTGGGCAGCAGGGTGAAGGTGACCCTAATGGCAGGAGCATGGGTGAGTGGGCCTGGGGATGTGAGGATGAGGGAGGGGCTGCTCCTGCAACTTGTCTGCTGTGAGGCAGCATGGGCAAAGGAGAGATGCCCATCCCTGCCCTTGCCCCTTGCTACCTGAGGCAGGTGGCAGAGCTATCCCTTGAGTCATGAAAGCAGGAGAGCTAACTGTGACCGTGTGCTACATTACTCGGGAAAGCAAGCCCTGCACTTCACCTGAACAGCAGAGTGGAATTGGCCCTGGATGTGAAGTTGCCCTTGGTGATGTGGCCCTGAAGGCATAACAGCAGGAGCGAAAGCAAGTGAGCCAACCAGCTCAGATACCTTTCAGGCCCAGCTTCAGGGCCTTGAGTTGGCCCACCCCAACATCTACCCCATGAATGAACTGCTGCAGTTCATAAAGGGAAAGATCCCACAGATCCAAGACTTCAGGATCTTCATGACACCAGGCAATAACACGATGTCTGAGAGGAGTCCCAGTGAGGTCCCTGTACTGACAGAGCAGCATTCACCAACGAGTCATTACAATGACCATTTGTGAACCAAAGTGTGGGCAAAAGGTGTGCTGTGGGACACACCGTGACACATCACAGTTTCTACAACAAATTTTCTTTCCTCTGTTGAGTGAGAGGTTGCAGTGCTGAAGGGTGGGTATGAGGGGAGTGGGAGATCAGGGCAATTAGGGTACATGATGCAAAATTCACAAAGAACCAATTAAAAGTTTTAAAAATGCTAAAGTTCACACGTGTGGTAAAGTACAGCAGTGAGAATCAGGACTGTTTTTAATATACATTGCCTCTTCATTCTCCACCATTACCAGAGAAGACATCTTTCTTGACTGAGCCGCCAGCAAGACTGAGGTAAGGAAGGTATAATCAAGGACCACTGAATGCAGGAGCCTTCCATGGATTTTGCCTTCTGAAGTTTCAGATTCCAGTCTTCAAGAGTTGTCAGAAAATACTAAATGGATGGAAAATTTCTAGAAATAAACAATTTCTAAGTTTTAAATTCTATACACTTCCTGACAATATGATAAATCCTTTCATCTGTCCAGTTTTATCTCCCCTGTGTCCTATGTTCAACAATAGTGACACCGAGAACCTACCCAGGAGAGACTGTACTACAGTCTCCAAAGGTGTGCAGTATAGAGACCACATGGAACAGACAAGATTCCATTATCGTGCACTTGTATAAGACGATGAGTTTAATGAAATGACTTGATTCAGAATGGCATATAGTTTGGTAAATTGAACAATAATGTGCTGGGGGTGGTGTGATAGCTCAGTGGCCCATAAAGTGTTTGTAGCACAGGCTTGAAGACCTGAGTCCATCCCAGAACCAGCACAAAAGTCCAAGCCTTTAATTCCAATGCTAGGGAGGCAGAAGCAGGAAATTCTGGGAACTCTCTGAACTACCATACTAGCAAAATAAGGGAGCTCCAGATTACAATGAGAGACCCTGTCTCAAAACCTAAGGCCAAGGGCTGATGAGATGGGTCAACAAGTAAAGGTCCTTGTCGCCAAACCTTCGACCTGTGTTCAGTCCCCAGAATCCACACAACAGGAGAGAATCAACTCTCAAAAGCTGGTCTCTGACCTCCACACACATGCCATAACACATAGACACACACAAAAAATCTAATGTTGACAGTGACTGAGGAAGACCTCTGGGCACCACATATTCATGCACACATGCATATTCACATATGTGCATGTACACACAAACATATATGCATATACAAAAATAGTCATGGCAAGTCAGGACAGAGAAAGATGAACACAATCAGACTGGACAACACATGGAGGAAGCTCTGCAGTATGAGGATGCTATTTGGCTTGGAGTCTGAGCTGTTACCCTCTCAAAATGTGGCAGGGACCACATAAACACATGGATCTGATACAACATCTTTCCCCAGACACTTCTAGTAAAAGTCAGTTTAAAGTTCAGCACCCTGCTTCACTCGTGTACAAGACTGTTGTGTTGCATCTTTTCTTTCATTCTTACCCTTCCATATCTCATTCATTCTTCCACACATAGCTGAAGCACCACTTACCATGAGAGTTGGCTGAAGCCTAGTAGGAATGTAATCTTTCTCCTTAACTTCTAAAGCACAATGGTCCAAGCTCTACCTAACAATCAACCTGTACTTTATGTCCTGTTTGTTCATATATGTACTGCCTCTCAAACTGCATTGTTCATCTTTCTGATGCAGTGGCATGTTTTACTGTGTAATATCCACAAACAGGGTGTGTTTTAAGATAAGGAAGCTGAAAATTAGAGGAAGCCTGTGTTCTGACAGCAGTTCTGTAATTCACCAGTTGTTGAATTCAAGTACTCCTAAACTATCCTATCCCCAAGTCCTTCTGTAGAATAGAAAAGAAACCCATTTAGGATTGTGATCAATACAAAATATCTGATAGAAAGCAGATCATTGCAACAATAATTATACTTCTTGAATGAAACATAAAATTGAGGCTGGGAAATGGTTCAGTCAATAAAGTCCCTGTTGTGCAAGAATTAGAACTTTAATTGAGATCCCTGGAACATGCTGTTAAAAAAAAAAAAACCGTGCACACTGACACGTGTCTATAACCCTAGAACTAGGTTCAGATACTGGATGCCTGAAGCTCATTACCCAGACATTTAGCTGTATTCATGAGATGCAGGTTCAGTGAGAGATCCTGTCTCAAACAAAAAGGTAGAGACTGATCACGAAAGATACCCAATGACAGCATTGGCTCCACATACACACATGTGCAGATGCACCCATTTACACATACTCACATAAACACACATACCACATACATTTCTCATCCCCCCCATCTCCAATAAATCCTAACATGCACAGTAATTAGCACATCATGGAAACACACCTTGACTTTACTTTCCCTTTCTCTGAGCCTTCCAAATTCCTGACAACTCTTCCACACATAGCTGAAATAACAGCTTCTACAGAACTTTGCTGAAACCTGGTAGGCATTGTATATTCCTTGCTCTGATATTTTACAGCACATAGCTTATACATCTACTTAATACTTGAACTTTGTGAATGACCTACCTTGAACTCTTTCTCAATGTTGGCAAGCACTGCCAGCTCATTGCTAAGTTCTAAAGCAGTCATGACTGGGTCTTCACTGGACAGTGACAAGTATGCGGGACTTGCCAGACCTTTGTAGGCATTGATCCTGGATCTAGAGTGGCTGAAGGAATCACACTTCTGCTTCTGGCTGCATTCTGCACACTTGCAGAAGTAATCATGAGGCCGTTCAATCCGGGCGCCCTTTCTCAGGAGGGTATGCACAATTTCATATTCCTGGCAATGGGCAGCCAGAATGATTGGGGTCACGTCATGGGAGAACCGCGTCCCATCTTCATCATAGGCATAAAAGTCATCTTGCTGAAGTTCAGACTGGCTGGGGCTTGTTGCTAATCTCTTGCCTTCAGCAAAAGCTGGGTGGTTGAGGATTGCCTCCACAATCCGTACATAACCTTTACTAATAGCTAAAAGTAAAGCATCCCCAACTCGAGACAAGTTTTCCTTCTTGAGTAGCAGCTCTGTAATTTCCAGGTGCTCATTGGCCACAGCCAGCTGTAAGGCATTCTGGCCCATGTAATCCACACAGTTAACATTGAGGGAGTGACACTCTTCTAGCATCTTCCGCACCACTGGGATGTTGCCATATTCAGCTGCATCTAGAAAGCGTTCCTCCTCAATGGACAGGCTTGTTGAGTGATCATTAAACATGTATGCTGGTCCTCGATTAGCTAACCTTCTTCCCTTCTCACGAAGAACCGTCTGCCGCCGGTGAGTCAGTCTGTTTTCATTACCCCGGCTGCAATAAGACAGAAAGACAGTGGAGAGATCATATTAGGAGCATTTTTGTATGCCAAATGACCTGTCATTCACCTAATGCAATTCTGAAGTATATTAGATGATGCCTCAGCATCTCTAGATGTTCTATCTGATAAGATGAAAATTAATTTATTTGCTAATGAATTCCAAGAACTTCTTATTTAGGAAAGATAAGTACATTACAGAGTTTAACATTGCAGTTTGAGGTAGAGACCCTGGTGATGGACTTCCTTTTTCTTGTGTCATTCACTGAGAGATAATGGTATTTCTGAACTGCTGATGTTAAAAACTTAGAGAATGCTATTGGTAACTGTGGTGGTTAGTTTTAAATGTCAACTTGCCACAATATACAGTCACCTGGGAAGAGTCTTAATGCAGTATTATCTAGATCTGATTGACTCGTGTGATGATCACAGGGGATTTTCCTGGTTGTACATTGACTCGGTTCACTGTGGGCAGCACCATTCCCTGCATTAGAGCTCTGGGTTGGAGAGGAGTCAAGAGAGCTAGCAGAGTAGTAAACAAGGAGGTACCATGGGAGCATTTGCCACTCTCTGCTCTTGTTTGTGGCTGTGCTGGATCAGCTGTCTCAAGCTTCTGCCCCTGTGACTTCCCTCCAGTGATGGAATGTAACCAGCAATCGCAAGCCAGATAAACTATTTTTTCTAAGTTGTTTGTGTCAAGGTATTTGTGATATTAACAGAAATGAAACTAGAATAAAGAACATGAAAGCATTTTTAACTGTCAAAGGGGATAGTAAATTTACCTTTCTTCAGTGTTTAGAGTATCCTATGTACGTTACTCCAGGAAAATTGTGACTGAAAAATGTACTATTTATTTCTTTAAATCTTATCATCTAAAAGCAGAAGTCAGCACACTTCCCCATTACTGGCTGCTTTGCTGTTACGATGAGCCTAGAACATGGCCTTCTAGCCTAGCTTCTGGGGAAAAAAAATGTGTCAAAAATGGAAGAATGACGAGTCAGATAAATGTGCATTTGAGAGCTGGGGCTTGAAGTAAAGTAAATGGGAGCTTTCTTCAGCAGGGCACTTATGTGCCACGGGAGAACTTTACTCACTGGGACAAGAAAGACTTGGACTCTGCCAACTTGCAAAATTGCTGCAAACTTGAAGAAGTCATAATCAAGAGTCCAGGAAGAAAGGGAAGCAGCACGGTGAGGAGACTGTGGCCAAAAGGCTGCTGGCCTCCACTGAGCCCTTTAGCCTATATAATAAGAAACTTAAGCAACCTTTGTCCTGATCAATATGCTATAAGAAGAAATCTATCCTTTATTGATCGAAAGCTTAGTGTCAGAAGGTCGTCTTGTGGTTGGAGGACTCTTTTTCAATTGAAATGTTCAAATCTAATAAGATGGTAATATCCATCACCTACCGGAAAGCCAAAGAGGAACAGGACAAGCCTATTTAAGGGAGGCGCTTAAATGAAGGAAACACATGACAAATGATTCGTTTCCTAGATATGTTCAAGGGAGTAGCCTCCTGCAACAGACCCTCCAGTATGAGGAGAGTACCAATGGATTGGTACATGTCACAAGCCACCTTTCCTGGATGTAGCCAGGTCTAGAAAACCTAATGCCCTTTCCTTTCTGGAATGCATCTGCTTTCCTGACTATGTTGTCTGTAAGAGTGATGCCCACCATCAAAAGGAACTTAGTGAAACTTCATCAACTCCAAGATTATATATTTAATGATCTTTCATTTTCATTCATCATATCCTACTACAGACATATTAGCTCATCCACGTCCACTGAAGTCATATTCAGCAACCAGGAAATGGAAGTAGCCTAGATGTCCATCCAATGATGAGTAGCTCAAGCATTGTTATGGGAGAGGGATCAGGAAAATTGTAGGAGCCATAGCAGCACGAATTCTGTTGTGAGATTGTGTCTCCTCGATATGTCAGAGTGGCTATACCTTGGGGTCTCATCACCAGGCTGCCTAAAGAAGCCCTGACAAGTAAGACACCAATAAACATACTAATGTGGAAATGGGAATGCTCTTAGTGTTTGGCCTCGACTCTAGACAAAGAACTACAGCAATCGGAGAATACTGAGAGCCTGAGAAAGGCTCTTCCAGCGGAAAAACCCTCTTGTTGTTATCCAGTCATCTGTTGCTTTGACGAAAAATGCCCCCATGGCCTCCTGTATTTGCATGATTAGTCCCCAGCTGATTAATCGTTTGGGAAGGATTAGGAGGTGTGGCCATGTTAGAGTATGTGTGTCCTTGTTGAAGAAATTATGTCACTGGGAGTGAGCATTGAGGTTTTAAAAGCCCATGCCAGATCCAGTCTCCCTACCCTCCCGTCTCTCCAGTCACTCTGAATGGTGCCTGTGGATCAGGATATAGTCCCAGCTTCTTTTCAAGCACCATGCCTTCTTGTCTGTCCCTCTGCCTGGCACTGCACTCCCATCATGAAGATGATGGGCTAAGCCTCTGAAGTGTAAGCCAGCTCCAGTTAAATGCTTTCCTTTATAAGAGTTGCCTTGGTCATGGTGTCTCTTCACAGCAATAGAAGAGTGACTAGGACAAATACCATATAGTCAGCCCTGAGATAATATGCATACAAGTGACATTACATAGACTAAGAAAGTTATATTTCTGTATCTGTACTTAGCAATATGAATATATATGTATATGTATATGTATATGTATATGTAACAATAAGTTTCTTTTAAAAATAAGCCATGAAACTGAAAGAGCAAAGGGGTACATGGGAGGGACTGGAGAGAAAGAATAATTATATTACAATTATATTATTTCAAAAAATACTTTTAAAATCATTGTAAAAGTGTAGTACATTTGCATGATTGAATATTTATTATCTTGCTGTTGAGAAAAATGAAATTCACAGATAAATGGGAGCAAAAGATTTGTAGATGAGCCATGTGTAAAATGACTTAATCCCATCACCAAGTATAACCAAAGGTGTGCTTTGATGAGGTGCTCTAGGTTGCCAGAAATCCTGAAGTTCAGATTCTGTTAGATTCTAGTTCTGAAGCAACTGCTGAAAAGCATAATGTGCTTTGAATTCAGGGTCACTTCTTTGTCTCTATTCTTTTAAGATTAAATGATAGGTTCAGGCAGGGAGCCCTTTCTCCTCTACAGCTCTGAGAACATTCCTGCCATAGGTCTGAGACAGTCTTGCTTCCCACTTTAGCCTTTTATGTTTAACTCCCTAGATTTGGAAGTTGGACTTTTCATAATTATTATTTCAGTTTATTACCATTTTCTCTCATTTCCAATTATTTATCTGTGTATATCATATTCTGGGAGAATTTTTTTCAATTTTATCCTGTGTTATAACTAATGAGTTATTTTTTTCAGCCACTACATTTTTAATTTTCAAGATCTTTTTCAAATGTTTCCTTTTATTATTTTTTATTATTATACATTGATTATTATATTTTTCCTTTTACTGTCATATATTTGCTATTAATATACTATAATAAAATAGATTCCTTTTTGTTAGCCATTATCTTTTATAATTATTAATTATCATTTTTTTATTATTATTATTATTATTATTATTATTATTATTATTATTATTATAACTACTGAGTGTGCATATGGTGTGATGTGGGTGCTTGCCTGTGTAGAGATCAGGGGACAATTTTCAGGAGTATTTTCTCTCCTTCCACCATGAACTCCAGGAACCTAGCTAGGACCTTCAGGCTTGCATGGCCAGGGCCTTTCTGCCATCACATGGCATAAACATTTATTCTATAATACTTTTTTCAGTATCCTTTTATATCCCTCTGGAGATATTAAGAATACAGGCTTTGCAGATTGTAGTTCTAAGAATTTGCTCTGTAGTTACTTGCTTCCATATGTTTGCTTTGGTCTCTATGTGTCACAGCTTTCCCATACATAGACCATGATGCGTAGTGAACTAGCTTTCCTGTTCTGTAAAGCAGTCCTCATGTGCTTCTAAGAGAGTTCCACCTCTCCCTAGGTGAGCTAGGCTGATGTTGGTTTAGCAAAGCAGGTTTCCTGAGTAGAACAGGAGTTTCTGGGAGAGGCATTACTTCTAAGTTAACAAGACAAATGAGGTGTGTTATAAGAACAGCCATCCATCATCCTTCCTATGAAATTCTTAGCCCTCTTCCCTCTCTGTCATTTTTCTAGCTTCTGATAATCTCCTTGGGCTTTCACTTCCTGTGAGATATATATATATATATATACCATCTTTATAGTATATATATGGTATATATATATATATACCATCTTTCATGATTTCTGTTGTAGACAAGAATGTTGAAAGATGAAGAAAGATGAGGAAAGGAAGATATGTCAGCTGAAGATGAAGGATGGTTTGAAAAATACAACAACAACAACAACAACGGGGAAAAGGCATAAAGTATTACCAAGTATTTTGAGATCAAGAACCATGCCTCTTTTTGTTCATTTTTAAGTAACTACCTATGTCTACTTATGTGCATATACCTGCATGTGCATGTGCTGCCTTATGAGCACAGGTATCCTACAGGCCAGAGAGGAAATTGGCTCCCCTGGGGCTGGAGTTACAGATGCTTGTGAACCACCTAATGTGTGGCTGAAAGTAAACTAGGATCCTCTGGAAGTGCAGCAAACACTCTTAACCACTGCGTCACTTCTCTACCCCTCGTGGTTGCTCTTTGAAACTCATTAAAATGGGAACAAATGACTATGGGAGCTTGCCTCAAAGTATTATCCTGGGAGTCTGTTACAGTTAAGAGTTGGAAAGCACTTAGATTTAGATGGCATTTGTTTGCATCCTCATGAATGGGCACTCAAAAGAGCAAGGGCGCTTGGACTTCACCATTTGCTACTCTTCACTCAAGTAAAGGACCCTGGCAAAGCCCAAGCTATGATGACGACTACACAAGTGGCTTTACCTCTTCTATAGACAAAAAGATCTTATCAGTAATTTCATTAATACATCACATTTTAACTCAGCCCCCACAGCTGTATTTGCGTGCAATACACATGTAAGCTTGAATTGAACTTATATTGCCTTAGTAGTGACACACTTATTCTAAAATTTAAAAATAAAAATTTATTATCTTAATATTTCTTTGAAAAATGTCATGTTCTATTTTGACAAGCCACTAGTTCTGGGACACACCCTCTTTTTCTTTCACACTGGGGTTTCTCTCTTGAAGCAAGACATCCCCGTGGGGTGTTTTCTAGGGAGAAGCCACTCTGTCCCATCCTAATGGTTCTGCTACAAATATATGTGAAATGCAGTGACATTAATTTCAGGCACATTTTCAATTTAAAAGAATCTGGCTTTCCATTTTGTCTTTTATGTTGTTTCAGTGAAGAATTGGAGACGGGAATGTTTACATACATGTAAGGCATTGTCTACTGCCTTAGAAGAACAATAAATACATGCATGGAGAATTTAGTTCCCATGGCATGAGGTAGTGAGATGCTGCTCCCAGGCTGGTAGACACATGACTTCTGTCTGCCCCTGTTCACTCAAGGCCACAGAGTAAGACAACAATGGGAAGGTCTGGGTTTGCTTTGGTTAGTTTTGTGTTTTCGGTTCTGGTCATGAGCTGCTTGATTCCTGACTTTCAACTGTAAATGCAAAGGGAATAAAGTAACCTTCAAAATAAGAACTACTTCAGCTCTTCCAGGGACCAGGTGACCTGTTAATAGACCACATTACCTCGCTGAAAGTGGGTTTTCTAAAGCTGCTATATAGGACTGGATCTTAACAGAAAACACAGCCCGGAACAAACACCTATTGTAAAGAGCAACTCCGCAGTCTGTAACACTGGGTCAACAAGAGAGGTTTTCATTTCAACTGCAAGGTAATTTTGCAAAATCATCTCTTCTGTTTTAAAGATGTGTCCACACATGCACACACACGCACACACTTTTCCTTTCTATTCAGTTATATTTAGCATGGTTAAAAGTTTAATAATCTATATGTTTATCTCTATATTTTTACATTTTACCCTCATATATACATATAAATCACAGTTCTAGGAAATAACTCATGTTAACCTCCAACTCACATGATGCCCAGCTATCAAGCAAGTCATGAAAAGCAGGTTTTTACATACCTCATTTCCCTGATTCTTGTCTCTGGCCACATAGTGCCTGTTGCCCCAGATAGCGAATGACGGAATACTCCATCTCACTTGTAAAAGCCAGCAGCACAAATTAGCCGCTGAGCAGAATGACTGTGGGGCCAGAGCATGCACGGTAATTTTCTCTACTTCCTGTTCCAAGATAGTGTGCTTTTATCAAATGAAAGTGCTCCTGTACAAAGTAAGCCCCAAGATAAGTGCCTTGCTTAGCTTGCAGTTGTTGCTGTACTTGTTGTTGTTCTGGTTTTTGTTTCATGGTTTTTCTGTAAAATTCTGGTGAATATGAAAACTCAAGCGCAAATCTGTTTACTAAAGTTAATGTTAGAGATCACAAAAGTAGACTTTATAGATTTAGTCTTGGAAAATGGAAATGAAAGATATCTGGGGATCTATATTTTATTACATGTACAATTATTCCCCCAGAAGAATCAGACATGGTTAGAGACTGTTGATCAATACAAGTAATTAGTTTACAATCATTGTTCAGGATGAATGATAGAAGTCATTTCATTATAATTACATAATACTATGTCTGTTCTGACCCTATCTATTTAATTTCTCTCTACATATTCCAGGCCTTCCTCTGGGGTTGAGGAAGCAATAAATATTAGTGGGATGAGTCTTGGTCTCTCGGGAGCAGAAACTATTTGGCTTTATTCAGCACTGAATTCACACATCTGGGAGAGTGTTCTGTGAGAGCTCAGTACATATATGCAAATGAGTGACTCCTGTCTGTCAAGGGAATCAAGTTCACAGCCTTGGAATTTTGCATTGACCCGAAAGCAGTCGTAATGTTCAATGCTCCAACAAAGAGAGAGAAAACATACAGCCTACGCCACAGTGGGGCTTGCTGTGCAAATGTAACACTGTGTACTCTTCAACAAACAACTACCTCAGTGGGGAGTAACGGAATTGAAAGGTGTGTCTTTAATGCTGCACATCAAGGTTGTTTTACCCTTAAAGATAGAACTAATAGCTTCCCAGGAGCTCTGGTCTTCCTGCCTGACTTGACACTGTACAACGTCTCTGGCTACCCCCCTTTTCACAATACATGCCAGACCTTGCTGAACTCCAGAGAGTTTTCTAGGTAGCATTTTTTATTCTGCTTTCATTCAATTGGCTTTGGGTTTCCTGTGAACTTATTTCATCTCATCAAACCTAACTTTCCACTTGATCAGTCACATTCCATCACTGCCTGTCTTCACAATCCCTGGACAAAATGGAGCCAGAGATGCTTGTCATTCAGAGGTAGCAAAAATGTTGCTTAAAAAAAAAATCTTGCTCATGGCACAAACTGTAGGTTGCATGTTTTGGTTTTAATCATCGATTATTATCTCATTTGAATAAGTTATATCTCAAACTTTAAGAGGAAACAGACAAGCAACTCCTGGAATTTATAGAGCTTGGCTTTTATAGAAGAACTACATCTGATATGCATAGCTGCTCTGTGTTTTCAGCTTCCAGTTAGAGTTCAGTTAATTTCATTGCCATGCCTTCTTTCTTTGAAATGTTCTTTGGGAGAGTTCTGGGGACAGGCATTCACTTTTATGTATTTTGATGAGTGTTCTTGAGACTATAAAAACCTTTGTATATAACATAAGCAAAATAGACCCAAATTATGTCAAAAGAAGAAGTTTAAACCCTTTGCTTCTATTACCAACAACTTCCTGTTCCTGTGTATTTTGTACAGATTCTTTCCCATTCTACATGTAACATCTATATAAGGCAGGTGCCAGGACAGGAAATGAGTGTATTTACACATAATAAAGTGGGTTTAATGAAGGGAGTGATAGCACAATAACGTGCAATATCTATACCAGGACGGCTTAGGTGAAAATATAAAGTGATATAAGAAGATGGTCAGTCATCAGAAAAGTGGAGTGCAGAGATGGCCTAGAGATTAGAGCACTCACTGCTCTTGCAAAGAGCAGGAAACCAGTTCCCATCACCCATGTTGGATGGCTAACAGCCACCTGTCACTCTGGCCCTGGGGTTCTGACACCCTCTTTTGCATTCTGTAGGAAGCTGCACATGTGCATAGACACACACACACACACACACACACACACGGAGAGAAAGGGGGAGGAAGACAGAATAAATACTTTTTAAAGTTATCAGAGGTGAAACAAAGTCACTGTAAATGAAGAACAACTTAACAGAGGTTCTGCCCTTTGTGGAATGAACCAGGGGCCAGGACCTCACTTTCCTGTCCTCTGCAACCATACTTAGTCCCCATAGGCTGAATCATAGGCCACGGCCATGAGACAACAAATGAGCCCAGTGATGTAATAATCTGTGTAGATCTGCAATGATGACCCCCAAACGTTGGACAGAGTGCAAGGATGGAACAAGCCAACAATACCCAGCCCAAGATCCATGAAGAGCTTAATTTTGTCATGGTGAACTCTTTCAGAAATGACTGGTAGGCACATGTACAGAGAGGATTCCAGGGCATCCTTTACTAGGTGGTTGTTGGTTTTCACATCTCTAAGCTTTGCCAAGAAAGAGACATTCAAGTACAAGCAAGTCTTTTAGCTTTAAAAACAAATAAATAAATAAATTAGTCTCTAACGAAATTAATCCCTCTGGGTTTTAAGCTCTTGCTAATATTCATGTGATGCTCTGAGTTGTCAGAGCTTTGGCTCAACAATATCAACCAGATCCCCCAGAGGTCCCAGGGACTAAGCTATCAAGGAGTACGCATGGCTCCAGCTTCATAAGTAGCAGAGGATGGTCTTGTCATGTGTTAATGGGAGGAGAGGTCAAGGGGAGGGAGGATGTGTTAGGGTGTTTCCAGAAGGGAGGGAAACCAGGAAAAGGGATAACATTTGAAATGTAAATAAAGAAAATATCCAATAAAATAAATAAATAAATAAATCTTCTAAAAAGAAAGCTCTACTTGATATATGATAATTTTTCATATTTTTGAGGTTGGTGATGTGATAAATGACCAAATCTAAGTAGTTTATATGTGGGTAAACCACCACCAGTTTGTGTGCATTAAAAAAAAAAGTGGTACATATACACAATAGAGCATTATTCAGCCATAAACATTAAAATCCTGTGGTTTATAGAAAAATGGATAAACCTACAGGATATTAAGAAAAATAAGCCAGGCACAGGAGGACAATAGCCCATATGATTTCGCTCATATGTGGATGCTGAAAATGTTTATCTCATACTAGTAGTAAGTATAGTAGTGATTGCAAAGACAGGGAAGCTCACAGGTAGAGGGAAAGGAAGAGGCTGATTAACGGGAACAGTGCTATAATCGGGATCAAAGAATGGCTATACAATTAGTCCATAATGACCTAAATGTTATAATCTTTAGAAGGGAATTTTAAATGCTCTCACTACAAAGAAACAATAAATTATTAAGGTGACACATATGCTACGCCTGATAGGATCATTATAAATTGTATAGCAAAACCCATATTCATGTGTGAAATCATTTATACATCGACTGAAAATAAAATGTGTTTTAATACTACGACGATTTAGTAGAATACTAGTATTGTGTTCTCCCCTAGGGCCAATTTAGTCACATGTTCTTATCCTTTTAACAGTGACAAATAGGAATTACAGCTCATGGAGTGGGTTTATTAGAGTCGATCAGAATGCGGTCGGGTATCCCCATAACACTCAGGCCAGTATTGCATCCATGAGGTCTTTATCAGAGCCACCATCATGACCAAATTAACATCTTCAGTGCCTTGGGTTTTATTTATCTTCATTGTATTTGTGCTTTGGCCTGGAAGACATTGTTCTTAAAGTGTATTCCATTATTCCAACTTGGTCCTTCATTATATATTTTCCAATCTTTTTCTGTGCATCTGTGCTCTGAAACCCTAAACTCTTCTTTGGATTCCAAAGCCAAGACTGAGGCAGAGCACAAACTCTCTAATGAATCTATAAATAAATAAACAAGTAGAGAGAAACTATAAAAAGAAAACTGGGGGGCTTTCAATCTCCAAAAATGTTGTGGAAGAGCTTTTATTATTCTACATCTAGAAGCTTTCAATCCAGTGATAAACTAATTTATCTTTAATAGCTACATTGATAACATGCATACTATATGGGCTTCCTATTCCTATTCCATTTGAGAGATAATTTTAAATGACATGAGCTGTATACTATCAAGAAACTGTGCATCTTCCAGATTTCCATATGACTCAGGGGAGGAAGGGGAGTGAGCTCAATGCATATTGAGACCATGTTTACTTTAAAGCACACGAAATGACTGTACATAAGATCTTACTTATTATCAGGGTACAGCCTCCTTAATCACACATCAGGCTTTAAATCACAAGTCTGAAAGTCAGTTTTACATCTGGCTATATAAGTTGTCAGAAGACTAAATTTATGGATTTTTACACACTCTTTTGAGATAACTAAGATCTTTCTATAATGCACAATTCTTTCTTTTTAATGGGCTAATGTCTTAGACATGTTGGATCCAGTTTTAAGAAGCATTATAAACAGTAAATAAACCCCAAGGGATTTCAAAATTGATCCATTTTCTGTAAAATTGTCCTTATGGTATTCTTATATCATGATGTAAGACCTGAGGCATTGTGTGCACGTGTGTGCCAGCATGCTGCATGTGCATTTGTAAGCACAAGTCTGGGGGCTACGTGCTTACAAATGCACATGCATTTGGGGGTTGGCCTAATGCTGCTTGTATTCTAACGCTAATTTGGGGGCCCCAAGGCTGTTTGCTCCAAATATAAGAGAGTCCAGAGGTAAGACACTGAGTGACTCTGCCCCAGATAACTGTGATCCATGAATAAAGATGCCAACAGCCAATAGCTGCGGGGGTTGGGGACGGGGAGAAAAATAGGTGAGGCTGGGTTTTGGCAGCCTTAGAGAAAGAAGAGAGAACAGGAAGAGAAGCCACAATTAGACCAAAGAAGAACTGTTGTGTGTAATTTTAATTAATCCACACTTGCTCCAGCTAGGTGCTGGTGGTCTCGCCCAGCCCCTACGGCTACCTTTGCCAAGCCCCTCAGGTCTCTGTTCTTTGCCCTGTGTAAAAGCCTTCTCACCCAGTTCCCATGGCTAGCTTACACTTTTCCCATAAATGCTAGGGGCTGCTGTCTCTCTACACTGACCATTTACCCCTGGGGCTGGCTCTGCTGACCTCCAATGACTGACCGCCACGGCCTGTGCACTCTCTGGTCCACTTGAATTGTCTCAAATGGAAAACAATAGGCAATATTTAAATTCAGCCAGATATCACAACCTCTGGGCTTGGAATCTATTGTCATAAACTCATCAGTTATTCTAGATTAGAATTCATCTGGTGGCGTAGGCCACCACGGGCTCTAACCTGAGCTAACCAGGCTACATGCTCCTCTCTCCACTGCCTGGCCAAAATGGCTTTCTCTATATCCTGTCCTCCTCTTCCTCGCTGGGACCCGGAAAACCCGCCTCCATATCCTCGCCTAGTGATTAGCTTCTGCTGTCTTTATGTAGCCAATCAAACAATTAGGGAACTAGATTTTAGTTATCAGCTCCTCTACCTACAAAGAGGAGAAAGAAGAGGAGAAAGGAGAGCCACCAAGAGTTAGCAGTGTCATGAAAAATGTGGCCATGTGGATGAGTCAATTGGAGCTAAGAGCAGTCCAGATGAAACATGGTAAGAAATCGCTTGGATTAACAATAGAAAGGTAGATTCTAACAGCATGGAGGGTAGGTAATTGTCCAGCTATTGTGCTGCTTAAGGCATATTAAAATATAAAGTTATATGTGTGTATTTTATCTGGGAACATAAACTGTCTAAGGTGGGTAGAAATCCTGCACCAGAATTTTTTTTTTTTTTTTTTTACAATAGCTCTGCTTGCCAGTGGGGGCTGTGTAGGCTAGACGCTCAAGTCAGCTGTCTTTTTCAATCACTTCTTCACCTGGTTCTTTTGAAATGGGTAATCTCACTGATTTGGAATTTCCCTGTTTCTTCTAGTCTGGCTTACCCATGAGCCTATGGGCTCTTTCCCGCTACACCATCTAGATGTCACATTCACCTTTTACATGGATACTGGGGATCTCAACACAGGTCTTCATACTTGCTCAGAGTGGTGGCTCTTCTTGGCTGTCAACTTGACTATAGCTGGAATTTTTTAAAAACCAAAATGGAAGGCACACCTGTGAGAGATTTTTGTTTAATTTGAAGTACAAAGATCTATTTCTAATCCAGATCTTTTGAGCCAGGGAAAGACATACCTTTAATCTGGATCTTGAGGCAGAAAGATACACCTTTAATCCAGACTGTTTGAGATAGGAAAACCCATCTCTAATCTGGACCATACCTTCTGCTGGAAGCCTATTTTGGAAAAATGGAAGCTCTTGCTCTTTGCTGGCTCACCCTCACCTTGCTAGAAGTCCATCCTTTCACTTACATTAGCGCCTACTTCTTGTGGATTCCAGCATATACTGAACACTAGCCGAGACACCAGCCTTGAGGGCTCAGTAGCTACTGGATTCTTGGACTTTCCATTCATGGGCAGCCAATGTTGGATTAGCTTGACTACAGCCTGTATGTCATTCTAATAAATCCCTTTTACACATACATATATGCATGCATGCATACATACAGAGAGAGACACACACATACACACACACACACACACACACACACANAGAGAGAGAGAGAGAGAGAGAGAGAGAGAGAGAGAGAGAGAGATTCATTCTGTAAATTCTGTTACTCAGTAGAACCCTGACTAGTAGTACAAACAATAAGTCCTTTACTAACTGATATCCTCTGTTGGCCCAGACATTTTTTATTCTTTGTTTTTAGCTCCTCATTCTATGCTCGGATTTTAGCACACACCCCAGATTCTGACGATTGAAAGCACAGATGCTAGAGGAAGCGGACATGGATTTGGGTTCTGGCTCTACCAATTGTTGACTGTCTTCCTGAAAAATGAGAATAAAAATGTTCTTCTCACAGGAGTGACAGAAGAGGGGTGTGAGTGTGTTAATTTGGAAAATTCCACTTACAGCTGTTTCAGAACACAAAGTTACTGAAGACAGTAGCTTCATGAACAAGTACAGATGTAAGACTGCAAACTCAGGCTTGCAGATGGTCATATTTTGACATTTTTTTCCTTGCTATGACAGAAATAGGTTGAAGAAACTACAATTTTTAAAGAAATAATGGATTTGACAACATTTAGCTCCCCGTCCCCACCTAAGAATTGCATCATTGATCATTACAAGGAGCAAGTCTCTGGCTTTTATGTTTAAATCCTCTTCATTTTATAGTTGTTTTTTAACTACATAAACAAACAGCAAACTGAAGAAATCTTGCCAGTGTGGCCCAGTTGGAGAGTGTTTCCTAACAAGAGAGAAGTTTGAGATTTGCTGTGTCAAGCCTGAAAACCAGCACAAAGCTCCTGGGTTAGTCAGCAGCATTTGGTGAGCCAGTCCTGGGAGTTGTGAGGCTCCACAGAGCAGCCGAAGTTGTCTGGGAAGCTGGCAAGGCCTGTGACTCCCATCTGTTGCTCTCTAGGCTGTCCCAAATGCACAGGACAAACGACAGCTCAGAGAAGATCACCCTTTTCAGGCAATTCCACATTGTCTTTAGAAGTAAAGGTGCTAAACACAGGTCTCTTTGTTTTATCATGTGATCTCTTTTATCTGTACTGTTTTAAATTTTTAAAAAGTATGTGTGAATGTATGCCACATACATGTGGGTGCTGTGTAGGCCAGAAATGGGTGTTAGATCACCTGGAACTGGAGTTACTTGTGTCCTCAGAAGGCCTGGAAAATGCTCTTTCCCAATGGGCCACCTCTCCAGCCCCTTGCCTATATTGTTTTTAAGACCAGTTCTGCAAAACAAAACACTAAACCATTACAAAAGCTACCTTAATGTGACCGGCCAGTGTCTGCAAAGCAGCCACTTATGTTGTTAAGGATGAAATAATGCTTCTTCCAGTTGCAGCTTACTTCTACTTAAAGTGAGACTGGTGAGGTAACTCCACCTATGAAGTTCAGAGACTGCTCTAAAGTGAACTGGGAAAGGAAACACACAGATGAGCCAGCAAAGTCACATCAGTGGGCACAACACAAACATGAAGCTGGTTGACTACATCTTGCACACAGCAGCCAGAGGTTGGGGAGATCTAGTGTAAAGCAGTGTCTTATGGACACAACACTATTGCACTCACAAACACACGGCAGCTGTGTTTGCCTGCAGGAGACTCAGACTCACGAAAGATCAAGGAAGTACAGTGTGGAGCATAGATGGGGGCTGGGGGGGTGGGCTCACTGGAGTCCTTGCATTTGGGGGCTGCTAGGTTAGGGGCAGTCACTTTTCTTCAGGCAATGGCCCCTGTTAGGTGCCCATGTTCCAGTAGGTGGCCCTAGATCCATGTGCATAAGACCAGTACTGATTGGTGTCAATAGACTGAAGTTGGAAGGGGACATGAAGGGGTAAAGATCTGAGAGAAACTGGAAAAGAAGTTGTAGGTTGATATAGTCAAAAGGTATGTGTAAAAAGAATAAATAAATAAACAAATAAATAAACATACATAACCCTGTCGTGTCAAAGACTAAAATTCTACTTCCATAGAGAATTTGTTACTATCTTACACTCTCTATGACAAAAACAACTTCCCACAAAAATAACCCCCACTGCTATGCTGCTGAATTTTAAACAGAGTTGTGCCCAAGGTTCCTCTCTCCTCTTGGCACTCATCTCTGCCATTCTTTATTAATGACACTGGTCCAGGGGTGTCAATCATTTCAGTACTCACCTGCACTGGATGCACTTCCAGGTCACTTTGTTACTGACTACACAAACAAGGGTGGTGGCCCCCACCCCACACTGGACACAGAGTTAAAGTCTTGTGGGAATCACAGACTTATGTGTCAGCCTGACTTGGAAGTGATCTCTTTCAGCCTTGTCAAATATCTGTCTTGCATTTTCCTAGAGGGAAATTTTTAATTACAAGGGGACATTCCACATGAAAAACCTGAGGAGCAAAGCAGCTTGTCCAGTGGCTATGGATGCTTGTAGCCCAGAACTGTTGGCTTATTTTGCTCCACGTTCTACTATTGCAAACTAATTGTTTTTAAGGTAAATTCATTTCTTGTCATATTAAGAGGTACTTTCTATGTCAAAGATAAAATTTGAATACCATATTTTCTCCAGATATGATTTTGTCCCCTGCTGTGTTTACACTGCATGCAGATAAAAGCAGAATTGGTTTAGGCCACAAGCTGTCAGAGTTCATGCTTCTCAGCCTGAAGCTAAGACCAGAGTAGTGACTTAACCCACATGATTGTCTGCTAGTGGGGTATGTGTGCTTGTGTGTGTTGGGGTGTGTTTGTGTGTGTTGTTGTTGTTGTTGTTGTAGCTAAGACCAGAGTAGTGACTTAACCCACATGATTATCCACTAGTGGTGTGTGTGTGTGTGTGTGTGTGTGTGTGTGTGTGTGTGTGTGTTGGGTGTGTGTGTCTGTGTGTGTGTGGTGGTATTGTTGTTGTAGTTAGTTAGTTAGTTCATCTGTCAGTTTTTTTTCCTTTGTGTAGAATACACCCACCACCTAATAGAATGGATGAGCATATTTGTGTTGTATGACATGATGCCTAAAAGGAAATATGCTGTTCAGGTTCAATATAAAATATCTCATATCTTCAGAAAGGTAGATGACACTTACTAATCTCTATCAAGATGATTTCAAACAAACAAGCACAACAACAACAACCATCAAAAAAGAAAAGAAAAGCAAAAAAACACAATTTACAGAGTCTCTGGATGTTACAAGTGTAGTAGACTGTGGATCATTTTAACCCTATACATTGAATAATGTGTGCTAGAAAGAAAATTTAGATCAGACACCCAAAACATGGTCTGTGAAAATCCAGGGTCTGGGAGAAAGTATGTGCATGTAACTTACCTAGTAAAAGACACATTGAAAGAATAAAGAAAAGACTTAAAACCCCAAAATAAGACTTCAATTAAAATGTTGAAGACTGGACATAGCTCAGTGGGAGAGAGCTTGTCTGCCACCCTCAAGGCCCTATGTTCAATCTCGAGAACAATTAACAGGAAGAGGGTGAAGAAAATCCCAGTGAAATTAAGAATTCAGCTTAAATGGTTTTGATTTATTATTTGTGTATGCACATGATGTGTGTGCGTAGAAATGCATGTAGACATTAAAGAACAAGTTTGCACGGTTAGCTCTCTTCTTTCACCCTCTGCAGGTTGCAGGGACACAACTCAGGTCCTTAGGCCTGCATGGCTGGCAGCTTTGTCTGTTCTTCTGCCTCTTTGGCAAAAGAATTCAATTTAAAATGAATATATTTAGCAGATCCTTCAAGAAAGCATATATGGATAACAAATATCAACCCTTTAAGAAACAAACTAAAACCCCTGTGAGGTGCCATGGCAGGTTCATTGGCATGGTCGGAGGTGAGGAGAATAATGGCAGCTTGCTTGATGACTGGACACTTGGGACCTGTATCCCCTAGCCTTGCAGCATGGAGTAAGATTCGCCAGCTCAGTGGCACCCTCTTCTGTCCGCCCTGCAAAGTTCAAGCACTCGGGCCTCTGAGCTGCTCAGGCAGCGCTGGTTCGCACACTCTCTAATCTTTTGGTTGCCTGTTGTATTTGTCAGAAAGAACCAGAGAAACAGAACCAAGGAGGTTAACTGTATAGAAATGACCTTGAAGTTAGGTGAGCTGAGAAGGCCCTCCATCTGCACACAGTAGATCAGAGAGAATGATGGCGTCATTCAAGTGTGAATCAAAAGGCATGAGACTCAAGAAGGAAGAAAATGGGCGTTCAGGTACCTTCTTGTTTTGGACTCTCCACAGATGGAGTGACGAGGATCCCGGCTCACATTGAGGGGAGACCCTCACTCCTCAGTCCACCAGTAAAAATGTTTGTTTTTCTGGAGACTCCATCACAGATACAAATTGGCAGAGGTTACCCTATGGCTCACTCAAGCTAACACAAAACTAACTGACAACTGTCAACAGAGGTGCAGAGACCTGTGTCTCTTTCTGGTCTTTTCTCTTTCACTATGTGAAAAATAAACACTTTTTAAAAGTCACTTGGCTCTTTTTAACTAGATGTTATACCTTTTAAATAATTTAAAGCATTTAAATCATACATGCTTTTTAATCACTTTATAATTCATGTCCTTGTCTAGTTACAATTTTTTCCAGATTTAGGATTGTTTTTTTTTCTCTCTGGAAGTGATTTTATAAGACGCAAATGCCACTCACTTTGGGGTTTTGTTTGTTTGTACTTTTTTCCTCTTCTTCTTTGTTTCTTGTGATTTTTCTTTTCTTTCCAAAGGGGAAAGAAAAGCCAGGAGGATGGCAGAGCAATGGGAGGATCTGATTGGGTATCTGATAGAAGGATCATATTTGGAAGTTGGCTTCCCCTCAGTCTCCGTGTTGCATGGCATCCATCCCTTAGAGCTCCCCCATTCTCTGTCCAGCAACATTTCCAAAATGCATTACATAATGGACTGAGCAGGTGGCAGCATCTTCAACTGCTAGAAATTTCTGGTTTTTGGCCTTTCTTGTAAAACATTTAAAATAAATTGCAGTAAAAGTTAAAAAAAAAAAGGAGCCAACCACATAGATTCCATTAAACATTGGGTTCTAACTTTGTGATGCAAACATTAATGCTCAGTACAGAGAAAGAAAGAAAGAGAGAGGGGGGGATTTATATTTCCCCTTAAGTTAGACAGCAGTTCACTTTGCAGATGGATATTATAGGATGAAATTATTATTTTCAAGATCTAAACAACTGCAGTGGTTTTAAATATATATTCAAAATCTATCCAAATATTTTGCTGTGCTGGCAATGATCATTTAAGGGAAGTCAGACTAGAAAAGGGGAAAATAAAGATGTCTAAACTTTTTTGACCATAGAAAATAATCAAGAATATATATTGTCTTTCTATGAAAAAATTCTACTTGTTCCTGTAACAACTTTGGCAAAGCATGACTCTCTATTACCCCTGTCTGTTGTTTCCTATCTGTTGCAGTTTCATGACTATAATGGCTGCTGACTTGAAAAGCACTTATCTTAAAGGGAAAGCTTCGTCCTTGGCAAAATAAACGTGAGTTTATCCTACTTGTGTCTACTTGTGTCAGCGCTCTTGAGACCTAAAGGTAGTGTCTTGTTCATTCTTCCATCTCCACAACTGCCCCTTTATTAGTGGGCACTGTGGGTACCATGATAGGCGAAATGTTTTCCATAGATGGCATAAGGCCCCCACCATGCAGCTCTTTTGTAGTTATCTTATAAATTTCTTCCAGCATAGTAACAATACTTTTTAAATAAAGTTGTTTTCATTTTTTCCTTTGATTAATGTTGTATTGCATTATGATGAGAAAAGATACATAATTTCAATTTATCTGAATTTGTAAACATTTAAAAACATATTTTGAGTAAATAGACTTATATCACATTCTTCTTCCCCTTTTCTACCCCAACTCCTCCCAGAGGGCCCTTCAAAACTTATAATACCTTTCATTTTTTATCCTATTCTTTAAAATTTATAAAATACTGTAACAATAAAAATGAGTATTATAAAAGTTGTTTGGTATAAAACAACGATCAACTGAACAGTCTTATGTAGATGCTTGTCTACAGCAATACTGAAAATACATAAGTTTTTCTCAATATAAATTTCAAANAACTCCAAATATATTAACTGTATAATATTTTAAAATAATATCACTATTAGTTTTTTATGAACATAAATAGATAAAGTCTTTTTGTTTGTTTGTTTGTTTGTTTGTTTTGTTTTGTTTTTAGTAGAGCTTAAAATCTTGGCTCTTACTATGGTACAAACACAAAATAAGAACATTCTTTTGGGACAAGGTGGTGGTGGTGCATGCCTTTAATCCCAGCACTTGGGAAGCAGAGGCAGGTGGATTTCTGAGTTCGAGGACAACCTGGTCTACAAAGTGAGTTCCAGGACAGCCAGGGCTACACAGAGAAATTCTGTCTCAAAAAA
>NC_034599.1:4667341-4707997 GCF_900095145.1 Mus pahari | reverse complement strand
GCATTTTCTCAATTAGTGATCAAGGGGGAAGGGCCCCTTGTGGGTGGGACCATCCCTGGGCTGGTAGTCTTGGGTTCTGTAAGAGAGCAGGCTGAGCAAGCCAGGGGAAGCAAGCCAGTAAGGAACATCCCTCCATGGCTTCTGCATCAGCTCCTGCTTCCTGACCTGCTTGAGTTCCAGTCCTGCATCCTTTGGTGATGAACAGCAATGTGGAAAGTGTAACCTGAATAAACCCTTTCCTCTTCAAGCACTTCTTGGTCATGATGTTTGTGCAGAAATAGAAACCCTGACTAAGACAGAGCTTTTTGCTTTTGCATCTTCTTTCACTGTTGTGTCAATGTTTTCTATGGTATCTTCTCCACCTGAGATTCTCTCTTCTTTCTCTTGTATCTCTTGGTGATGCTTGCATCTATGACTCCTGACCACTTTCCTAGGTTTTCTAACTCCAGGGTTGTCTCCCTTTTTGATTTCTTTATTGTTTCTAGTTCTGTTTTTAGATCCTGAATGGTTTTGTTCAATTCCTTTACCTGTTTGATTGTGTTTTCCTGTAACTATTTAAGAGATTTTTGTGTTTCCTCTTTAAGGGCTTCTAGCTCTTTACCTGTATTTCTTTAAGTGAGTTATTAATGTCCTTCTTAAAATCCTATACCAGCATCATGAGACATGATTTTAGATCTGAATCTTGCTTTTCCAGTGTGTTGGAGTATCCAGGACTTGCTGTGGTGGGAGACTTGGGTTCTGATGATGCCAAGTAACCTTGGTTTCTATTGTTTAATTGGGTTTTTTTTCCTTTTTTCCTTTTTATTTTTTATTAAATATTTTCTTTATTGATATTTCAAATGCTATCCCGAAAGTTCCCTATACCTTCCCCCTGCCCTGCTCCCCTACCCACCCACTCCCACCTCTTGGCACTGGCATTCCCCTGTACTGGGGCATATAAAGTTTGCAAGAACTAGGGGCCTCTCTTCCCAATGATGGCTGGCTAGGAAGCTGGAAAGAACCCTGATGCCCCTCAACAGAAGAATGGATACAGAAAATCTGGTACATTTACACAATGGAGTACTATTTGGCTATTAAAAACAATGAATTTATTAAATTCTTGGGCAAATGGATGTATCTGAAGGATATCATCCTTTGTGAGGTAACCCAATTACAAAAGAAGTCACTGATAAGTGGATATTAGCCCAGAAACTTAGAATACCCAAGATACAATTTGCAAAACACAAGAAAACCAAGACAAAGGAAGACCAACATGTGGATACTTCATTCCTCCTTAGAATAGGGAACCAAATACCCATGAAAGGAGTTACAGAGAAAAAGTTTGGAGCTAAGATGAAAAGATGGACTATCCAGAGACTACTCCACCGGGGATCCATCCCATAATCAGCCACCAAACCCAGACACTATTGCATATGCCAGCAAGATTCTGCTGAAGAGACCCTGATATAGCTGTCTCATATGAGGCTATGCCAGTGTCTGGCAAATACAGAAGTGGATGCTCACAGTCATCTATAGGATGGAACACAGGGCCCCCCAATGGAGGAGCTAGAGAAAGTACCCAAGGAACTGAAGGGGTCTGCAACCCTATAGGTGGAACAACAATATGTTGCTTATGTTCTTATGCTTGCCTCCCACCATCTCTAGTGCTACCTGCCCTGGCTATGTCTGACTGGAGCCTGTCCTTCCTGTGATCCGGGTTGTGTCAGAACTCCTCTGAGTCAAGCTGTCTCTGTGATCCTGTGATTCTGGGATCCTGTGATCCTAAGATCCTGAGATCCTGGGTGTATCTGAGCTCCTGGGAGTCAAGCTTCCTTTGGGACCTTGAGATCCTGGTATGGCCAAACTCCTGTGATCCTGTGATTCTGTGACCCTCTGACCCTTTGACCCTCTGATCCTCTGATCCTCTGATCCTCTGATCCTCTAATCCTGGGTGTGTTAGAGTGCCTGGGAGTGGAGCAGCCTCTGGTTGTTGTAGGGCTGACTGCGGAATTTGCTCCCAAGGTCTGCTCAGGGCACCAGCCCAGACCTAAAATTGCTTTCTTGGTGAAAATGATACATATCCCATCTATTCTATTCCTGTAGTATCTGAAGAACTCTAAGTCATCGTACCACAGAAATACTTTCACACCATAATAGCCAAGTTAGGGCAAAAATGTAGATGTTCAACTATAAAGGAATTAAAGAAAGTGATTAGATAGAAATATATTTTATATAATAGAAAACTCTTAATCATAAAGAAGTCCACAATTATGTAATTTATGGAGAAACTGGTGCAACTGGATATCACATTAAGCTAATTAAGCCACTCTCAGAAAGAAGAACACCACATGTTGTTTCTCTTTAGTGCTTCCTAGATTTTTGGCACACAAGATTTTATCCATGCATACATTAAATGAAAATGGAAGTGAAATTGTCCATAGAAACAAAGGGAATTAGCAAGAAAGATAGGGATGAAAAATAGGAAATGGGAGGAATAAGAAGACAATTCACTAACATCCAATATATACTGGTAAGAAAATCTTAGAGTGCAAGATCCAGAAGTGCTAGACTGTTTTCTGGCCATAGCAGGGCAGTTGCACACAGCAACTCTAACAGTATGCATAAGGCAATCTCAAGTTCAAGACAGGAAAAAAAAATCCCTGCATAGGAAGATCAGAGGTAGGTTTGAAGTCCCTCCTTAGCTGAGGGAGTTTGGCAATAGCTAGCTTCCAAGGGAGCAAGAGTCGGTTTTCCTTAAGGATGTAACACCTGGTAGGTAGATCATACTGCAAGATGACTGCACACCAAATACATGGGCAGCATAAGCAGACTGAATGAGTTGTTTGTTTGACTGATTTTGAGGGTAGGGGAGAAAGACTGGCTCTGAGAGGAATTGAGAGGGGTGTATGATAATGTTCAAAATATGCTGTATTGCATTCTCAGGCAATTCATAAAGTGTTAAGAATAATATTACAAATGGTACATTGCTTCATCCACTTTCCAGTTATTTCTCAAACCCTGTGCCATGGAAACAAAATGAAGCTGCCGTGCCATTCTCTCACTCCTAGCAGCCATTGATTTAGGCAGAAATCTTAGAGAATTGTTAAGAGATGAAAATGCTCAAATGCCTAGCACCAATTATGTTAGTGGATTTATTATAACCATGGAAAGAACTATACAGCAAGATGAATCCAAGTGAGCATTCTAAAGTGGTGTGGCTTTGAATCCTCAGCCACACCACCCTAAGTGTGCCTGGTCTTGGTAGTGTGATGTCATTTTGAACAAGCATATATGACCATCAGCATACCACTCCCCTGGGAAAACATCATGGAATTTGGCTTCAATTTTAGCTTTGTGACTTAATAAGTATACGATTTTTAAGCTAATAATTAAAGTACTCTTGGCTACAATTTCTCCAGCTGTGAAAGAGTAATAAGATTATTGAAGTTGCAGGATTGTTTCAATAACTAAAATTAAAAAGAAAAATAGTTCACAGCCAGACACCTTGTATCGAGTCTTCAGGAGGAGGTGATAAAAGGAGAGAAAGGGGGAGGGGAAGGAGCAAGAGCAACCCAATTCTGGAGTAGAGGGGTAGAACAAGGAACTACAAGGTGTATATGTAGTAGTCAGGTAGAGGCTTGGTAAAGTGAAGTGAATATTCTAGAAAGAAGGAGTGCACTATGATCTTACAACTCAAGATAGTTCAAAATTGTTTGATGGAACAGAATATCCCAAAAATGAGCTGAGAGAAAAACAGGGTGGTTGTGAATGGAATTTTATATTAGGATGCAGTGTTAGACTTTATCACAGGTGACAGGCACCAAAAGCTACTAATTTAATCTATAGTTACAAGGGACAGGAAGCAAAATGACCAGTCAGGAGTCAACATTCAAAGGTTTATTTGGTACGTTGATGGTCTACATTGGAAAGGCAGAGAGCAGTGGGAACTGAGAACCACACCAGGACAGTTTCCAGAACCCACAGATGGAAGGTGGCTACCCTGTCATGGCTCGAAGCCCACTATCCTCCCTACCTACCCTGAGTGCTTATCACACGAACTGTATAGTAGAGTATACTCCAAAAAGACAGGAGCCCCAGCCTGTTTGCAGCCTTCACACAGCCTCTGGCACATGAAGAACATTCAACAGATGTGCATTGATGAAGAATATACATCTGCCTCTAGGACCTCTTTTGGGCCTGTCCTTTTAACTCTTCATGGGGATGTGAGGACACTTTCAAGTACTAGGATGATTCAGTGTCAGTCTCACAAAGACTGCTGATTTCAAGTAAAATCGCATTAATCATTGAACAGTAACTAAATGTGGGGTCATTTTTGTCCATTAAAGCTCACATGTAACATACATTTTTAGACTTTCAAGGAAGGTAAATGTCAGTGAGTTGAAGTTGTTCTTTTCCTCTTAAAGTGAAAAACAGCAAGTAAAGTAATTTTTTAACCGAGCATGTTTGGGGTGGGTATGCTATTCCCAAACTGTACCATCCTTTGTATAAATTTCAGAATTTGGGGGGGGAGGATTTTTTTAAAAAAGTGTGTGTGTGTGTGTGTGTGTGTGTGTGTGTGTGTGTGTGTGTGTGTGTGTGTGTGTGTGTGTGTGTGTGTGTGTGTGTGTGTGTGTGTGTGTGTAAATGTGGGCATGTGTGCATGGGCAACTTGTCCAAAGGGGGCAGAAAAGATGCATCCTCTGGAGCTGAGTTTCAGGTGTTTATCAGCAGCCTGGTGTGGAAGCTTAGAACCAAACTCAGGTCATCTACAAAAATAGTACATACTATTAACAGTTAAGCCATTGCTCTGTCCCCAAATTCCAGAATATTCTGAATATCAAAAGATAATTTAATTGAATAGAGTATGTTCCCAAACTGGAGGGGGGACTGTGTTATACAGCATTACTATTCACTGTGTACATGAATGCTGGACAAATGGAAAGGAGCATTTCAATATAAAAGGTACTATGTAGGTGAAAAGCTGTGTAGCATTCTGTAAAACAGGCTGACACTGGAGAAGAGAAGAATTTTACCAGTATATAAGCAATTTCATTTTTTTGCATTTTTAGAAGGAAAACTAATTTTTGTCTCTTCTTGTATCAGATTTGATTCCCACTGAAATTTATATTATGCCTGAAATGTCAACTGTGGTTTCTCAGTTTTGCAAAGCCCACTTAGATTACAGCTTCCTGATATAATAGGCTTTTACTAATTACTCTCAAGTTTGAAAAACAATATTAGAAGATGTATTTTTCAATTATATTCTTCTATTCATATATATATATGAATATATATATATATATATGCTACTATACTTCATGTGTCTGTGACACCTATTTTTTTCTGAGGCAATGATTTAGCTATGTTATCCCATGTCCTATCTGATGTTACTGAACAAGCAAGTATCCCTGTGAAATACTGAGGCAAACTTTTAGCCTATCTGTGATGTGTGTGAGCATGAAACACACATACATGTGTTCTTATGCACATGCATGTGCACAAATGGAGGACAGAGCATGATGCCAGTGTCTTTGCCCTTCTCCACCACACTGCCTGGAAGCTCACTGCTGTGGAAAGGCTGGCAAGCTGCAGAGCTCTTGAGAACTGGCTTTCTCCACCCCTTGATGCTGAGGTTACAGACATACATGGTGATGCATGACCTTTTTGCACAAGTGCTGGAGAGTTAAATTTGGTTCCTCATTGCTTGCAAAGCAAACACTCTTGACCTCAGAAGAATTACCCCAACTCCTTAGTGTTTATGTATGCAGCAGATACTGAAAAATCTTTCTTCTATTTTGAGGTATACAATATGTTCACCCTTCTGTGTCATGGAATACACCAGAAGTTATTTTTCCAATCTAACTATATCATTATCAATATTCACTAAAATAATAAAAAGTAGAGCAAATACAGAAAGCATCCACGGAGTCACTTGTAGTCATTAATTTACATCAGGTACGACACAGAATCACCTTGCGGTACTTTTATGGGGCTGATGGGGAGATAGGACTGTTCCCCAGCTTCTTCCTGAATGTGTGAGGAATATACTTTTTGACGTTAATATGGCTGTTGTGTCAGTGGAAGATAGGGACTCTTCAGACCCACTGTGATCTCAGGACCCCACTACACTGTGCGTTTGGCTCTTGGCCGATCTGTAGCTACCCAGAGGATGCTACATTGGCTAGCTACGCAAGAGGTGCATCAACTCTGGCAAGCGGGATTTATGTGTGTGTAGCTATAATTCTTTTCACAGGCATTTTGTTTGGGTTTAAAAAGCAATTACTTAAAAAATAAATAAATAACTGCTGCTGTTATGATTTCTTCTCAGTTCTGTACAATTCATAGATCCTTTCTGAAATGTAAGAGTACAGAATATGTATGTGTGTACATATGTATGCATGAACATATGTATCTTTAATCTATATATGATTCTATGTATAAATACTTTATATTTCCATATTCTTTATTATATTAAAGTACACATAATAGAAAAGACAAAAGGTCAATTGGAGATCTTGAGATTCTGACACTAAAATATGTCAACCATATGTGGACTGCAAAAAGGAAGTACATCAGGTACATATGGTGAAATATTTAGGTTAAAGTTTATCTTTGAAATGTAAATATTGCCAGGGAGCCTTGTCATGTCTGTCATCATACCAGGGGAAGTAGATTGCCACTAAGCCTTACACTTGGCATACACTTGACAGTAAAATGTTACTATCATCTAATTACCATCATATCACTAACTCATAAGTAATCATGTCAATAAATATTCTTTGACTCAAATAGAATTTTGACTAAGTGTAAGATTCAATTTTAAGCTACTGTATATATGTAGTATATATGTATGTATGTATGTATGTATGTATGTATGTACGTATGTATGTATGATGCATGTGAATGGGTACACATGCTTCATGGCATAAATGTTGAGATAGAGAGTGTCTTGTGGGCGTTGGTTCTCTTTGTACCTAGTAGGTCCTGAGGATTAACCTCATCATCAGGCTTGGCAGAAAGTGCTTTTTCTTACTGCCCACAAACTGCATAGTTCTTACATACAAAGAAAGAACTTCTCTTAAAGACATATAAACCACTTTGCATCTGCAGTTATGACATATTAATAATTCCTGGAAATAATATATTCTTAGAAAGCTTATCTAATGAGTACATAGTCACTTTAGTAAGCAGGAATGTGAGTGACAGGCAGGTTCATTTCCCTTCTTTTGACATGCTGAACCTCAGTTGAAAGTACGGACTAATAAGTAACTTTTCTAAAGAGTGCTCAGGTATTCTCAGTATCAGACTTGTCAAAGGTTAGAAAAAGCTTTAGGCTTCACTAAAAGTTTAAGGGAATCAGAATATACTAAGGGAGTTCGGTGCCTGATGCATACTACTAAGGATAAGCACAGGATAATGCATGTTCAGCATCTGTCATCCAGAAAGGATGGGGAGGCATAGAGGAAGCAATGTCTAGTTGAAACAGCAAGAAAGCATCCTGGTGAGGAAAGGCCTGCCTCAGAGCACTCTCCTAAGGGAATCGATTGATGCTGCCATTTTATTAACTGAGTTAAGTAGCCTGCATAAAAGCTTGAGTATGCAATGAGTAGTCTTTTGTCTGTCAACACAGCCCTCTGATACACATAATGTTTCAAAACTATTTTCCTATATAGGCTCATCCAAAAGCAAAGTAAAGTAGTGTGGAAGCTTGTGCAGAATATAGCATGCTCTGTAGAAATACAGAGCTTCAGAATGAGGAAAGACTTCAAAAAGTACTCACTGAGTGCAGTTTAATTGTTGTTTTCTTTCTTGTTGTTTGTTTTGGTTTTCTGTTTGTTTTTATATAAAGAAAATATTTCTATTTGTGTATCAAAGACTCTAAGGTTAACAGTTGATGTAAAAACACAAAAATGGTTTGAAAATCTACAGATAATCACTGTGGGTTCAACATGCTAATTATTATTTTCTAAACAAGCACTCAATTAAGAACAGTGAGGCCTTCTTGTGGAGGCTTTCTTGCTCATATATCACACAAGAACAAGAATTTAGCAGCGATCCATAAACCAAGGCATGTGTGGTCCATGGATCCAAGGACAAGAATGTAAATAAACTCAGTGGGCACCAAAACAAAGGTGGTTCCCTCACAGGGGAATTTGAGGGCACATTTTGCTAAAATAGAGGCAACTTTATTGTGTGGTGATATAGATCATAGATTATTAGTCACCACTAAAGACAGCGGCCAAACCTAGACACTTTTTTGAAATAAGTCAAAAAGGGATCTAACATTGCAAGGCCTGTATTATGAAACTTAAAAAGAAATATATTACTGAAAGAAATATAAAATGACAAGAGGATTAACTAAAAATGGCATAGAGATATTTTGCTACTGCAAAGGCCAAGTATATATCATTTAAGTGATGAAGAGGAAAATGAAAACAGCACAAAGACATTAAAGACTTGAAACTTCAACACAAAAATAAACTTCAAAGGAAACATGAGATAATTTGGAGACCATTGCATTCACAAAGATTTTAATAGGATTTTAAAAATATAAATCCTTTCAAAATTAATAAATTTTGTTTTATTAAAATTAGAACCTTCTTGACAACATGGTGGTGGGCTTTTCTAAATCCAGTCATCAGAAGGCAGAAGCAGGCCAATCTTTGTCCACTGGAGATCACACTGAGCTACTACGGACCCTGTCTCTAAATAAATAAATAAATAAATAAATAAATAAATAAATAAAATAAAAGGAAGACAAAAGACAAAACTCACTACAGAGAAAATATTTACAAAATATTTATCTGGCAGAATAGAAAACAATTTCATAACAAAGAGAGCATAATACACAGGGAAATATTTTAGAATAAGTATGTAGAAATGGCTCAACACTTCAGAGCAGTGGCTGCTCTTCCAGAGGACTCAGGTTTGATTCCCAGCATATGGTGCATATGGTCATTCACAACTGTCTGTAGTAACTCCAGCTCTAAGGCTTCTGACACCCTCTGCTGGCCTCCATGGACATGAGGCACACATATAAATGGAGGCAAGCACTCACATGCATAAAATAAAAATAAATAAATCTCTAAAGACAAATGAATAAATAATCAAATGCCTGATGCACACATAGAAAGCTCCTCAACATGATGTGGCTAATTAGAGGTTCTCACTATAGCAGTCTGATGAGACTGTGGATTACCTGGAGCTCACGCATGCTGGTATCTAGCCCCTTTGGAAAGTACACTTATAATTTCTTATGAAGTTACACACACATGTACCCTCTGACCTGTCAACCTCACTCCAAGGGTTAGCTTTGTAAACCTCCCATTAGTTGCTGTTTGTTTCTCTGTGTGTGTTTTGTTTTTCCAGGAACACGTTGGGAACACTAGCCTCTCAGGAATTCATTCAGTTCGTGAGGACCACCTATACACCCAAGTCGGAGACTCGTACAAGTCACAGTCCCCAAATGGAATCTCTGTTGGTCTTTACATGATGCATATGTGTCCACAATAATCAAAGCAATTGAAGCATGTGTTTCTCACATGCATGGACCTGTTTTAAGCTCAATTCCTTGAATCTGTTTTGAGCTAGAGGCTTCCAACTTGTAATCCAATGTTCTGCCCCATATGATAGAGCCTCCTGATGGAACTAAATCATTCTATAAAAAATTCACTCAACATCAACCTTAGCACATTGTGAGCAGATGTATTGCTCCACTGACTAAAGTCAGTTCTAGGCTGTAACATCTATCCATTTATCATTTTCAAGGACACATGGAGATTGTTCAGTAACAATGTATTAAATAAATAAATATAATTGAATTTTAAGTTGACCCAAAGTTCTAAGTTTGAATCCCAACTTCTCAACCTAATAGCTGGAAATCCAGGCCTACTCCTTAGCCCTGTGGTCCATGGCTTCTTGATTGACAAGATGATGATAATAACATCCATTTGCAAAAATGACCCAAGACTCAGACAAGATGCATCCAAAGCATCCATAATGTTCTTGGGACAGCAGAAGACAATGAGAAAAAAAGTTAGTGTGATTGTAGGAAAACTCTTAATACAATTCAGCTTCTATCAGGATATTTTAAAAATAAGTCTTTTCCCATCCAGAAATAGAGACAAACTTATTGTAAGTTAAAAAAAAAAAAAAAAAAAAAAAAAAAAAAAAAAAAAAAAAAAAACTATGAAAAACTAGGTAATGCAATGGGCCACTAGAAACTGGGAAACTCTTAAAATAAAAAAAAAAAAAATTAAAAAGAAAACAAGTTAGTAAGACTAATCCTGCCAGTAATACTTACAATGGAGCTTTGGCGGGAAAATGAGTAATGTTGAAATCCAAGGAATAAGACAGACACCAGAGCAGGTGTTGCAAGCAGACACAGGCACAGCTTATGCAAAGCAAGCATTCAGATAAAGAGTACAGTTCTCAATAAACACTGCTGAGGAAATTGGTTTTCTATAGTGAAAAAAACACATGTTTACACCTAATAAAGTAAACAAAAACAAAACCAAAACAAAACAGAAAACCCCCAGGTATAAAAACTCCCTAAATGAGAAAAAAGCAAACCTACCAAGGTTCTGGAGAACAACATGGAGAAAATGGACCATGCATCTGAGCAGAGAAGAGTGTTTTAACAAAATACTCAAAAATATTAGCCATAAAGGAGGTGGTCAGGAAAGAAGGTACGTTGCATTTAATACCATACTTGTATCTTTGGTTTTTGCCCAAAGAAAAGGTCATATTTCCCTGTTTGGCCAGGCTGGCCTCAGACTGACAGAGACCTGCCTGCCTCGGCATTGTGAGTGCTGGGGTTAAAGGCGGGCATAACCACACTCAACAATGTTTTTAAGAAGTAAGCCACAGATTAGAAGACCATAACTGCAACACAAAATTGAAAATAAATCATAATGTAAAGAGAAATCCAAATAGGACAGGATTCAAAGAGCAAGCAGAGACAGGATCTCAGAAAAGGATGAGACAGGTTCAGAGCCGAGGGAGGGAAAACTTAGATGGGCCAGTGCACTTTTACTCTGATTTTATATGTACATATGTAAGTATGTGTAGGTATGTATTTTATCTGTATCTGTGTTCTTATGTGTTCCACAGCATGTGTGTAAATGTCAACCACAGTTATGAGTGCCCTGGATGGAACTTGGGTCAATGGGCTTGGTCACAAGAGCCCTCACCCCTCTGAGCCATCTTGCTAACCATAGCCAGGGCTAAGCTTTGCTATGTTTAAAGATTAACAAATGAACACGTATGTAGAAGACTTGCTCAAACTCTGGTAAATAAAAGTAAAACTATAACTAGATAGCATGAAATTTCTGTGAGATTTGAAAATATTAAGACATGTAAAAAAATCTGTAAAGGTTCGAATTGTGTTCCTCAGCCTCAAAATTCACACAATGAACACAATCAAGTCCTAAACCAGTGTCACTAAAGGTGACCTTACATGGGATAGAACCTGAACAGGAGTCATCAGATGAAGGTGAGTTATTAGAATGGGCTTGAATCCAACAGGATGGGAGCGGGGGAAAGATTTGAACTTAGAGATACCTACAAAGAGAAGACAGCCCTGAGGAGAAAATAAGGTTGCTAACATCTCAGGTCAGCTTTGTAGCTTCCAGAAATGGAAGGTAAGAGACTTCTGCTGTAGAAGGGACCTCGGTTTGGGATCCCTTGTTTTAGTGGGACTCAGAGACTCATGCAGTCTGAGCCAAACTTTGTATAAAAGTTGGCCAAGGTAGATGCTTTCCAGAGAGCTACCTGTCTCTGCCTCCTAACCAACCGTTGCCGGGGTTGCAAGTGTGTACCGCCATGCCCAGCATCTTCCCTAGGTTTGTGTATCAGGCTTAGGTTTTCATGCCTGTGAAGCAAGTGATATTTTGACTGAACAATGTTCACGTGCACATGAATAGAGAGGCCAAAGGAAAACCTTAGTTGTTGTCCTTGGGAATGCTGCCCATCTTCAATATGGTCACTAAATGACGTGAAGCTCACCAATCAGGCAGGACTGACTAGACAGTTAGCCCTGGGGATCCTCTTGCCTCTTCCTCCTTGCATGCCACCACACAAGACAGTATTTAAACATAGATTCTGAAGATCAAACTCAGCCCCGTATTTATAAAGTAAAGACTTCATTAACTCTACCATTACTGTGTCCCTTCTGACGTTCTAATAAATTTAAATGGTTTACAAAAAGCATTCAAAGCATGCAGATATGAATGTCCACAGCAGAATTGACTATAATCATCTAAATCTAGAAATAACACAAATACCTAACATAATAGAGTACATAAATCAATTATTGTGCTTTTATGAGATGGGAAAATGCATAGGCATGAATAGGCATGAATAGAAATAAGCATATAAAGTTGATGAATCTCAAATTATCTTGTGAGTTCATTAAGCAAGACATGAAAGAACACAAGTAGCCCAATGCATTCGAAGGAAGTCTACAATAGAATAAATACAGAGTGGTAAATGATAAGTAAAAACAAAGAAATTATCCCAGCACAACTTACTGGGAAGAGGTTTGTGGGCATAGCCTGATATGAACTGTATGTATATATTTTCCTTTATTGAAAAATATTTTTTTCTGTAACCTAATTTACCCATATTATGGTTTACCTTTCCTCCACTCCTCCCAGTTCTCTACCTTCTCTCCTCCAAACCCACTCCTTTTCTGTCTCTCATTAGAAAACACACAGGTTTCTAAAAGATAATAATAAAACATAGTAAGATAAAGTAAAAACTAACACATCAGAATTAGACAAAACAAATCAACAGAGGGAAAAGAGCCCAGGAGAAGGAACAAGCAACAAAAATAAAAAAAATTAAAAAGAAAACAAGTTAGTAAGACTAATCCTGCCAGTAAGACCTGCTCATTCCCACACTCAGGAATCCCAGAGAAACACTAAACTGAAAGCCATACTAAATACAGAGAACTGGTGCAGACCCTGCGCCTTGATCTCTGCGTGTGCATAGGAGCTTTTATCATGCTGATTTAGAGGGCGTTGCTTTTGCTTTTGTTTTGTTTTTGTTTTGTTCTCGCTTTTGCTGTCTTCCATCCCCTCAGGCTCTACATTCCTTCTGTCACTTCTTTTGTAGGGAGGGTTCTCTGAGGCCTGGGGTGGGAGAGAGAGGTTGATGCAGACATCCTATTTAGAGTTGAGTGTTCCAAGGTCTCTCACTCTCTACTTAATGTCTGGCTGTGGGTCTCTGTATTTGTTCCCATCAACTGCAGGAGGAAGCTTGACTGACGATGGCTGAGCAAGGTACTGATCTATGCCTATAGCAGGATATCACTAGGAGTCGTTTTATTTCTACTTTTGTTGTTGTTTCTTTGGGTCTTTATTTGTTTGTTTGTTTGTAAAACAGGATTATTTATTTTTTTCCTGGGTCGCTCTCTGAGCCATCTAGACTCAGTTTTTTTGGTCACCCAAGCAGTGTTGAGTGTGTATACGATCTTGTGGAGTGGTAGCTATAGTAAGGATGCTAGCAAGTAAGGCTGAAGACTTTGTAGGCACTACTTCTAATTTTCCATGTCCAGTGAAATGTGCAGGTGTCTTCAGCAATGGAACTTTGCCATCAGTTGTGAAAAGCAACCTATAGCAACAGTCTGGTTTGTTTAGGAATTCCCAAAGGATCCCTTTGGTTAACAACTCAATTAAATATGACCTAATCCCAGTACTGCAAGCTTTATTTGGTCACTGATGTCCAGTTTGGGCTGTCTTTCTTATTATGTGTATATTTTAGGAAGATTCTACTGTATTGGATTTTCATACAATCCCTCAAATGTCCCTTAAATTTATCTGTTTCTCTTCTCAGTGCCCCACTCCTCTCCCAATCCCTACTTGATTCTCTCATTCCATTGTCTCCCACCCATCCATAATTATCTATTCTATTTCCCTTTCCTACTGAGATCTGTTTGTCCTGACTCATGCCTTACTCTATGCCTAACCGCTGTGGTTTTTAGCTTGGTTATTATTGACTTAACAGCTAATAATGTAAGACCCTGGTGAGCCTTAGCTTACCAGGGACTCCCTGTGTGAATGATACAGAGCCGGGAATCAATGCAAAAAGCAAGAGGAATTTATTGTTCCAACATGTTGGGGTCGCAGTGCATATATAGAGAGAGAATGACATGACAGCCAGTCTGGCAAGCCTTTATACAGTTCTCAAGGCAGCAGCCATTAGACACAATGTGATTGGCAGAACAGTGTGACTTTTAAACTGATTCATCTTTAAGTAATGAGGTAGGTGGCCAATGGTCACGAAATGTGTCTATGAGCTCTGGCCCACAGGTGGCCAGTAGCTGGTGACTGGTCCCTCCTCCCTGTGGTCTGAGGGATGTAATTAGCCCCTCCCTTCCGGATGGGAGGGGTGCTTATGTTCTATATGACCTTTCTCTTCCAGGAGGAGAGGGTCTGGTAGAATTTTCTAAAGTTCCTGAGCTGACCTCTTCAGTATCCTCATGCAGGTGAATACAATATTTATCTTTCTGGGTTGGGGATATCTCACTTAGAATAATTTTTTTCTAGTTCCATCCATTTATATGTGTATTTCATGATTCCATTTTTTAAAGGCTGAGGAATACTCCGTTGTGGAAATGTACCACATTTTCTTTTTCCATGCTTGTTTCCAATTTCTAGTTGTTATTATTACTAGAGAGGGAATGAACATGACTGAACAAGTGTCCACGTGGGAGGATAAAGCATCCTTTGAGTAGATGCCTGAGAGTGGTATACCTAGATCTTAAAGTAAATTGATTTGCATTTTCCTAAGGAGTGCCCATACTGATTTATACATTGACTACTCAAGTCTGCATTCTCACCAGCAATAGTGTCCCCTTATTCCTCATCCTTGCCAGCATGTGCTGTCATTTGTATTATTGATCTTAGCCATTCAGATGAGTATAAGATAGCTAAGGATGTTAAACATTTCTTAGTGTTTCTCAGCTGTTTCTGTTCCCTCTTTTAAGAATTCTATCTATACTGCAACTTTTTAATTGGATTATTTGTTTTCTTGATATCTAGCTTTCTGAATTCTTTATATTTTGGATATTAGCCCTCTATCAGATAGTTTATTACTCATGTATGAGTGTGATATCTCACAATAAAAATGAGAACAAAAATGTAGATGTATCATTACTCTAAAGCATTCATTATGTTTAAGTAATTAACACCACTTTTCTTTTAAATGTATAAGATCTAAGCATAGAAAATTAGCGACTTTCAGTAGAAATTAATCTTTTATCTTCTTTCTTGTGTCTGAGTCCCTCAGTTTAAAGGCATAGCCAACCGGATCAGTAGGGGGAATCTTCATAAGTGACTCTGATGATCTGAATCCAAGTTAACTAAAGTTCTCCATTTATAGGACATACTCACTGGCATTTAACTGTGGCTATATACTTCTCTCTCAGCTGTGTGCACTTATTAATGGGATATAAATATAAAATGAGCCAGTGATTTCTATGAGAAGTTATTTATATATTGGCCATAAATAACAAGGAAGAGTCTACAAAGATAAGTATTATTATTATTATTATTATTATTATTATTATTATTATTATTATTATTATTGCCAGAGCTGTAAAAAATATAAAAATCAAAATTTTGAAGATTTCTGTACTTGAGCTGCTTGAAGGCAGTTTTAAATTTCTCATTCTAGAATTTAATTTCTCATTACACAATCAAAAAATTGAAAATTTTACACAAACAAAGGTTAATTGCATAATTCAAAGATGGTACAGTTGAGTGTGGTTGGTAAGAGACAAACTAAAAAATTACAACAATATACCAAAACAAAATCTTCATGAGGCTCAAAGAAAATTACTAACATTACATCAAAACATCAGCAAGTCTGTCTTATTTTATGATTTCAATTATGCTCTAACTTAATATACTTACTTTGAGGCAATCATTTTTCATAAGTCTTTGTTTCAGTCAACACTTTCAGCTTGTCTGTTATCTACCAATGCTAATAGTTAGAAGACATTAATTTCACTGCCATGTACTGATGTTATTTGTAGAAGACATCATTTTAACTGTCATCTGCTAATGTTAATTGGTAGAAGGTACCTGACATATGTTGGAGGAAAGAGACAGGCAGAATCCAGATAGCAAACATTTTCAAAACTGTAAAATAGCCCACTGTCTCCGTTCTCTACACCCAAATTCTCTTCAAGTTATTTCATCAGGTAGGAATGTTTATGCCAGCGAACACTCTTGATCAATGCTATTATTGACTTTCATGCTGAAAATTCAATGGTCAGTTTATTTATTCCGGTTTTTGTTGTTGTCCCAGGATTGATGTCCTGTCTAGTCTACTTTGATTCATGCCTCCAAAAATCCATTTAATACTTGACTCTAAATAATAAGTCCATATTACTAAGTCTTGCTGACTCTTCCATTCTGAGCATATATGGAAATCTAATAAGCATTTGCAATTTAAATGTCCAGTGTGAGACTCGGATTCCATTTCTTCTGTTCTCCAGTTAGCTTCCCCTCAACAGATGGTCACCACATCTGATTTTGAGTAGTCATGATCCCTTTTTTCTTTTTCCTACAGCTAATATCTATACAACAAGCTATATCTATCTGGAATCCAATCATTTAGAAATAAATCTACTTATAAAACTGTAGCTTATGTTCCTGTCACCTCTGTTGTGCACTAGGCCCCTAACTGGTCTCCAGTGTCTAGCCTTATCTCCTACTCAAAAGTCTATATTTCTTAAAGAATAAAGTCAGACTTGTATCTTTGCTTTGGTAAAAGAAACTATAATTGTCTCCTCCTGCAATCAGTTTGTGTATAAATCCCTTTACAAGCTCTCTGGAGAAATATCAAATGGATATCTTAGAGCTCACTGCTCACCATCTTCTACTATGCTCCAGAGACCTGGATTTGTTTCCTTGTTATTCCTGGAATACCCCAAGCCTATTCCTGGAAATACCTTCCTTCTATTGCTTCAGTAGAATGAGGCCTGGAGAAAATCTACTGGAATTTTGACTAGCTTGATCTTGTGCAGGTATTATGTGAGTAATCCCCAGCTCCTTCTCCCAGTAAAATAACCCTACCTATTAACAACTCAATCAGATCCCTAAGATTCAGTTAACTCTAGCTGTGTCTAGAATCCCTACGTACTTTGGTATGAGGCAATAGTGTACTTTTTATAAGAATGTTTTCAAGAATGGTACAGAAATCAGCCTTCCAAGACAGAATGTCCCTCTACTGAGCTGAGGACCCGTCAAGATTCTTGACCTCTGCAGTAGGCAAACAGAACTCTATCACACACCTCTCTGGAGGTACAGGGAACATCTCATTCTTTTGCACATCCGTGAGGAAATCAGGGCATGGGAAATCAATTCAGAATTGAAAACACATTGGTTGCTGTCATTGCTATAATAGAAACCTGATGACCTGAGACCAAGAAGTAAATTAGTGTCTTTCCCCAGTATCTATAGAACTATGACAGGTTATCTTGTAAATATGCAACTGGAAATCCCAGGTCTCTCATCATGATTGATATCACTAATATTGCAGGCTTTCTCTATGTTCATTCATTATATCTAGCATCCAGAAAGTTATGATTTTTCTTTAAATAAACAAAGCTAAAATTATCAAAGTCAATGTCTGGGTCACATCTAGACACACAAGAGAATTAAGTGATAAAGATGATGGCAAGAGGAAGGCCACATGAACCATGTTTGAATGACAGCATAGGTGACAGATTTGTGTAACTGTCTGAGTGACTTGTCTCTCAACATGTCTATCAGCTTCTGTTACAGTAGTTTGTATGTTAAGAGAAAAAAAATATTCTGAGAACGATTTGTACCAAATAATTAAGGTCGTGTCAACATTGAACAGAAACTGAGCCATCAAGTCAGAAATCAAGTTCTGCTCTGGGGATTTCTTTTTCTTCTCATATTTGCTTCTCATATTTGCTGATTCATTTCCTAGATTATTTTAAGAGGAAGCATAACTTAATCCTTCACAACAGATCCTAGAAGAAATGAAATCCTAGTTTTACTAAATTTAGCAATTTTATAAAATCTCTTATGAAGATAATAGATGTCTCAAACTGTGTATCTTCCTTAGAACTTGGGTATTTCTCTTTCTACTGGTATGGAGAAGGAATTTTATCCCAGTGGAAAAGCACTTTGTCTAATTCTGGGCTCTAGGGAGGGCTGAGAATAACAGACATGAACATGACAGGGCATGTTTATGAAGGACAATGATGAACCTCATCAAACTTGAGTCAGAGTGGCTTTTCTGTTTCAAATGGCAGATGTAAGGTAAAAATATCAGAACCAAGGGATTTTTTTTTTTTTAGATACTAGAAAAATCTTTTACTGCTAGACATATGAAAATAGAGTCTAGGTTTAAGTCTAGGTTTGCAGAAATTATGGAAGTGGGTTCTAATGGGAAGCCAAATCATGGTCATGAGATAAATCATACCAAGAAAGAAACAACATCCCTCTCCTTCTGCCCTGGCTGAGTCAGGACCATGAACCTGAGCTAGCCTTGGTAGCCACAGTTGCTCCAGCATGGAAAAGAGATGACTAACATATGCCCTGGATTCCAACCCTAATAGATTTGCTTTAAATGTTGGGTTTTGTCTCTTCCACAATCAACTTTGTCTTCCTTCTCCTGCACCTCTGTCACTGCCAATATTCCAATTCATGCCATATGAACAAAAGCAGACAGATGCCACCATAGGCTGAGTGCATATTTTTAACTGCCCACTAAGTCCTTTTGACTTGGCCACCAATCATATCAGGCCCTTGACATCAACTTTAGCCTGAAGTTGTAATAACAGTCCATGCATGGACCATTATCTTACAGAAAAAAAATACTTTAGGGCCACCTATCTGAACAAGACTAGGCCCCTCAACATTTCACCATAAGTTGGTGAGGAACTATTAGCAGTTAATGGATGCTGGAGAAGGGTTGTCATTTTCTTCAGTGGTGTAGCTACTAATAAATTGCCCGTGTTCTAGTAAGCAACCTCCAGTTCATGCTCAAATGAGAAACTCCAGTTAAATTCAGGATGCAACACATAAAATAAGACAGGAAAATAGGAGGCGGTGCTTGTTGAGAGGAAGATCTCCAACCAGAGATGGGGAGTGAGAGAAGGGAATGTAATGTGAAATTACTATACAAATTATATAGTATTATATAAATATTATATATAAATATATAAAACTCTGAGATAATAAAATAAAAACACTAAAGACGTCTCCAGGGAGCCTTTGCACTCAGCCAGTTCACCTGTAGACATAACAGCTATGCCACACCACCAAGAACTATGCAGGATCCTACCCCTGTCAAAAGGCCTTCTGTTCACCCTCTTTTAGCTCCACAGTTAGCATTAGAGGAGTCAAAGCATTCAGGGATCACTCCCTCCACAAAAATGCTTGTAAGACTTAATGAGCTGCTAGCAGGAGACAGTGGGAGGAAGCGTTTTGTAAGTGCCTGCCTTGTTCCACACACTGTTGCAAGATCTCATAACTCAGTGGGGAAATTTTGGGAGGGTATTTACATGTACTGTGCACAGAATAAAGACTGAAAATGCTGGAGTCCCCGCTGGATTTAGAGGAAGTTGAAGTCTAAACTACTGTGACCAATGCAATTGATTCTATAAATAAGCAAAAACTGTCAGCATTCTAGGCAGAGACACCAGAGTGTGCAGGGCAATGGATGTGTGAGACAGAACACTATACCCTGGTTTCAACAGGATGAGCTCAAAGGGGAAGCTGTCTCTCTACTTCTGCCTGTTCATTAACTGAAGAGTTGCACTGAATTGGACCCAGATTTTACAGTTTCAGATTTACCTACGATCATTTATAAAGCCTTCATTTGCATAAATTCTGTACTTATTGTATTAACAGGACACGTGTGGTTATTTCAAAGTAGAGCAACACTGAAACCGGGACTTGGTAAGGGAGGAACAACAGCTCATTGTGTTTGACTCTTTATCATTTCCCAGGCTTGCAGGAATCTGGTAAAGCCTATAAGGACGGGAAATATGGTGGGTGGGTTTCCCTGGCAACACTGATGCACAATGGTAACCTCTGCAGTCTCCTCCCATCCTAGCCCATTTTAGGTAGTGGCTGCCCAAACCAAGCAATGAGAGAAAGCCAATCAGGACCCTCACACGAAGAATCAGGGAGGAGCCAAAGAAGATGAAAAAGAGCAAATCAACAAGGTTCCTTGCTAACTAAAAGGTAGTGAGAAATAGTCTCCAAGCTTCCAGCTGAAATGCATAGCCACTGGACTGACAGAGCTAGAGGCTTCCTCATCAGCCCTGTGCCCGCCAGTACTCTGTCCTCCTGCTAAGCTCTCATGTATTGCACATTTGACTCCTTCCCTTCTTGTCTTTTCTATGCTTGTCTTCTCTGTTGCTAAGTCTGGAGACAGCCAACGTGGCTCCACTCTACAGCTTGGGTTTTTCCAAGGTCAGATTGGTGTGTCTCTTGTCCTAGAGCTCTCACTGAGTGCTGATATCTCTGAGCCCACATTCTGTGCTAGACCACAAGGACATAGCTAGCAACAAGGGAATTGTAGATTTTGGAGTCATGTCATGTGACTTATATATATATCAATAGGTGATTATACAACTAACCCCCTTTTTGGTGTGAAATAAGCTTTTTTCCCCCGATTCTTCAAAGGCAGGATGCTTTAGGCTTGGGGTCAGCTGGTCATGGACCATATGGTGGCTCTTTATTATTTCTTCCGTTCAAAAATATCTTCCTTTTCAACTCTGTGACATGGCATCCTACTCTTTCACCAAGTTGCACTAGCCCTCTCTGCTATTCCATAGCCTTTAAAGGCTTCCTCTCAGTCCCATAACTTCCTTTTCCTGTCTGAGAAGGGTCCTATGGGCTGTATGTTTGTTCATGCTCTGAGCTTAGAGAGTAGTTACGTTTATATTTTCTTTTGTGCAGTCATCAGTGTGAGTCATGGGCTTTTCCCTATTTTAGAACAAATACCCCTGAGCTTGTGGTACAGCCTAATGACACACAAAGTTATAGATAAACACATTACATCTCTCTGGGAGAAGTTAACATGGGAACATTGTGAAATCAGATGCAAACTTTTAATATAAAACAAACATTAAGAAATATTTGTGCTTACAGCAGGATGTACCAGATCTCTTTGAGAGCAAGTCATTTTTATTCTGCAGTGGGGAACATAAAACATTAAGAATTTTATATAAATAATTTTTCATTTGTAAAGTTCGACCTGCTCCGTCTCAGCGAGTCTCTCTGGAATGGTTTTTCATGACGTTATGACCACAGACGTTAAGCCTTAATAATTATGACCTGCTGTGGACACTGCCCGGAAGTTTTCCCAGAGAACTCAAAAAATTTCTTGATGATGTGAAAGGAATACTATCAACATCATGTTTTAAAGATTTATTTCTCCATAAACTTACATGTATCTACATTTTATTCAATATACCTTTTTTTATCAGTTCATTTTAAAGTGATGGCTGGTCACCTTGTGAAAAAGAAAGACTGTCTGCCTAACTTCAGAAATCAAATGAAGCCTGTAGAACACAGGGAATACTAGGACTTTGTTTTGCTTCGAATCGATGGAATCACACATTTCATTATTTTAACCTTTGAGAGAGCAAATTTTACTCAGCCTTGAATTACAGTCTCATGGAAACTGACCATTTGCTCATTCTAGGTCTTTAAAAATTATAGGCTAGAGATTATATCTGGTCTATTGTCCTTTTGGATCATTCAGTTTTTGAAACATCAGAACATTCCCCATATGAAATCTTCTGACTTCCCTTTTAACAGTGATAGAATTTAGGAACACAAGTTTCTAGCGCTTCATCGCAATTATTGATCAAAGCCAAATAGATTGTCATTGTCATGAAAGGCAGCTTCACAGTAAATATGTCCCCTACCCTTCCTATCTTTACATCAAACTTCTTAACTTTTTATTATTGGTGGATAAATTTGAATTGGCTAGACTAATTCATTCAATCATCCACCCATGCATCAGGCATTTTTTGGATATCACATTGTTCCAAATGTTACAAGCATAGTACTAAGCCCTAGACCCTGACCTTAGTATCTGAACACCTCAGAGTGTCCTTGTACTGAAGTGTCTAAAAAATTCCCGTCAGTTTCCCCAGAGCATTATGGGAGCTCTAAGGAGAAGCAATGTGGGCTTCAGAGAAAGCTGAAGATTCTATGAGGGATGACCTGAGAGAAACAAGGCAAGCATAACCTGCCTCAGGAGAAGAGCTGCAGCCTCAGGAGAAGAGCTGCAGCCTCAGGAGAAGAGCTGCAGCCTCAGGAGCAGCACTCATTTGCTGGTAAAACACAGGTTGAAAAAACTGAGAACTGATGTTGGAGACTAGGACAGCAGTCAGTCAGCTGGACTTCAGTAGACTGAGCTTGTTCCCTGGAGCATCTCATTGATTTGACCGATCATTGACCACAAGTCAATCCACAGGAAGGAGTGATCTATTCTGTTATCATGTCACAACACATAAACATTTTTATTAACTTAAAGAATTAGATTTTGAAACCTCTCTAAGTGCATTGTTTACATCTTCCCTTTGACAAATCATGGCCACGTTTGTTTTGATAATTCCAGAGTACCCTTATAGTTGTCGATCATGGTACCTTACTGCCAATAAAATATCAATATTTTAAGTGAGTTTGGCTGGTATGGGACATTGCTTCCTACAGTATAACCTTCTGTTTGAGTAGCTTATCTTTTACATAAACCTGTTAAACAAATTGACAGCAATGAAAATTACAAACTCCTAAAGGCTGTCACTGTTCATTTGTTGTTTCCGGAATGCTATAAGCTAAACGTGCAGAACAAACTTCATGAGAATAGGTAAAATCTTCAGTTTAGGCTGATATAAGTACTTATAAAGTCTATACAAGAAGCCCTTTGCAAACCTTTCATTTATTAGAAAACCACACATATAAACAACACTTTCATTTTAAATTTCCATGCAAACTGAGGTACACTGAAGAAGAGTGATTCTTGTTTTTCAATCCTTTATTCTATATGTGATCTGGTCAAAATCTAAGGGAGAAAAGGTTTCTTCCATAAATATACATGAAATGAGCTAGAATATATATTCTCTTTCTTTTAATATAAGAAGTCTGTACTTTTAGAAAGTGCTAGGACTAAATTTAAATAGCCTAAAATTTATGATAATAATGTTAAATGGAAACAAAAATGATTAGGGATGCCATCATCATGTTTAGAATATATATAATGTTTAAATATAAAAATATGAATATATATATATATAAATCCACACTACTTTATGCACAGATACATATATGATTATATATATTTAACATATATAGGCATATAAATATGTTAAGAGATGATCATGAAAGCTTTTTTGAAAAGTAAATTTTTCAAAGTGAATATAATTCTTATTAGTAAATCTCCTAGGATATAAGCCATGGCTTATTACAGAAGAATGGAGCTGGTTGCCTAGGTGAACAGAGAGAAACTGAGGTAAAGAAGTATCCTGAGATTAAAAACCTCAAAGTGGCTATGATCATGGCAGCTTCTAACGTTTGTGTGTCTTCCTCTTCCAATTCTCCTGAAAATTTGATAAAAATAAAATCTCATAAAAGAAAGAGAAGATGCAAAAACTAAAATCTGCAACTGAAGAAATACGCATAGGAGGAGGAGGAGGAGGAGTATAGGAAGTGGAATGAGCACAATGGATGTACTCAGGGTTCCATTGGGGAATTTCCAGCCTTCAAGAGAACTGTGACCTCATCCTGAACCCCAGAGTTTCCCACAGCAAACCCCATTGCAAGCCATGCTGTCATCCTTTTCTCTCTTCTCTTTATTTTTTTAAATTATTGAGTCATATGAAAATGTCTGTTTCTGTAAAACTTCCCATTTTAGAATACCATCATAAATTAAAACATAAATGGGAAAATGATCTTTGCCCTTGTTCCTGACCCCTTTGGAATATGAGTTTGAAAGAAAGTATAAAAAAAAAAAATCACCTTATTTACCCAAGAGTACAGAAAGAGCATTGTAGATATGTACCATGGCATCAAAGTAATTGAGTTTGAAGCCCACCTGGGTTAATTAAACACATGACTTTTGGAGGATTACTTCATAAGTTTACACATTTTTCCCTATCTGTAATGTGGAAAGAAACAATAAGCCTACTTCATAGAATTTCTTTTGGGTATTAAAGAGTTTGCACGTACAAAATGCTTAAACTAGTGCCTGGAACACAATGCACTCTTTAGTCATGTTTCCTCTGCCAGTGCTTAAAAAAACTGATCAATGTGCTGGCCCAGCCACATAAAACAATGGGCATTGATGAAGATTAAACAAAGTTAGAAGTCACTGCTCACTTTTATTGGCATATTCCACATCTTCCACCACACAGAGGACTGCCATATGGGACAGAGCAAATGCAGAACTTCTCCACCACAATAGTAGTCACACTTCCATAATTGTCAATAGCCATAGATGCAACAGCTAAGACTCCCAAGACAGGAGAGAGGAGGGCAGGACTGTGATGAGACAAACAGCTGTTCGGGAGTTGTGTGTAATTCACTCTGGGATGGGTGACAATGAATCTCTTGGAGTTTCTGATTCAGGAGTTGTAGGGCAGGACCTGGCAAGCAGATTTTCTAGTGAGTTCCTAAGGGAGGATTGGAACATGTCACTAAGAAGCCCACCCAGGGCAATGGTCCTTACTTGGAGTGTAGGCTTTTGTGGGTGTGTGAAGTTTGTGTTCTTACAATGTCCACGTTTTCCTAACATTTCTTTCCTAATGTTCTTTCAGCCAAATTGCCACACTGGCTCTCCATCCCACCTCCCATTTCACAGTCTCTCCCCATCACTTTACCAGTGAAACTTGCTGTCATCCCTCTCCCTGGCATTGTTCTAATGTCCAGAGCTCTCTCAAACATTCCATATCTCACAGTTCAAACCAAGACTCCTTTAACCAAAGCAACAAAAGTTTCCCATCTGTCTTTTCAAAAGATGCATTTCCAACAATCATTAAACTGTGATATAAACTATTATTGGTCAAATATGTTGGGTTTTGATCAAAGCAATCTTAATGGTGAAGGTACCCTGCATGAGATCAGCATTAGCTGGATACTTTAGCAAATTCCTTAATTTACACACATATCATATCTTCATCTCAAAATGCAGGTGATAACAAATTCCTCTGAGAAATGCTGAGAGAACTGAATGAGTTCATACATGGAATAAATTTACTAGAACTGTACTAGTCACAGAAGAAGTACTAAATGTTAGCTACCATTATTTCTATTGGCATTATTAACCATAGAGAAGTGTATCAAAGAGCACCTGTTGCTCTTGCAGAGGACCTGTATTCAATTCTCAGCACCCACACAGTGGCTCATGGCAATCCCTATGTCCAGTTCCAAAAGATCCAACACCATCTTCTTACTTCCTCAGTTACCAGGAATGCATGTGATATATGCAAGAAAAATACCCATATGCATAAAATAAAACAAAGAAATATAACCTTAAAAATAATTCTAATTTTTTAATTGATATGTAGGCTTTTTATGAAACTTTTATGGAAAAATGTGTGAACTAATAAGCTCTCTGTAAAAAGCAATGCAATGAGCTGAAGAAGAGCTTGGGCCATTACGAACTTCTCTTTCCTCCTTTCTTCTCTTCCAAGTGGAAATTATAATGATTGCCACTGGGTTTCCCATGAGAATCAAACAAGTTAATGTAAATAAAGCAAAGAACCAACAATATTTCTATTGTCAGCTAGAAAATATAAAGTGCAAGCCAATGAAATTTGCAACAGACTGTAAAAGATGGTTGCCCTTAACCTTTCATGTTTCCTCATAGTTCCAGCACACTGGGTATCATATTTCATAATTACGGGATATATATTTCTCCTATTTTTAAACTACATTTTTAATTTAAAGATGATTACATCATTTCCCCTTCCCTTTCACCTATCAAACCCCTTCCAGGTACTCTCTCTCCCACCCTTTCTGTGCCCCACAGCTCTCAAATTGATGGCTTTTTCTTTGATCATCACTATTGCACACACACACACACACACACACACACACACACACACACACACTAATATATGAATCCTGCAGGGTCTGTTTTGTTAGTGATTTCAGAGCTTAACATTGCACTAAACAACAAATGGAGGGGGCAGGTGAATGTGTTACAGTGTGGTTTGTATATTAGTGGAATACTATTTAGCCGTAAAAAAAAAAAATTGCAGTCATGAAATTTGCAGGTAAATAGATGGACCTAGAAAAGCTCACAGTGAGTAAGGTAACCCAGACCCAGATAAAATGTTACATGATCGCTCATCTGTGATTCTTATCTCTAAACCTTCAGGTATGATTCTCCAACATGGAATAAGCACACAAACCAGGAAAGTACAAAGGGACTATAGTGGGAGTGGAGGGCTCTCTTGAAAGGAAAATAGGTGATATAAAATGGGAAATGAAAAAGTAGGGAAGGGCGCCAAGAGGGGGAAGATCCAAGTAGGGAGGAGAGAGGTCAATACAGAAGGAGAAGAGAGGAAACAGGGCAGATAACATCAACATTTGATAAAGCCTCAAGGAACCATGTTATTTTACATTTAGTAGAAATTATACGTAAGACATTTAAATACGTATTTATCTACACTCACATATGACAATGGTCCCCAAAAGAACCACAGACAAAAAAAAAAAAATTAGAAGATATGAGAAATTTCCTTTTGAAGTATTGGTCAGGGGGTTCCAAGTGTCTCCCAACAGTCTAGACTATTGATGGTTGACTCCCAGAGGTTGAGGGTAAGACCCTCCTACTGCTGAAGATATCATACACTTAGCATATAGCACTTGGATGATTCTAGCAAACTCTAACTAAAAGCCTCCTTCCTGAAGTCTAGCCTTCATAGAACTAGGAAATACTGTGCACGCTGCTAATGAAGGAAGCAAGCTTTATTCAGCTGCAGCATCTATGAATCTCAGCAATGAGCAGCATGACAAGATATTCATAAAGGTATAATAAGCGGTACTTACTTGTCTGTGGTAACCAACAGCTGCCTAACTGATCATAAGACCCACTCGAAAGGAAAGGTCTGTTCCCATGCCTGGGACTAGAAACCTAGCCAACTTCACAGAGTAAGTGAGGTCACAGATCTTAGAAAGAATCACCATTCTGCTAGACCAGCATTACTACATTCTAAACCTTCTCTTTATACCCACAGATAAATATACCCATCATCCATCATCAAAGAAGTATCTCTTTACAGAAAATGGAGCTCATGACAGACAACCACAATTAGACATCATCAAAGACAAACAGGTCATGAGGAGCCCAGCCCCATTAAAGACCAACAGATCATGGGGTGCCCAGCCCCAGTGGATACATCTACATCACAATTCCTGCATTTATTCAGGGAACATTATGGAAGAAAGGGCAGAAGGACTATAAGAACCAGAATACAGCCGGGTGTGGTGGCGTACACCTTTAATCCCAGCACTTGGGAGGCAGAGGCAGGCGAATTTCTGAGTTCGAGGCCAGCCTGGTCTACAGAGTGAGTTCCAGGACAGCCAGGGCTATACAGAGAAACCCTGTCTCAAAAAACAAAAACAAAACCAATCCAAGCAAACAAACAAACAAAAAGAACCAGAATACAAAGCAGTCTGGTGTGAAACAGTCTCTCCTGGAAATGGTTACATAAACAAGACCAGAACAATGTCAGTATCAGTAGACATGCTAATGTGCAGAAGGGATGTTCCATGGGGTCTCACCCCTGGACTGAGAACTACTGGCAATTAATGACTGCTGGGAGAGCTGGCTTCTCCTAGTGATCAGCCCATGTCTCCTATTTAACAAGCTTGAAAATACATGAGTCTTATATTATAAGTAAGCCCTAAAGCTCTGTTGGGTATCTATCATTGCTGTGACCTATCTTTAATCAGCAGTGCCTATGGGAACATTAAAGGCAGTAGCCTCCATGGGTTCAGTGGGGGATAAAAGTTCAAAAGTAGATCCTAGAAATAGTGTGAAATGCTTTCTTCATGCACAAGAAATAAATAAATGTGTATATGTGTGTATGTCAGGAACTGTAGGGATTCCATAAGGAATAGCAGTGAATTGGGTTCTTTAAGCAGTGCTCTGGAAACATATAACTATGAAGTCAGTTTAATTGCATCCCACCAATCAATTGCATAACTTCAATTAAAAACCAAAAAACCAAAAACACCTATAGTACAAGCTGAGGAAATGGCTCAGGGGTTAAAAGTACTTGCTTTTGCGTGAGTTTGGTTCCCAGTGCCCACATCAAGCAGATCACAACATCCTGCAACTCCAGCTCCAGGGATGTCTAATGCCCTCTACGGTCTTCACTGGCATCTGCACACATGTACACACAAACACAAACATACACACATGTATGCACACACATGCATAATAATAGTAATAGTAATAATAATAATAATGATGATGATGATGATAAGTAAATGAATAAATCTTAAAACTGTTCCTATTCTGTTTGTCATTTAGGACAGCACTGTGTAGAATACAGGGCCACTGAAGAGTCTCAGTTAAAATGGATTTAGGAGAGTCATTTCTTGAATGTGAAGTGTTCATGATCAGGTAAGAAAAACAATTATTTTATATCCATCAACCTCTTAGCTATGCGATTCTTTCCTTATCAGTAAAATAAGAGTTTGGAACGCTCACACCTCACAGCTTTTATTCCAGTTTGAATTGCTTAATATCTCTGAAGCATGGAAAGGTTCACAATGCCACAGGTAGGTTGCAGCATTAGAGAGAGCCTCCACTCCAGTTGTTGGGGTGCACACATGGAGACTGAGCTGCACATCTGCTGCATATGTGCAGGGAGCCTCATTCCAGTCCGTGTGTTTGGTTGGTTTCTGTGACTGGCCTCAGTGGGAGAGATTGATGCACCAAGGTGGCAGGGTAACCAGGGGAGCTCCACCTTCTCAGAGGAGAAGACAAAAAGGGATAGGGGAGGGTCTCAGTGACGGGGGACTGGGAAGGTCAGCAGTACCTGGGATGTTAGTTAGTTAATTAATTTAAAAGTCCACAATAAATTTTTAAATTCTCTTTACTGAATGTAACCATGTCAGGTCAATAGAGATTCGTAAATAGATTCAGAAAGCAATTAAATGTCTGGAGTACGTAGGTTGACTCTGACCAGCAAAGATGAAGAACACTTTAAAAATAGAAAGACATAGTCAAAGATGCCTAGTGTCATGCAGATTCACGATCTTTGTTCTCCTGTCTTCTGAATATACTGAGCATGTCACAGATATCTTGGCTGCACATATCAGAGCCAGCATGTGACTTTTCATATTATCTATGGCCAAAGGAAGAAAGCATAAGGGAGGGATGATACTGTGCTGAGCCCTGTTTGTGTGTACAAGCATGATTGTGTGGGATGCTGAGAGGGTAGAGGACATTGCTGTACATGCGTGCCACATGCGCTTCTGAAATGCACTGGGTTGGGCTTGCATGAAAACTTGCCAGCTTTGTAATTTCCTGCTCATGCCTAACATCTGTAAATTTCTCCATCATTATTTGTAAAACAAACATTAAAAATAGCCAAGTGGCTGCTTTTAAGACTCAACCACATTTGTACAAGAAAAAGACTTACTACAGACTAGGTATCCCAAAAATGTGAGATCCCCCAGATAGATGTAAATATTTTGGGTCAGTTGTCTGTAGAAACAGAAACTTACATTGCATTGTATACAATTCTTCTTAGTATTTTTTTTCTTCTCTTCCTAAAACCTCAATTAGCTGAATGGGAAGCCAGTTATGTCACAGCCATGTGCTACAGGATAGCTGTAACACTTGTTTGTGTAAGAACTGTGATTCAATCAACTCTAGTGGTTTAGAATATTGAGACACATACCAAATTTTAAATGCCAGAGCTTAACTGAAACATGGTGTAAAGATGGAGATGTCTCCTTGCATTGAAACCAACAGAATACTCCTAAACAAAGAGCAATCACAAATGGTAATTTAACTCATTAGATCCAATTATAGCTAGCATTTTAATGAAACAGAGACACGACAAAAAGAAGAGTGGACTCAACAAAATGTCATTTTTTAATGATTTTTACTCTCTAAAAGACAAATTGTCCTGGGAAGTTACTTCTGACAACCCAGAGGACATAACTGTATGGAGAAAAATGATGTGCCATTTCCTTAGACATTAACAACACTCTGACTAGAGCGAGTGCTATGGACGGTCAAGTGCATTTGAGGATCATTCATTGCACAATGCTGGTGCTCTAAAAACATTTCATGACAATCAGTGTTTCCCAGTGGTTATTAATTACCTCAAGCCATGGGACATTTTGGAAAAAAAAAAAAAAAAAAAAAAAAAACAGGTCTGCAAAGCCTACTCCATTAAGTCAAGGGTGAGACCCTTCTGCATTGTGAGTGGCTAGGGGGGTGCTGATCCCTAAATGAAACTTGAAAACCAAGACCAACATTGATTTTTCACACCTGCTCTTCCCCTGAGACACGGCTCTAGAACATAAACTTTTCCACCATTAAACATTGGTTGATAGTCATTGATGTTTCTATATATCTCTGCATTTGGAATATTCTATATCCAAATTGTATTTTTAATTGTTTCATTGAGTTTTTTTCTCTAAGAATTGTATTTTCAGCCATGTATGGTGCTACACACCCGTAATTTCAGCACTCAGCAGGAGTTCAACCTTTGCTACATCGTGAGCTCAATGTTAACCTGGACAACCTAGTGAAACTCTATCTCAAAAATTAAAATGAAGTTATATTTTTCATGAATAGATGATCTATTTGCCTGCTTTGACCAAAGTTCAGGATTTGTCATTAGAGTTACTGATGTTATTTCAAAGGGCTTAACAGTTAATTACGATTCTCACTGAGTTCAAAACACTACCTGTGTATTTTCGTTTTCTTAATAGGAAACATAAAATGGAATTAAATATCTCTTTGGGGTTTGAAGAAATGAGAGTGCTTGTTCTCAAAACATGAGGATCCAAGTTCAAATCCCAACCACCCAAGGGGAAAAAATTCAAATATGGTCGCATAAACCTGTAAGTCCAGCATCAGGAGGTAGAGACTGATTCCAAAAGCTTACGAGCCAATCAGGCTAGCTGAAAGAGAAGCAGAGGGGTCAGAGAGAGGCCTTGTCTCACTATAAGAGGGAGTAAGGCAAAGAACCATAAAAGAACACACTCGAAGTCCTGCTCTGTCCTTCACATGCACACAGGAGCACATACTGCAGTCATGTGCAATCACCATGCACATACCACACACACACATGCACACACACACACACACACACACACACGTACATACACACACTTGTAATCAACTTTAAAAGTAGAATTGGATTATTTTCTTCTATGGGTGTATCCTCACACATATATGCATACACACAATAAGTCAATAATTTTGATAAAAACTTTGTAAAATAGAATTGCACTCTTTTCTTTTGTAGATGTTCCATCTGTCACTTTTCTCCGTTTCATTCTTTCCATAAGGTTTTCTGTTTTTATATTGTGATACTTTACACACACTAACTTTACATCTTTCCCCCGGCTACACTGTTATTCTTAGTTTCTAAGGCCCTAACATTGCTGTTTTCAGCTTGCTGTATAGTGGATTCTGCTGTTAACTCACTCTCTTACTTAACTGTTTCCCAGTGTGCTCAGTCACTGGTTGTAGTGAGCCTATTTTCAGTGACTTGCTTGTGGATGAATCTCCTAATCAGTCAACATGGATGGGACTATTCCTTCTTCATGACTTAGGGTTAGGGTTAATACACTAAGATCCTAAGGCTTGATGAGCATCTCTAGTTGAAGTTGCCAGGGGTGGAAATGTCTCCCCCCTGGTAATTGTTCTGACTTGGTGCTAGTGGACATCGTTCTCCTACCCTAACGTCTCAGTGTTCTGAGAGTCCTGGTTGCATTCAGTTCTAGCTCTTGCCTCATTTACAGCTCAAACTTTTCCCACTTTATATTCTCTCTGGCATCTTTGTTCCTGACATACAGCAATCCCTTATAATCTTTTAGCAATTTAAATAATGTTCTTGTTTTGTTTTGTGGTACTTTTGATCAAATGCAGGGACCTTGGCTATGCTGACAAGCATCTTACCATGGAGCTATATCTATACCCAGCCTGTCAAGTTGCTGATGTTTGAAAATATTTTAAAATATATTATTACAGTGTGCTTGTTACAATGGTGTAATTTTTACACCTATTTATTGGGGGTGCACATTACTGTACAGTATACATACAGAAGTCTGAGGATATTTTTCCAGAGTTAATTTTCCCCTCCCGAGATTAGACCCCAGGGATCAAACTCAGGAGGTGGCAAGTGGTTTTAATTCTAGTTTGAAATTAAAGTGTTTCAAAGCAACAGAGACTAATTGATTTAGTTCAATTGGTCATTGGGCTATAAACTACTGAATTGTTACTATTATGTTCAGACAGTGAATAATGACATGGTAAAAAAAAAAACCCTAAAACAATGAGCAATCTGATAATGTTACTTTAAAGCAACAAGAAAAACTTGTGGTAGCATAAGTTTTTATAGTGGTTTTAAAGGTGTGACTAGAGACACACCTTTAAATAAAGGAGCTCCTGGGGCCTTGGCTGGACTTGAGACTCTGTTTGATTCATCACTCAAAATGGCTGTAATAGGATATAGCATTCCTAATTGGAAATTAGAGAGAAAAGAAACTGATAATCTTTGTTTCAAAAGCACCATCATTAAAATATTGACATTCCCACTTTCCAAAGCTTGAGAATGTGCAGTTGGTCTTCCACAAGATAATTTCCCACAATCCTCAAAGTCAAGTCCTAAAACTACATGTACAAACATTCTTTTTAAGAAGAGAAATGTGGGACTAGAGAGATGGCTCAGCGGTTAAGAGCACTGAGTTCAATTCCCAGCAACCACATGGTGGCTCACAGCCATCTGTAATGGAATCTGATGCACTCTTCTGGTGGGTATCTGGAGTCAGCTATAGTGTAGTGTACTCATAGAAATAAAAATAAATAAATATTTTTAAAAATAAAAATAAACTTATTTAAAAGAGAGAGAGGGGGGAGAGAAAGAGAAGAGAAATATGAAAGAAAATTTCTTAGTGAGAGTAGGTGAATTTTTATCACCAGAATAGCCACTAACAAAGCTCTGGAATCTTATAGGGAAATGTCAATGATTTGAGAAACTAGCCACCCTGTACCTGAGATGCAACAGTGGTTGCTACAACTCCACCAGCAAACATCTGACTATGGGAAAAAACAAAGCAAAAACAAAACAAACAAAAACGAAAACAAAAGTCACCCCTTCACAAGCTTAAAAGCCTCTGCCAAAGGGAACTGATTCTCCTCAGGATTTTCTCCTGTGTCTTACATATGGAAGAACTGGTGTTTACTGGTTAAACTTTTCCAGTTATATTTTCATCCAACTGTAAAATCTTAAAATTTTGACAGAGAACACAGTGGACTAAAATAACCCTGAACTTTTGGGGGGAAGGAAATAACAGACTTACGAAAGAAAAGCTTTAGATGTGGTGTATGGATGGTTCACTCTCAGCATGAGTCAACAAATGGTGCCCGTCCTGAGGTGAGGCCCATTACAGTGTCTCTCTGCGTCCCGTTCCTTACCTGTCCACATGAAGAGTGGGCTGAAACTCCAAACCTGAAGGGGAAAAGTACTTTTGCTCTAAATAGTATATTTAGAGACCTGCTCTAAATAAATAATTATTGAATATATAATTGTATACAAATTATTATATACAATAGTAATTTAAAGAAATTAGTGGTTTAAACAGTAAATTGCATTTGAAGACATTATAGAAAGTGTTCAGAGAACTTGGAATTCTTACTTTATTTAATCTCACTGCTGATAACAGAATAAGTATTTAAAGCAAACCATTTTCCTAAAGACAAAGAAATAAATCAAAATAGAAATTGTAGATTAAAAATGTTCTGTTAATGAGACCATCTAATTCTTGAAAAGGCATCCAGTTACTAAATCCCTTAATTTAGCTAATTGATAATGTTACTAAATAGCATCAGAGCTTGCCAAAACTCAGTTCTAAGACAAGGCCTCCTCATGCTGCCCAGACTGACCTCAAACTTGAAACCTCCTACAGGGCTAAGACTATGGGTATGGACCACCTGGCCCAGCTTCACAGGAAAACTGCCAATAGCTATGTATGAAATTCTAGGATCAATTCATTTTTCTATAATTATCTGGTCTTGCCACACATCTTCTTGTCTTTAGTGTTATACTGTCAAGAAGCATATCCAAGCAGAATCTCCAGGTGGTCATGTGCCTATCAAAGTTTGAGAAGTTTTAAGTCTGTATGAAGAGACAACATTTTAGGGCTGGGAGAAGGCTTAGTCGGTAAAACTGCCTATTGCAAAATCATGAGGACCCATATTCAGGCACCTGGTTAGAGTCTAGTCTGCCAGTCTAAGCAAAATGATGAACTTCAGGTCAGTGAGAGACCCTGTTCCCCAAAAAGTAATGTGGAGCACTGTAGAGGAAGATAATCTAGGTCCATCTCTGGCCTCTACACACTAACATGTGGGCAAGCACATCTGAACAGTACCACCCCTGCACACACTCAGGGAGGGAGGCAGAGGGAAGGGGAGAAGGAGAGAGATTTCTACTTGGACAGCAAATATAACACTGACAAAAATGTCCTGCAATTACCTATTGACTGTGGATATAAAAGATAATGACTATTACATTAGGAAAAAAATGCTGGACAGTACAACTTAAGAGGTGAGTTTTATGTTGTCTGAATTATATCTTAATTTCCCAGAAATGGAAGGGTTGGTTAGTGTAAATGTGTTTGGCTTGCACAGCTCAGATGAATGGAACCACATCCAATTTTTTTTTTTTCATCCTCAAGAAAATGTAGATGCCCCATTTCCTGGGGGCTCAGTTCTCACCAAGAAAATAAACCACAGCAGGCTTTGACCCTCTCAGCCCTGATCACTGTCCTAAAAGCCAAGCTATGTCATGAGGGTCTGCCAGGTTCCCCCGGAATGGAGGTGGGTTGGATAGCACCCTCCCTCCATACTCTAGAAGAACCAACCAAACTGATAAAGGCTTTCTTAGGAAACAGCTTGCGGATGGCAGTGACAGGCCAGGAAACCTGGGTACTCAGTCAAGCAGAGATTAAGCGAAGGTGTAAAGAGCCAGAAATACTATTATCGGCCCACTACACAAGTGCTCACAGCCTGCCAGGGGCAAAGAGGAATGAAGACTTTGTTTCTCCACTCTATTATCTGTCTGTCCCTCCCCAGCACCACTGTCACCAACCTCATGGGGGGAGGGTCAGTTGTTGTTGTTGCTGCTGCTGCTGCTGCTGCTGTTTTTAAATAAAGGCTTGTAGTTATTGAGATGCCACTAGTAAAGAGCTGGTCTGTGTTTCTATCCTACGGGTACAAAATCCTAAAGTCTATCTCCCCCTTTTAATCTCAGCTCCAGGGTGAGAAGGAGGTTGCCCATTCTCTCCCTAAGTAATCCGTGCTCAAGACCAGAGGACTTGGTAGAACTGGAGAGTGCACTGTGGTGGGTTTTTTCAAAGACCCTAGAGTTCTGATCACACAAAATGTATCACTGGAGCGAAAATTGGAACCTATTCATATCGTGCCTGTTGAGCTGAGTTCCTCGGGATAGCAGGAAATTGACCAAGCATAGCTCCCCTTCCCCCTGTGGTGACAAAGCATTAGGTCCCCTGTGGTGACCTGGTATCCCACCACCTGTGGTGGGGCGGGAACCACAGGGGCTCAATCTGAGGGTGAGCGTAGCCTTGAGTGCTCACCGGCAGCCAGCCTCGTCCCATCCGCGCTCGCACCCCTCGCTTGTCTGGGAGTCTGGAGAGACATCGCTGGTGAGCCGCGCACGGGACCCACTCCTGCAACCCTTGCTGCCCTCGCCCGTACTTACAAGCTGGGGTAGTAGCCATATGGTGGCAGCGGGAGCTGCGGGTAGCCGTCGTCTCCCAGCTCGTCCATCAGCAGATAGTCCTGGCTCTCATTGCGCCGCGCGCCGGCTCCAGGAGCAGCCTTAGGAGAGCCGCCCCTCCGGGTCACGAACCTGGGGCTCTGGCTCATGGCACAGCGCCTGGTCGGCCTGCAGCCCTGCTTCCGTGGATGGGAACCTGGGGAGAAGGGGTCGCGTCACCAACTGAGCTGGCCCCGAGCAAAGCAATGCCAGAGAGAGGATAATGAGGGAAGAGATGCAGATGCCTGCCTGGCTAGGTTCTGCCAATGGCTTCCCTGCCCGCCAGAGTGGAAGTCACTAGTTAGGGGCTTGGGAGACAGCTGCGAAGGGAACCTTGACCTGAGCGCATCTGGACCGCGCAGACAGGCGGCCCCAGGCTCCCAGGCAGAGGGCACAGGCGGGGCCTCAGTGGCAGCCGCCAGGGAGAGCCTCTGAAGAGTTACTATGTCAACCGCGACTCTCCAGCCCTCGCCTCCCGCCTTCTTCTCCCACATCCTCCGTCACGATCCCCACCTTTAAAGGGATCGAAAGGACCATCCAGAAATCCGCCGACCCCTATCTGGAAGCCACAACTTGCAGAGCTAGAATAAACTAAACTAGTGGGAGCCAGGCACGCTCTTTATTTGGGCTTGGGAGGGTAAACTGCTCCCAAAGTAGGTTTCTTAAGCAACGCCAAGGGAGGGCTTTCGAGGAAGTTTCTTTTAAGTAACACTCAGAAATCGGAATCTTCTCCTTCTTCCATGCTTCCTTCATTTTCTTGATTTGTTTCTCTACCATTCCCAAGCTCCGACGTAATGGAAGAGCAGTCTGTGTTCTTACCGCGGAATGTTCCTGGTTCCTGAGAAAACCAACAGAAAAAGGACATTTTCTGATGATGTCTGCTTGCTTTAGGGAAAATCCTCCTTGGTTCATTTGAATGCCATAAATCGTGGCTCTGCCTGGTGTATTTTCTCCAATGTCCTAACTGCTTTGAAAACTTGTTTTAAAAATCTGATCAATTGGCATACATCTGTCAAAATCAAAACCTTCTCAACAAGAACAGATGGGAATTCTCTCAGTGGTTAAAGTGCTTGGAGCAAAAGTATGGGGACATGCACTGAGGTCTCCAGTATTTACATAACAGTCTTCAATAGTGAAGGACATCTCTAATTTGAAGCTGGCTAATCTAGCCAAAACAACAAGCTCAAGGTTCAGTGAGCCCTGCTTGAAAAACTCAGGTAGATGGTTGACGGAGAAAGAGAACTTAAATTGATCCACATGGGCATTTAAATTCTCCACCCTATGCTCAGTTGCACACAGAGACAGACACACAGAAAGTCACACAGAGATAGACAGACAGACAGACAGACAGACACACACACACACACACACACACACACTAAATGAGTGTTTGTAGTGGTTGAGTTAAAAGAAAATTAAGAATCCATGCACTCACTCTTCATCACTATTTAATGCATACCAACAACCATTTTAGGATTCAGGGGCAATCTGTTAAAGGACGGTCTGTCCTGACAGTGCTCTCAGGAAAGAGAAATGATAGTTAAATAATCAGAGCATATAGCTTTCACGTCTAAACTCTGCATGTGGAATCCTGAGGCAGAAGACTGGGGAGATTTCAAGTCTAACCTTGACTATATACGAGTTCCAAGCCAGCCTGGCCTACAGAGTCACAATCTGCATCAAAAGAAAAGATGGGAAAAAAAACCATATAAATTAAAAAGCAAATACAGTCTTCTATCCCAGTCCCTCAGAGACCAGTCTGTGTAGGAGAGCTCGAATCTTCATCTTCAGCCAGGATGCAGAGCTGAACTCCAGATCTCTATGCACTTTCCTTGCAAGAGGAGAGCTTGCTTGAAGATTGTATTCTGACCACTGAGAGAGTTGGACTCCCAGGAGGGCTGACAGAGGCTAACAGAATCACAGGAAGAACAAGCTCCAACCAGAGACAACTATAACAACTAACTCCAGAGATTACCAGATGGCAAAACTTAAGAATCTTACTAACAGAAACCAAGATCACTCATCATCAACGAAACCCAGAACTCCCACCACAGTGAGTCCTGGATACCCCAAAACACCCGAAAAGAAAGACTCGGATTTAAAATCATATTTCATGAGCTGGGCATGGTGGCACATGCCTTTAATCCCAGTACTCAGGAGGCAGAGGCAGGCAGATGTCTGAGTTCAAGGCCAGCCTGGTCTACAAAGTGAGTTCCAGGACAGCCAGGGCTATACAGAGAAACCCTGTCTCAAAAAAGACAAAATAAAGTAAGATAAAATAAAATAAAATCATATCTCATGATGCTGGTAGAGGATTTTAAGAAGGAAATAAATAACTCACTTATAGAAATACAGGAGACCATGGCTAAACAGGCAGAAGGCATTAAAGAAGAAGCACAAAAATCCCTTAAAGAATTACAGTAAAACAATGCTAAACAAGTAGAAGGCCTTGAAGAAGAAACACAAACATCTCTTAAAGATTTACGGGAAAACACAACCAAACAGGTGATGGAATTGAAAAGAACCATCCAAGATCTAAAAATGGAAGTAGAAACAATGAAGAAAACCCAAAGGGAGACAACTTTGGAGATAGAAATCCTAAGAAGGAAATCAGGAGCCATAGATGTGAGCATCAGCAACAGAATACAAGAGATGGAAGAGAGAATCTCAGGTGCAGAAGATTCCATTGAAAACATGGACACAACAATCAAAGAAAATGCAAAATGCAAAAAGATCCTAACTCAAAACATCCAGGAAATCCAGTACACAATGAGAAGACCAAAACTAAGGATAGATAATAGGTATAGATGAGAATGAAGATTTTCAACTAAAAGGCCAGGAAATATCTTCAACAAAATTATAAAAGAAAACTTCCCTAACCTAAAGAAAGAGGTGCCCATGAACATACAAGAAGCCTAAAGAACTCCAAATAGACTGGACCAGAAAAGAAATTCCCCTGACATATAATAATTAGAACAACAAATGCACTAAATAAAGATAGAATGTTAAAAGNNGCAAGGGAAAAAGGTCAAGTAACATAGAAAGGCAGGCCTATTAGAATTACACCAGACTTCTCACCAGAGACTATGAAAGTCAGAAGATCCTGGACAGATGTTACACAGACCCTAAGAGAACACAAATGCCAGCCCAAGCTCCTACACCCAACAAAACTCTCAATTACCATAGATGGAGAAACCAAAGTATTCCATGACAGAACCAAATTCACACAATATCTTTCCATGAATTCAGCCCTTCAAAGGATAATAAAGGGTAAACACCAACACAAGGACAGAAACTACAACCTAGAAAAAGCAAGAAAATAATCCTTCAACAAACCTAAAAGAAGACAGCTGTAAGAACAGAATCCCAAATCTAAAAGCAAAAATAACAGGAAGCAACAATTACTATTCTTTAATAACTCTTAATACCAATGGACTCATTTCCCCAATAAAAAGACATAGACTAATAGACTGGCTACCCAAACAGGACCCAACATTTTGCTGCTTACAGGAAACCCATCTCAGGAAAAAAGACAGACACTACCTCAGAGTGAAAGGTTGGAAAACAATTTTCCAAGCAAATGTTCCAAAAAAACCAAACTGGAGTAGCCATTCTAATATCGAATAAAATCGACTTCCAACCCAAACTTATCAAAAAAAGACAAGAAGGGGCACGTCATACCCATCAAAAGTACAATCTACCAAAATGAACTCTCAATTCTGAAAACCTATGCTCCAAATGCAAGGGTAGCCACATTCATTAAAGAAACTTTAGTAAAGCTCAAAGCACATATTGCACCTCACACAGTAATAGTGGAAGACTTCAACACTCCACTCTCATCAATAGACAGATCCTGGAAAGAGGAACTAAACAGAGACACATGGAAACTAACAGAAGTTATGAAACAAATTGATTTAACAGATATCTACAGAACAGTTTACCCCAAAACAAAAGGATACACCTTCTTCTCAGCACTTCATGGTACCTCCTGCAAAATTGACCATATAATAGGTCACAAAACAGGCCTCAACAGCTACAAAAATATTGAAATTATCTAGTGCATCCTATCAGATCACCACGGATTAAGGCTGACTTTCAATAACAACATAAACAAAAGAAAACCAATATTCACGTGGAAGTTGAACAACACTCTAATTGATGATACCTTGGTCAAGGAAGAAATAAAGAAAGAAATTAAAGACATTTTAGAGTTTAATGAAAATAAAGCCACAACAAACCCAAACTTATGGGATACAATGAAAGCAGTCCTAACAGGAAAACACATAGCTCTGAGTGCCTACCAAAAGAAACTAGAGAGAGCATACACTAGAAGCCTGACAGAACAACTAGAAGCCCTAGAACTAAAGGAAGCAAATTAGCCCAAGAGGAGTAGACAGCAGGAAATAATGAAACTCAGGGCCGAAATCAACCAAGTAGAAACAAAAAGAACTATACAAAGAATCAACCAAACCAGGAGCTGGTTCTTTGAGAAAATCAACAAGATAGATAAACACTTAGCCAGACTAACTAGAGGGCACAGGGACAGTATCCTAATTAACAAAATCAGAAATGAAAAAGGAGACATAACAACAGAACCTGAGGAAATCTGAAACATCATCAGATACTACTATAAA
>NC_034599.1:4649945-4666126 GCF_900095145.1 Mus pahari | reverse complement strand
AAACAACCCTGAGATTCCACCTCACACCAGTCAGAATGGCTAAGATCAAAAATTCAGGTGACAGCAGATGCTGGTGAGGATGTGGAGAAAGAGAAACAGTCCTCCATTGCTGGTGGGATTTAGTGCTTGTACAACCACTCTGGAAATCAGTGTGGCAGTTCCTCAGAAAGTTGGGCATACTACTACCGGAAGATCCAGCAATACCTCTCCTGGGCATATACCCAAAAGATTTTCTAAATGGTAATAAGGACACATTCTCCACTATGTTCATAGCAGCCCTATTTATAATAGCAAGAAGCTAGAAAGAACCCAGATATCTCTCAACAGAGGAATGGATACAGAAAATGTGGTACATTTACACAGTGAAGTACTACTCAGCTATTTAAAAAAAACAATAAATTTATGAAATTCCTAGGCAAATGGATGTATCTGGAGAATATCATCCTGAGTTAGGTAACAGTCACAAAATAACTCACATGATATGCACTCACTTGCAAGTGGATATTAGCCCAGAAACTTAGAATACCCAAGATTCAATTTGCAAAATACTTGAAAATCAAGAAGGAAAACCAAAATGTGGATACTTTATTCCTCCTTAGACTAGGGAACAACATACCCATGGAAGGAGTTACAGAGACAAAGTTTTGAGCTAAGATGGAAGGATGGACCATCCAGAGACTGCCTCACCCGAGGATCCATCCTATAATCAGCCACCAAACGCAGACACTATTGCATATGCCAGCAAGATTTTGCTGAAAGGACCCTGATATAGCTGTCTCTTGTGAGGCTATGCCAGTGCATGGCAAATACAATAGTGGATGCTCACAGTCATCTATTGGATGGAACACAGGGCCCCCAATGGAGCAGCTAGAGAAAGAACCCAAAGAGCTGATGGGGTCTGCAACCCTATAGGAGGAACAACAATATGAACTAACCAGTACCCCCCAGAGCTGGTGTCTCTAGCTGCATATGTAGCAGAAGATGGCCTAGTCTGCCATCATTAGGAAGAGAGACTTTATATGCCCAAGTACAAGGGAATGCCAGGGCCAAGAAGCAGGAGTGCGTGTGTTGGGGAGCAGGGTCGGGGAGAGGGTATAGTGATCTTTCGGGATAGCATTTGAAATGTAAATGAAGAAAATATCTAAAAAAGTAAGTAAGAAAGAGAGAGAGAGAGAGAGAGAGAGAGAGAGAGAGAGAAAGAAAGAAAGAAAGAAAGAAAGAAAGAAAGAAAGAAAGAAAGAAAGAAAGNGAGAGAGAGAGAGAGAGAAAGAAAGAAAGAAAGAAAGAAAGAAAGAAAGAAAGAAAGAAAGAAAGAAAGAAAGAAAGAAAGAAAGAAAGAGGGAGCCACATACATATGGGGGAAAAAAAGCAAATACAATTCACCAAAATAGATACATAAATCAAGTTGATGTGGTGGCCCCAAGAAGAAGACTACAAGATGACCCTCTGAGAAACTGCTAATTAATTTAAGATGGGGAGGGGGGAGGGAGAGAGGGAGGAGGGAGGGAGAGAGGGAGGGAGGGTTAAGGCTTGATACTCAACATAGTGTTCAGAAGTAGATTTTGTGTTGTGATTGGATCATGAGACCCTGAACTCCTGTGTGTGGGGCATGATGAAGGACTTGGAATTTGAAAGGGTTACTGGTAGGTTTTGAAAGTTTGCAGGTGGCATGGAAGAGGAAGAGATGCATGGTGGGCATGTCCTGGTGGGTATGTCTGGCCCTTAGCTCCTTTCTCTCCCCTCCCTGATCTTTCTTCTTCATGGCCACCATGAGGTAAGCAGCTGCCTCTTCGCTACAGGCTGAGTGTCTGAGAGCCTGTAGTGAGCATGGGCTGAAGTGTCTGAGACAGGAGCAAAAGGGAGTCTGTTCTCTGTAGTTGTTCCTCTCTGGTATCATGTTACAGTGGTGGGAATCTGTAACCAGTAGGTGGGCTATAAAAGACAAAGGATTCTGTGTACAAAAATCATACTTACCTTGAAAAACTAACCTGCAGCTGGTTGCTTTTAAGACCTTCCTATCAATATGTGAAAGGACAGTTTAAAATTCTTACTACTTTATGGCAATTAAACCCAGAAAAAAAGGTTCGCCTTGAAATATGTTGGTTTGTGGTGAATCTGGTTTATTCTGTTGCTGTAATAAACACCATGATTTGGGGAGGGGGGATGTTTAGCTTACTTAAACATCATTTCATCACTGAGGGAAATCGGGCAGGGACTTGGAGGCAGGAACTCAAGCAGTCTGTAGAGGAACGCTGCTTGATTCTCATGGCTCGCTCAGCTCGCTTTCTCATACAGTCCAGGACCACCTGCCTGAGTCCTCCCAAGATGACCATTACTTAAGAAAATGCCCCCACAGACATGCCCACAGGCCAATCTGATGGCAACAATTCTTCACCTGAGGTTCCCTCTAAGCTCTAGTTTATGTCAAGTTGACAAAAACTAAGCCACATAGTGATCATGCCATCTATACTCAAAAGCTTGAAGACTTAAATTAATCAATTAATACATGTTTCATTTAAGCAATGCCTGAGTAATCTCTTTGGGAACATCAAGTATGGGAGGCAATGGAATTGGTGATGTTAACCTTCAACCGTGTTCTAGTGAACTCAAATTCTGTAGGTCAAAGCAGATTAGAGAAATCCATGTTGATAGTGGAAGTGTTAGGCTTCACCTTAGAAGAGCTCCCAGGGAGTCTGTCACTTGTTGTGTTGTGGCAGATAGTTTGGCTGTTTGTGCCTTTTCTCAACACTGTTTTTCATTCGCACATAACAACCTTCACACTGAACAAAGTCATTAAATTTATACGGTGACATCAATTTATCATTTGGCAGAGGAAGATATCATTTTTTCCTCTTATTTGAAATATAGACATCACTAGAACAATGTAAGGGCATTTCTGTGGTAGGAAGACAGGGTAAATAAATGAGTCAAGGATTCTGAGAGGTTCATATGATGAAATAAAAGACCAGATGATGTTTGAGTATGAAATGTCCTTACAGGCTTATATATTGGTATCTTTGAGTTCAATAGATGGGCTCTGGGTGAAACGATTACATCCTAGGGTCCCTGGCCTATTCAGTAGATTAATTCCTATTTGGACTCAACTGTGATGGCATTATTGGGAAGAAGTGAAACATCAGAGAAGAACCTTGGTTGGTAGAATTAGGTCACTAAGTGTCTTCCAGGAGCTGTATACTCTATAATCGCATTCCTGGCTACCTGCTCTTTTGGTTTGCCATGAGATAAGCAGTTGCTGCGCATGCTTTCACTATGCTTTCAGGACCCTGATGCTATGCCTCACCAGAGTCATGGAAACAGCAGCCTTGACATGTAGATTTCCCGCAATAGCACTGTGGTTTGAAATGAAGTTTTCTTCCCCTTTCCTTGTTTATTTCATCCCAGCAACACAAAGTGTGATTAACACAGACAGGCAGGTAGGAAGAACTAGAGCCTGAATTCATGCGTGCTTTTTGTGATAAGGTGTAGGAGTGTGGGATAAGTTTAGGAAGTCCTTAAATCCTCCTGCCTCAGTCACTTTAGGGCTGGGAATACAGCTGCACACCACAGCAAATGACTAAGTCTCACTAAACATGATAACGGATATCATCTGGTGACTCTGTGTTACAGGTTGTTAATCTGTAAGGAAATGTAATTACTAAGAGCAACTCTCCCTCTAATGTCCCACACTCTCTAGTCATGTAAGCAGTAGTGCTTTTATAGTTAAATCAGTAAAGAACGAGAGGATAACTTCCCTACCAAATGCTTCTGAATCAAGTGTGGAATATTGAGCAGATCTGGAAGAAGGAGCCAAGATTAAGATTTTAAAATGCTGTATGAGAGAAGAACATGAAGTTCTCACAGAGTTGGACATTTTAATTCAAACCTGTAGTTTTATTTAGAGTGTTTCAATTTTTAATTCTAAACTCGAGGATAAATGTGAGCTATGTCTTGAAAGGACACTTTGGCTCTGTACACATATCAGCACTATGGGACTAATTTTACAAAAGTTATTACATGGGGCTGAAAAGACAGATCCAGGTAGGGAGTGTTGTTCTTGTAGCAGATCCAGATTGGTTTCCAGAACCCATAGGGGCAGCTCACAACCACTGTCATTCCAACTCCAGGGAATCTAACATCTTCTTCTGACCGGTATAAGTACCTACAGTCCTGTGTACATACAAACACAAAAATGTAGAAATTCATGTTGAAATATAAAGCAAAGTAAATGTTATATTCAATTTCTGAGATAGATAGTTGATAAATAAATATTTAGGAGATGGGGCCTGGAGCTGATCCCATGCCATAGGGCTCTATACCCAAATACCACCAGGAGAGAGCTGGTCTCCCAGGAGTGCTGATATGTCTGTGAGTGCAGATAAGACCACCAATTCTGCTCTGCAGGAACTGCCTGGAGGCCTAAGGACACTGGAATTAAGAAGCAGCCTGGGACAGGATCCATCTAGTTTCTGTCCTCACCCAGAGTTGATCCTGTACCATAGCGCCTAGAACTGATCCCATGTCACAGCGCTCCATACCAAAATTGCTCATGGAGAAAACTGGCCTCCCAGGAGTACTGACACAAGCTTGCAGTAGGGATAAGCAACTGTCAGAGACAGAAAGACCACTTAATACCAGAGATAACCAGATGGCAAGAGGTAAGGGCAAGAACATAAGCAGCAGAAACTAAGGCTACTTGGAATCATGAGAACCCAGTTCTCTCACCATAGTGAGCTCTGGATACCCCAACACATCAGGAAAGCAAGACTCTACTTTAAAAACACATCTCATGATGATGATAGAAGACTTTATGAAGGACATAAGTAACTCCCTTAAAGAAATAGAAGAGAATACCAGTAAACAGGTATAACCTCTAAAGAGGAAACACAAAAGTCCCTTAAAGAATTACAGGAAAACACAAATGGGTGAAGGAATTTAACAAAACCATCCAGGATCTAAAAACAAAAATACAAACAATAAAGAAATCACAAAGGGAGACAACCATGGAGATACAAAATCTAGGAAAGAGATCAGGAGTCACCAACAGAGTACAAGAGATAAAGGACAGAATCTCAGGTGCAGAAGATATCATAGAAAACACTGACACAAGAGTCAAAAACATGCTAAACGCAAAAAGCTTCTGTAGTGGCTATTCCTGGTTGTCAACTTGACTATATTTGAAATGAACTACAATCCAGAATTGGAAGGCTCACCAGTGAACCTAATCTGGAGACTGGGAGATAGAAGTTTCTGATCTGGATCTTGGTATGGAGATCTTGAGACACAGTGGTGATTGAATCCAGAAGATTAAGACAGGGAGATCTCTGAGTCCAAGATCATCTGGGATTAAAGGTGTGGTGGCACACACCTTTAATCTGGGCTACACCTTCTGCTGGGGACCATATAAGGACATTGGAAGAAGGGAGTCTGGCTCTGGCTCTTTCGCCTTCTTGCGGTGTGGGACTCAGCAACTGCTAGATCCTTGGACTTCCATTCACAGCTACTACTGAACCATTGTTGGGATTTGGACTGCAGATTGTAAGTCATCAATAAATTCCTTTACTATATAGAGACTATCTGCAAGTTCTGTTACTCTAGAGAACCCTGACTAATACAGCTTCTAACCCAAAACATCCAGGCAATCCAGGATATAATGAGAAGACCAGACCTAAGAATAATAGGTATAGAAGAAGCAGATTCCCAACTTTAAGGGCCAGTAAATATCTTCAACAAAATTATAGAAGAAAACTTCCCTAACCTAAAGAAAGAGAAGCTCATAAACATACAAGATGATAGAACTTCAAATAGATTGGGCCATAAAAGAAAATACTCCTGTCACATAATACTCAAGACACCAAATGCACAAAACAAAGAAAGAATATTAAAAGCAGTAAGGAAAGAAGGTCAAGTAACAAATAAAGGCAGACCTATCAGAATTACACCAGACTTCTCATTGGAGACTGTGAAAGCTAGAATATCCTGGGCAGATGTCATACCGACCCTAAGAAAACACAAATGCCAGCCCAGACTACTATACCCAGCAAAACTCTCAATTACCATAGATGGAGAAACCAAGATATTCCATGACAAAACCATATTTACACAATATCTTTCCACAAATCCAGCTCTACAAAGGATAATACATGGAAAACTCCAACACAAGGAGGAAAACTACATCCTAGAAAAAGCAAGAAAGTAGTCTTCTTTCAACAAACCCAAAGAGGAAAGCCACATGAACATAAAAATAACTTCAAAAACGATGGGAAGCAACAACCACTATTCCTTAATATCTCTTAGCATCAAAGGACTCAATTCCCCAATAAAAAGGCATAAACTAACAGACTGCATATGTAAATAGGACTCAGCATTTTGCTGCATACAGGAAAGGAACCTCAGTGACAAACACAGACATTACCTCAGAGTAAAGGGCTGGAAAATAATTTTCCAAGCAAACGGTCCCAAGAAACCAGGTAGAGTAGCCATTCTAATGTCAAATAAAATCAACTTTCAACCAAAAGGTATCAAAAAGGATAAGGAAAAACACTTTATACTCACCAAAGGAAAAATCTACCAAGAAGAACTCTCAGTTCTGAACATCTATGCTTCACACATATGCACCTCACACAATAATAGTGGGAGACTTCAACACCCCACTCTCAGCAATAGACAGATCATGGAAACAGAAACTAAACAGACACACAGGAAAACTAACAAAAGTTATAAACCAAATGGATTTAACATATATCTATAGAACATTTCATCCTAAATCAAAAGAATATACTTGTTTCTCAGTACCTCATGTTACCTTCTCAAAGACTATATAATAGGTCACAAAAGAGGTCTCAACAGATATAAGAAGATTGAAATAATCCCATGTGTTCTCTTAAATCACTACAAAGGCTGGTCTTCAATAACAACAAAAGAAATGGAAAAACCACATATACATGGAAACTGAACAACTCTTACTCAGTGATAACTTAGTCAGGGATGAAATAAAGAAATCAAAGACTTTTTAGAACTTAATGAAACTAAAGGCACATCATACCTAAACTTGTGGGACACAATGAAAGCAGTGCTAGGAGGAAAACTCATAGCTCTGAAAGGCTCTAAAAAGAACCTTAAGAGAGCATACACTGACACCTTAACAGCACACCTGAAAGCTCTAGAACAAAAGGAAGAAAATACACACAAGAGGAGAAGACAGCAGGAAATAAACTCAGGGCTGAAATCAAGCAAGTAAAAATAGAAAGAACTATACAAAAAATCAACAAAACTAGGAGCTGTTTCTTAGAGAAAATCAACAAGGTAGGTAATGTTGGGAATCTCTGCTCTCTTCTATACCCATTATCCTTAGGTTTGGCCTTCTCATTGTATCCTGGATTTCCTGGATTTTGGGTTATGAGCTTTTTTCATTTTGCATTTTCTTTCACTATTGTGTCAATGTTTTCTATGGTATCTTCTGCACCTGAGATTCTCTCTTCTATCTCTTGTTTCCTGTTGGTGATGCTTTCATCTATGACTCCTGATCTCTTTCCTAGGTTTTGTATCTCCATGGTTGTCTCTTTGTGATTTCTTTATTGTTTCTATTTCTGTTTTTAGATCATGGATGGTTTTGTTTAATTCCTTCACTTGTTTAGTTGTGTTTTTCTGTAATTCTTTCAGGGATTTTTGTATTTCCTCTTTAAGAGCTTATACCTATTTACCTCTGTTCTCCTGTATGTCTTTAAGGGAGTTACTTATGTTCTTCTTAAAGTCCTCTATCATCATCATGAAAAGTGATTTTATATCAGAATCTTGCTTTTCCAGTGTGATGGTGTATCCAGGTCTTGCTATGATAGGAGAACTGGATTCTTGTTATACCAAATATCCTTTGTTTCTGTTGCTTATGTTCTTCCCTTGCCTCTCACCATCTGGTTATCTGTAGTGCTTCCTGCCTTCACTGTGTCTGACTGAAGCCTGTCTCTCCTGTGATCCTAGTTGTGTCAGAACTCCTCAGAGTCCAGCTGTCTCTGTGATCCTGTGATTCTGGGATCCTGGGATCCTGGGATCCTAGATGTGTCAGAGCTCCTGGGATTCAAGCTTCCTCTGGGATCCTAAGATCCTGGTATGACCAAGCTCCTGAGATCCTGTGATCCTATGATCCTGAGAGTGTTATAGCACCTGGGAGTAAAGCTTTCTCTGTGTACTGTGGGACTGGGTACAGGCCAGTGCCCAAGGTCTACTCAGGGCACCAGGTCAGACCTGAAGAAACCCGTACCACTGGCCATGTGGGATTCCTGCATCCCTGGATCCCTTTGATCGCAGTTACTCCTGATGTTGGGGCAGATGTTGTGGCCTTCTCACCTATGATCCTATCATAAATGGACTATTAAAATTTGGCCAGGCAGTGATGGCACATGCCTTTAATCCCAGCACATGGAAGGCAAAGCCAGGCAGATTTCTGAATTCAAGGCCAGCCAGCTCTACATAGTGAGTTTCAGGACCGTCAGGGCTACACAGAGAAACCCTGTGTCCAAAAAACAAACAAACAAACAAACAAACATAAATAAATAAATATGGTATTTGTAAATAGTTGTATATATCTAACTATGCTCCTTTGAATGAAGATTGTCCCCATATATTTGAATGCTTGTTCCCCAATTGTTGGAAATATTTGGGAAGGACTAGGATGTATGGCTGTATTAAAGGCGGTGCATCATTGGGGAGGTTTCAAAGCCCACAGAATTCCAGTTGGCTCTCTCTCTCTTTGCCTTGTGGTTCTTGTCTTAATATGTGGGCTTTCAGCTACTGTTCCAGATTCATGCCTGCCTGACTACTGGCATGCTTCCCACCATGATGGTTATAGACTCCACTACTCTTTGGAACCATTATCCACAAATTAAATGTGTTCTTTCATATGTTGTCTGGTTCATGGTTTTGCCTCACAGCAATAGAACAGTGACTGAGACACTAGCCCTGAAGAAGCACAAAGCCACGTTTTCTGCAGAGCAATGAGCAGAATGTAAGATAATCATGTTAAGTAAATTAGCAGTGTCCTTTTAGCTCTGGGAAGTCTACACTTGATGACTATTCTGTTCCAGCTTCAAATACAACTGGTATAAATGAGATCATCAAAAATCACAAGTAGATTTGTCTTTGAAAGTGGGCAGGTTCTCAGAGAACCTCTGTGACAGGGGTAGGAGGTGTTTGATGTGCCATTTCTTTCCTGATTTCTATTCTGAAAAGAATATCAAAGGCAAATGAGAGAAGTATCTGGGGAAAAAATCATACTGTTTATCTAAGTTTCCCAGTTGTCTGTGCTGTATACCACAAATTCTAGAGCTCCGTCTCTCTACAAAAACTACATTAGATATTTTCAACCCATTTTATAATAAACTGAAATTTTCAGTTCAGGTAAAATGTTTTACCCCGAAACACGTAAACATTCTGTGCCTAAGAACAAGAAAAATCATGTGTTGAGCTGGGAAAATAAATGGTTTGTCATCAAGAGCACTTGCTACACTTGCAGAGGATCTGGGTTTGGTTCCCAACACCCACAATGGAGGCTCACAGGTGCCAGTAACTACAATTTGGGAGATCCTACACACTTTTCTGAACCTGTTTAGGTACCAAATATACATGCAGAACACATCTAAACATGCAGATAGAAATTATACATAAGATAAAAATAAACATAAGATTTTTAGAGAGAATAATCAGATATAACTATCTCCAATTTTGCAAAATGTTCTAATAATGTCCTTCACTACCACCCTAATCTTTGGTCCAGTGCTAGCCCAGGCTCATAAGTTGTCTTTAGTTTCTGTGATAACTTGTATATGTTTGGCTCAGGGAGTGGAATGATTAGAAGGCATGTCCCTATTGGAATAAGTGTGTCACTGTGGGTGGGGCTATAAGACCCTCATCCTAGCTGCCTGGAAGTCAGTATTCTGCTAGCAGCCTTCAGATGAAGGCATAGAACTCTCAGCTCCTCCTGTACCATACCTGCCTGGATGCTACCCTATTCCTACCTTGCTGATAACGTATTGAACCCCTGGACCTGTTAGCCAGCCCTAATTAAGTGTAGTCCTTTATAAGACTTGCATTGGTCATGGTGTCTCTTCACAGCAGTAAAAACCTAAGACAGAAGATAGTACCAGGAATGGGGTATTACCGTGATAAGCCTGACTATGCTTTTGTTTGGAAGAATGTGTATTTGGGGACTCTAGATTAGGAAAGCTATGGAATGCTTTAAAAAGGGACTTCATGGGCCATTCTAGTAAGAATATGGAAGCCTTTGTTGCTAAGTCAGATTTGAACTGTGCAGACATGGCCCAAGAGGTTTCAGTGATGAAGAATTTCAGAATGCGGCCTAGAGCTTTGTGGTGTTTTGGTGAAGACTGTGGCTGCTTTTGCTCTTGTCTGAAGAGTCTACCTGAGTCTAAGGTAAAGAGATTTATATTAATTGCATTGACAAAGGAAGTCTCAAAAAAGCCAAGCAGAGACTTTGTTCTCTGGTTGAGTCTCATGAAGAGCATTTTGAACAAACATAGCAAGCTTAGGAAGGAAAAATATAAAATGTATGGTTCAAGTATTAAAGAGGCACCAGGAAGTGAAATGGAATTGAATCCTATGTTCTAGGAGAAAACAGATTAAGGGATTTGGGGGAAAGATCCTACTCAGCTAAGTTTAGTTTCAGGCATGATGGTATGTATCTTTAATTCCAGGAGATAAAGCCAAACAGACCTGTGAGTTCAAGGCCAGCTAGGGCATAGTAGGTTCTAAGTGAAGAAAAGCTTAAATCTAGGCATGGTGGTACATACCTTTAATCCCAGCATTACAGGAGACAGGGCCATGCAGATTTCTCAGTTCAAGGTCAATCTACTGAACAAGTTCCAGGAACGCCAAGCTTAGGCAGAGAAGGAGTCTGAAAATAGAAAGCTGGCAATAGCATAAGGACAGCCATGTTCCAGCCCCAGCAAGCAGCAGAACATGGCAGCTTCAGCCATGTGGCTCTGGCTTTAGAGTGAAAAATAGAAGAGACTACTGGGACAATTGATGCTGGGACAATTGGAGCTGAGAAATTAGTGGTGATTAAGAAGAGACCAACATCCCTGAGGTGAAATATTCTGAGAACTGTTTTCTGAGAGTACAAAGAAGCTGTGTTCCAGAAATAGCCAAGGTTGTACCTTGTTCCATGTACTATAGAAGGCCATTGGTGAAGGTGCAGCCTCAGTTCGAGTTGATGGCCCAGTACTGAGGGGGTCATGCAAAGCAGTTGTGGCTTAGCACCATGAAGAGAGCCTATTAGAGGTTATTGGTGAATAACCTAGTTGCAACAGAAGACCCCTAGCATATTGGAGATACCAGTACCATGAGATGACCACCATCAGTGGTCAACAGTGGTAATCAACCTGAGCTAGAGAGAGCAGAGCTGGAGAAGTGGCCCCAGCCCTTTGAAGGAGCCCTAAAGATCGTGCGTATATCCCAGTCATTAAAGCAAGAAGCTATAACATTGAAGCTACTTTGGAGACCCCAAGATGTTCGAGATGCCAGAGCCATGGGCCATCTGCTGAGGAAAGCTGCTAACAGGAAGTAGAACCAGCCCAAGATAAAGAAGTTTGTTACAGCAACAAAGATGAAAATGGAGTTGGAGATCTAAAGACTGCTTTGACATCAGCTATAGAGGTGTAGAGTTTGGAGTTTGCCCAGCTGGTTTCCTGTCTTGTCTTGGGGATTACAGTTAAGTGATTGGATGAATCTCCAGAAGCGACTTTGAACTTTGGATGTTTAACATTGTTGAGACTGCTATAGACTATGGGGACTTTAGAAGTTTGACTAAATATATTTTTTGTTATGCTTCATTTAGGTATGGTCCTCATAGATTCATATGTTTGGATAATTCTATGAGAACCAGGGAGTGGACCTATTAGAAGGTGTGGCTTTGTTGGAGTAGGTATGTGTGAGACAGTGGGCTGTGCACAGACAGCCTGGTCTCCAGTCAAACAAAGGTCTGGAACCCCAGATACCCAATGGGTGGTGATTTCCACCTACATGGGATGGAAGGTGTTCGATCATGTCTCCTGGACCTCTGGTTCCTGTCAAAGTTACTGATCCTACAGTCCTCGCAGGAGAGGTGTGTGACAATCAGTCATGCAGATAAAGCCCCACGCTTCTGGCATTCTGGCTAGACTCCACCCCAACAGTTACTTGACTATAACCAGGTATGCTCCTCCCCACATTTACCTGACAATAGCAAGGTAGTCCAGCCCACTATAAAAGGGACGGCTTGGCCCCTCCTCTCTCCCTTTAAGCTCTCACCTTTCTTACTCTCATCTCTAGCCTCCTTCTCTCTCCCTTCCCCCCTCTCTCCATGTGGCCAAGGCCAGCCTCTCTCTTTCTTTTTACCTTCTCTCTTTCTCTCTGCCTTTCCACAATAAAGCTCTAAAACCATAGACTGTCTCTGCTCATCAAGGCCTGCTATTCTTTTTTTTATTTTTTACTTGTAGATAATGTTTTTTTTTTATTTTCTTTATTTACATTACAAATGCTATCCTGAAAGTTCCCTATACCCTCCCCTACCCCTGCTCCCCTACCCACCCACTCCCACTACTTGGCCCAGGCCTTGCCTTGTGCTGGGTTATATAAAGTTTGCAAGACCAAAGGGCTTCTCTTCCCAGTGATGGCCGATTAGGCCATCTTCTGCTACATATGCAGCTAAAGACACGAGCTCAGGGGGTACTGGTTAGTTCATATTGTTGTTGCACCTACAGGGTTAAGGCCTGCTATTCTTGAATGATGGGTTAGGTTTTCCCCTAAGGAGCTGCTTCTAACCTCCCGCTGGAAGGCCTTCCTGGGTTCCAACCACTGACCAGACCAAAGACTCTCACCCATGTGAGAACCACCCAGTGCCCCCTCTTCCCCTGCCTTCTCCTGCCTCTGGTCCTGGGGATGACCAAGCCGCTGGGGCCCCCATTTTGTTCTCACCTCTTCCATGGTGTCCAGCAGTGTCTGGGAAGCCCAAGGCTAAGAACCAGTTACCTAGGACTGCCCCTTGTCCACTCCCGAGGGCTGCGTCAGTAGCTTCCCACAGCCAGACACCCACCCAGGCCTCCAGGAAAGCGTGTGGCAGTCTTCCAGGTCTGCTCACCCGAGTTCCCGAACTCTGGCGGGACACGGGATTTCTCCCGCTCTCCCTTCCCCCACGCCCACTGCTCCACAGGTACGGCCTTGGTGGAGCAGGTACATCACTGTGGGTATGGGCTACAAGACCCTCCTCCTAGCTGTCTGTAAGTCAGTGTTCTGCTAGCAGCCTTCGGGTAAAGATGTAGAACTCCCAGCTCCTCCTGCACCATGCCTGCCTGGATGCTACTGTATTCCTGCCTTGATGATAATGGACTGAACCACTGAACTATAAGCCAGCCCCAATTAAATGTCCTTTAATAAGACTTGGCATTGGTCATGGTATCTGTTCACAGCAGTAAAATCCTAAGACAAACTCCATGTCTCTTTGATCTGGAAGCTTCTCATTTTACTTCAGTGTAACACTGGCCTTTTGAAGTCAACTGTTTTAGACATTCCTTTAGTTATGTTTGTTTGACTTCTATCAATAGGTTGAGACTTTTTTATTCTGTGTGAAAATATCATAGAACTCATGTCAGAAAGCATAAGATGTCAGGTTGTCTGTGATTAATAATGTTAACACTGGTCAAATATACATTAAATGGTTAAAAATAGAACACTGTGAAGGCATCTATCTTTGACTGAGTTTATGAGACAATATTTTAGATCTATGTCCCTCATGCACCTTTCCCCCTCCAGTTTTAGCATCCATTGGTAGTTTTGCCTGAATCAAGTGACACTAACACAGTCACAAATGGTGATACCTCTTTCTTTCTATTTTTGTAATACTTATGCACTCATTTACTTGGTTGATTATCGTTTACTGGTTGATGCAGGGTCTTGCTCTGGAGTCCAGATGAGGCCTGTTTGCTCTGGAGTCCAGATGAGGCCTGTTTGCTCTGGAGTCCAGATGAGGCCTGTTCTTTCTGTTTATTTGGGCTGGTCTCAAACTTACAATCCTCTTACCTGTCTTTCAAGCACTAGAATAAAAAGTTTGTTCTACCACATTGTGATATTTTTTGAGTTTGTTTATATACCATTCATAACAGTCAAGACCTGGAAAATAGTGATAATCCTAAAGCCATTTATTACTTCTCTTTTCTCTTTTTTTCATTTTTATTAGATATTTTCTTCAGTTACATTTCAAATGCTACACCAAAAGTCCCCTATACTCTCCTCATGCCCTGCTCCCCTACCCACCCACTCCCACTTCTTGGCCCTGGCATTCCCCTGTGCTGAGGCATATAAAATTTGCAAAACCAAGGGGCCTCACATCCTAATGATGGCCAACTAGGCCATCTTCTGCTACATATGCAGCTAGAGACACGAACTCAGGGGATACTTGTTAGTTCATATTGTTGTTCCACCTAGAGGGGTGAAGACCCCTTCAGCTCTTGGGTACTTTCTCTATCTCTTCCATTGGGCGCCCTGCGTTCCATCCAATAGATGACAGTGAGCATTCACTTCTGTATTTGCCAGGCACTGGCATAGGCTCACAAGAGACAGCTATATAAGGGTCTTTTCAGCAAAATCTTGCTGGCATGTGCAATAGTGTCTGCATTTAGTGTCTATTTATGGGATGGATCCTGGGGTGGGGTAGTCTCTGGATGGTCCATCCTTTCATCTCATCTCCAATCTTTGCCTCTATAACTTCTTCCATGGGTATTTTGTTCCCTATTCTAAGGAGGAATGAAGTATCCACATGTTGGTCTTCCTTCTTCTTGATTTTCTTGTGTTTTGCAAATTGTATCTTGGGTATTCTAAGTTTCTGGGCTAATATCCACTTATCAGTGAGTGGATATCAAGTGACATCTTTTGTGATTGGGTTGCCTCACTCAGGATGATATCATCCAGATACATCCATTTGCCTAAGAATTTCATAAATTCATTGTTTTTTCTTTTTTAATAGCTGAGTAGTACTCCATTGTGTAAATGTACCACATTTTCTGTATCCATTCCTCTGTTGAGGGACAGCTGGGTTCTTTCTAGCTTCTGGCTATTATAAATAGGTATTATAAATAGGGCTGCTAAGAACATAGTGGAGCATGTGTCCTTATTACAAGTTGGAGCATCATCTGGGTATATGCCCAGGAGAGGTATTGCTGGATCTTCTGGTAGTACTATGTCCAATTTTCTGAGGAACCGCCAGACTGATTAAGGATGTTGAACATTTTTTTAAGTGCCTCTCAGCCCTCCGGTATTCCTCAGTTGAGAATTGTTTGTTTAGTTCTGTACCCCATTTTTTAATGGGGTTATTTGAATATCTAGAGTCCAATTTGTTGAGCTCTTTGTATATATTGGATATTAGTCCCCTATTAGATTTAGGATTGGTAAAAATCCTTTCCCAATCTGTTGATGGATTTTTTGTCTTATTGACAGGATCTTTTGCCTTACATAAGCTTTGCAATTTTATGAGGTTCATTCTTGATCTTATAGCAGAAGCCATTGCTGTTCTGTTCATGAATTTTTCCTCTCTGCCCATATCTTCAAGGCTTTTCCCTGCTTTCTCCTCTATAAATTTCAGTGTCTCTAGTTTTATGTGGAGTTCTTGGATCCACTTAGACCTGAGCTTTGTACAAGGAGATAAGAATGGAGCAACTCGCATTCTCCTAAATGATAAATGCCAGTTGTGCCAGCACCATTTGTTGAAAATGCTGTCTTTTTTTCCACTGGATCATTTTAGCTCCTTTGTCAAAGATCAAGTGACCATAGATATGTGGTTTCATTTCTGGTCTTCAATTCTATTCCATTGATCTACCTGTCCGTCACTGTACCAGTACCATGCCGTTTTTATCACAATGGCTCTGTAGTACAGCTTGAGGTCAGGCATGGTGATTCCACCAGAGGTTCTTTTTTTGTTGAGAATAGTTTTTGCTATCCTAGGTTTTTGTTATTCCAGATGAATTTGCAAATCGCCTTTTCTAACTCTGTGAAGAATTGGTTTGGAATTTTGATGGGGATTGCATTGAATCTGTAGATTGCTTTTAGCAGGATGGCCATTTTGACTATGTTAGTCCTGCGAATCCATGAGCATGGGAGATCTTTCCATCTTCTGAGATCTTCTTCAATTTCTTTCTTTAGGG
>NC_034599.1:4632743-4649934 GCF_900095145.1 Mus pahari | reverse complement strand
GTAATTCTAATAGGCCTGCCTTTATATGTTACTTGACCATTTTCCCTTACTGCTTTTAATATTCTTTCTTTGTTTTGTGCATTTGGTGTTTTGACTGTTATGTGACAGAAGGAATTTCTTTTCTGGTCTAATCTTTTTAGGGTTCTGTAGGCTTCTTGTATGTTCATGGGCATCTCTTTCTTTAGGTATGGGAAGTTTTCTTCTATAATTTTTTTGAAGATATTTACTGACCCTTTATGTTGAAAATCTTCTTTCTTATCTACTCCTATTATTTGTAGGATTGGTCTTCTCATTTTTTCCTGGATTTCCTGGATGTTTTGAGTTAGGATCTTTTTGCATTTTGCATTTTTTTTGATTGTCGTGTCCATGTTCTCTATGGAATCTTCTGCATCTGAGATTCTCTCTTCCATCTCTTGTATTCTGTTGCAGATGCTCACATCTATGATTTCTGATTTCTTTCCTTGGGTTTCTATCTCCAGAGTTAACTCCCTTGGGTTTTCTTTATTGCTTCTATATCCCTTTTTAGGTCTTGGATGGTTTTGTCAATTCTATCACCTGCTTGGTTGTGTTTTCCTGTAATTCTTTCAGGGATTTTTGTGTTTCTTCTTTAAGGACTTCTACCTGTTTAGCAGTGTTCTCCTGAAATTCCTCGAGGGATTTTTGTGTTTCCCCTTTAAGGAGTTCTACCTGTTTAGCAGTGTTCTTCTGCATTTCTTTAAGTGAGTTATTAATGCCCTTCTTAAAATTTTCTACCACCATCATGAGATATGATTTTAAATCAGATTCTTGCTTTTCAGGTGTGTTGGGGTATCCAGGACTCGCTGTGGTGGGCATACTGGTTCTGATGATGTCTTGGTTTCTGTTAGTAAGTTTCTTACATTTGCCTTTCGCCATTTGGTAATCTCTTGTGCTAATGTTCAAGCTGTCTATGGCTAGAGCTTGATCCTCCTGTGATTCTGTTAGCCTCTGTCAGCACTCCTGGGAATTCAACTCTCACCTGAGTCCCAGTGGTCAGAGCACTCTCTGCAGGCAACCTCTCCTCTTGCAGGGCAGGTGTTCAGAAGTCTGGTGCTCTGATCCACCTCCTGAGTCCTGGGGTCAGAGCCTTCCCTGTAGGTCAACTCTCCTCTGGCAAGGAAGGTGTCCAGGGGTCTGAGTCTCAGCTCCACCTCCTGGCTGAGGATGAAGGCCCAACGGGGATCCTGTCCAAGAAGCTCTGTTATTTCTGTAGTCCATGTGCTCTCCAGTGATCACAAGGTCCTGTTTGTGCTACGGGTCCTGGAGCATGGAGAGTCCTCTGGGGCCCTCGACGCCCTAGGCCGGGTCACACAGAAGATGGAGGGACTGACCCCAACCGGAAAGAATCCCAGCCTCTGGTCTGGCGGGGTTCCTTTGTCCCTGTTCCTGCTGGCACATGACCCTCCTCGATTCTTTGGAGCTGATATTAAGTTCCACTCACCCGTGATCCCGAGGTGATCCCAAGGTCCTACAACATGGAGAGTACTCTAGGGCCCTTGGCGGTCTCAGGAGGGTTCAGGCAGAAGATCACTTCTGTTTTCTCTTGCTGGTGACCTATTGTAACAGAAGTTTACCTCCCCTTAGCACATATTCACTCATTGTTTATGACTTCATGAATATATGTATCTTATTCAAGAGATTATCCACTATCACGGTTATCCATTTTGACGCTCAAATGGAGCGAGACTTGAAATTTTTTCTCTGCTTCAGAAATTAACTCTAAAGTTATTGAGATCCTCTTCAATTTTTCTAATATATAGTCTTCTACTTGGTAAATGAGGGAGCTTCAAATTATAACCTACAGACTTTGAGTCATCATTCATTTTTAAAATAAAGTTTTACTGTTACATAGCCATTTGTTTCCATATCCTTTATAGATGATTTTTGTGGTACAACCACAAAATTAAGTAGTTGCAACAGAAACTCTATGCCAGAATGCCCATATACCTTTAAAAGAAGTTTGCTGTCTATGGGGAAAAAATTAATCACATTTGTAAAACAATATCTAGAGTATTAATATTAAAGGTATATCCATAAGTGTTGACCTATTAATAATGCAAGTAATTAATTAATAGTAGTTGAGTAGCCTTTAGAGTATGTAGCTTCACACTGTTGGAGACATCTCTGGGGTAAATTCTGAGGAGTAAGACTCACAGGATTGGAGCAGATTTTCCTAAATCTGAAACTCCTACGTATGCCTTGTTAAATTTTGGCGCAAAACAAAACAAAACAAAACAAAAAAACAAAAAACAACAACAAACAAAACCAAAACGCCTCCCAATTTCAAATGTAAACTTTTTCATCCCATCCTCTTATCCCTTGTTCAAATCCAAACGCATACCTATTAGTTTACTAAGTATTGTCCCACTATTTCTTGATAACATTTACTTTAAACCTTTTCTGGAATTCAGAGTAAATACTTTCTCTCTATACTGTGTGTGAGTTCTGTGCCTTGCTTTGTCATCTCAGTGCCACTGTTCCACTGTCATGACATTCAAAGCCACTGTCGACTGTGTCATCTCAGTGCCACTGTCCTGATATTCAGCATCACTGTCAACTGTGTCATTTTCTGTTACAGCTATAGTTTCTTTTGAGTATTTGTTGGTTTTAATATCAATTTAAATTTTAGTGTATAAAATTAGGCTTCATTGAAGCATTTTTGAAACAAACTTTTTAGTTGGTTGGTTGTCCTCTCCCGCTACTCCAGAGGATGTCAAGCAGTGTAACTGGTACAGAAATCACTCTGGATGTTGTTCCAAGGGTAAAAATATGTGCCCTCCCCCCAGCCTTGAGCAGGCTGGCTCAGACCTTGTTTGCCACAGTTGCTAGCTCACCTAGGGTGGAGTCTTCCCACCTAGGTAAAGTTTTTTGTCTGCCACATCTGCAGCTTCCTGCAAAAATCTACCTGCTGAGCAGCTGAGCTTGTTTTCCTGACAGAGCCTGACAAAGCAACCACGAGATCCTGGCATGGTGGGGAATGGGTGTCATCCCCCCCCCCCCACTTAGTTTATAAGCTCAGACACATAAGTAAACACTTGCCCTTGATCTTTGTCTTGGCTCATTATTTCTCTCGCCACCTTTCCCATCTAACCCCATCTTTCCTTTCAGGAACCCATGGCCACTGGCATCTACAAAACAAGAACCTACTCTATGTCCCAGTTATGCCTCTTCTAGTCACACACCCAGAGGACTCTATATAGTACACAGAGATGCCTGCACATCCACATTTATTGATGCTTTATTCCCAACAGCCAGGTAAGGGACAGAGCAGAAATAAGATGCAAACAACTAGGAAATGAAGTTATGGCAATATAAACAACAGAATTTTGTTTAGTGTTAAGAAAAGTGAAATGCTGGCAATTGTGAGAAAATAGATGGAACTGGAAAGTAATACAATAAGTGAGGTGAGCCACTCTTTGAAAGACAGAATCTTATGTTCTCTCTCATATGTAGATTCTAATGTCGAATGTTTCTCTGTGTGTGAATAAGGGATTTGAGTTAGCTGGGAGACCATAAGAGACAAATAAGGGGTGGTCACAAGTGACATGAACATTTAAAAGATGAAAAGGGAGCCTTGGTATGGAAAGACACAGAGGAGAGAGATATGGAAAGAAAGGAGAAGATAATAAAAGAAGAAGAAAAAGACTGCTTAATCCTGGTTTATACGTGTGTGTGTGTGTGTGTGTATGTGTGTGTGTTGTACACATCTGTGTATATGTATGTACATGAGTTTACAGGTGCATGTTCCAGAAGCTGATATCATGTGTCTTCCTCAATCACACCTACCTTAGCTTTTGAAGCAGAACTACCTCAGAACTAAATCCTTCAATTAATCTCCTCAGCAAGGAATCCCCAAAGCTCCTGTTTCCCTTAAGAATAATAACAACTTTATTCATTAACTATCTTTCACTGTTTATAAAACAGTGAAAGACTTAAGAAAAGTCTTTATTTTTGTTTATAATGCAATAAATGTGGTTGAACTTGAGTTGCAAAGTATTTTGTCCTGAGTGGCAACACAAATCTCAATCCTATGTTTCAGTATTTGGCACTGCTACTTGAGGTCTGCCCCATTCACATGCCAGAGACTTGCAAGAGTTTATTCACAGAATTCAGGAATTATCTAACTATAACGATCTTCTTTTAGACTTCCTACAAGTTGGGGTTTCCCTGAATTCTGTCCAGTAATCAACAATCCATAAAGATTATGGATTTCTGCTTGAGACTTACACCCTCCACAGTCCTCTGGAAAGAATTATAAAAAAGATAAACTTCCATGTGGTCCAGGATGAGCCTATTTTCACCCATGCTCAAATGACTGCTGTGTATATTTTCCAGAGTTGAGAGCTGTTACAGGTGGCAGGTAGTATGCAAATCTATTTGCCTTGTTATGTAGACACATCCCAGCTAACTGTTGAAACCAAAGACAGGAAGAAAATCTCAAAGAAAAGCTCTTGAAACATGATATAGCATGCACATGGAAACACTAGGCAATTCCTAGTGAGTTCTCTTTGGCCAGCCAAGAGAACATGGCATAAATGACTTAAGTCTTACTAGTCAATTACCCAACATGGCAAAGAGATAGTATATAGGTTATTCAAACTAAACTAGTTAATTGTTCGTTGGCTAGCCAAGAGACAGTGGTATTACTTATTTAAATCTTACCATGATCTAGTATTGATCATTATTATTTTTGTACATTCTGGGTCAAGGGAAATTATACTTTCTAGTATGAATGTGACTGCATTTTGGTATCTACACATCTCATTCATTTGGGAATTTGCTAATGTGTTTGGAGTGAAGAATGAAATGTTCTTTTACTAAGTAGCTGTTCACGTATTATTAACTGATTTAGAAAGAGTCAATGCTATGCATGGTACAGGAGTTTTCATTAAAAGTGTACTCCCATCTTAACATTTTTAGATATCAACTTTATCGTAAGTTAAATTCAAAACATTCCTGGGTCTGTATCTAATATGGTGTTTTACATAAATGATATTGTTCATTTGTGAGTTCTCCATGTTTATTTATTGAACAATCATATTTTAATACATTTGTGAGACGTCTCATCCCCTGGTGTTTCTAACTCTCCAATTATTTTTATGCATTTATTTATATACAATTTTTGTTGGCATTTTAGCAGTGATCACGACTAAAAATTGACATCTTCACAATGTCAAGTAACCATATAAAAATACAGAAGTCTTTCTACTTGCTGAGTCCAGAACTTTTTCAACATTTTCTTTAAGTGAGTTGACGAATGTGGTGGCCATGTATCTCCATGACCCCTCTTGCTGCTTCCGAGAAACTCCCAGGATGCTTCTGCCTTGGAGACTTTCTTCTTCCTGCTCTTCAGTCAGGAGATCCTGCCATGGACATCTGCTGTGCTCCTTATCCCAGATCACATGTCTGTGTATGTGTTTCCCATCCTTTCATTTTTCTCATTTATCTCTGTTGCTGTTATAAATACCTTGACCAAAGGAATGGAAGGGAAGACAGGACTTATTCAGCTTACAATTCCAGGTTACTCCCCATTATTTACGGAAAATGAAGGCAGGAATTCAAGCAGCTGGTTACCTAACATCCTGTGTGGAGAGCGGAGAGAGATGAGTGCACCCATGTTGTGGCTGCTGCTGCTGCTGCTGCTGCTGCTACTGCTTCACTGACCTTTCTCATGTCCTGTATAGCTCAGATCCGGCCAACAAAACAGTACCATGCATAGTGGTAGGAGTCTTTCTACATCAGTTAATAATAAAAACAATCCCCCACAGACATGCTCATGGGCCAACCTGATTTAGACAGTTACTCAACTGAGGGTCTCTTCTCCAATGATTCCAGGTTGAAGCAAGTTAATACATTGAATCAAGCATCATAGATGGCTTCCTTGAGTACCCAAGATAAATTGTGTTTTCTTGAAAAAGAATTTCAAGACACCACCCTGGTGTCTTGGTTTCCTTTCTTGTACACATAACCAATAATAGAAGGTTAACTTGTTCAGTGGCTGTCTTTCCTGGAAATCCATGAATGTAGAACTTTTTCCTATTTCTCAGGGCCTGGAGCAGTGTCTACTGCATAAATAATGTTCCAAGGTTCTTTGAAAAATAATTCCTTGGGTCTCACTGGCTAAATTACTCCATACTTATTTATTAAGTGAAATGTAGGGCACAGAATCTGAGGCACATGGGAAGGGGAAGGGAGGGAGATAAGGAAGGAGGAGGGAGACAAGGAAGTGAGTGATGAAGGGGGAGTTGGAACTTGCTAAATGGTTAGCTCAGTAACTTGTACTTAAGATAATAGAAAAATGGTTGCTGCTGTCCTCACCATTGTGAACACTCTGAAGTGCGCATACTGAGTCTCCATTGTGTTTAAGGAAAAGTAAAATCAAATATTAAATATGGATACATATTTTTGGAGAAACTAAAGATACTTTTAAGAAAGGACTTAAAGCCGGGTGTGGTGGCACACGCCTTTAATCCCAGCACTCGGGAGGCAGAGGCAGGTGGATTTCTGAGTTCGAGGCCAGCCTGGTCTACAAAGTGAGTTCCAGGACAGCCAGGGCTATTCAGAGAAACCCTGTCTCAAAAAACCAAAAACAAACAAAGAAAGGACTTAAAAGGTTCAGTTAATAATAAGTCTAACCACAGATAAATCTCTAATGAGTCATAGCAGCATATGAGATGATAACATAATGACTGGTTGGAAAGACATGTACTTGAAAATAAAACCACAAAACTCAAATATGTACTGTTAAATGAGCTTTGAAAGGTATAAGGTATAAGCATATATATTTTTTTTTCTTTTTTTAAAATAGTACTACAGGAGGACCTAGCAATACCTCTTCTGGGCATATACCCAGAAGATCTTCCAACTGGTAATAAGGACACATGCTCCACTATGTTCATAGCAGCCTTATTTATAATAGCCAGAAGCTGGAAAGAACCCAGATGTCCCTCAANAGAGGAANGGATACAGAAANTGTGGTACATTTACACAATGGAGTACTACTCAGCTATTAAAAACAATGAATTTATGAAATTCTTGGGCAAATGGATGTATCTGGAGCATATCATCCTTAGTGAGGTAACCCAATCACAAAAGAAGTCACAAGATATGCACTCACTGATAAGTGGATATTAGCCCAGAAATTTAGAATACCCAAGATACATTATGCAAAACACAAGAAAACGAAGAAGGATGACCATCGTGTGGACACTTCATTCCTCCTTAGAATAAGGAACAAAATACTCATGAAAGGATATAGGTACAGAGACAAAATTTAGAGCTAAGATGAAAGGGTGGACTATCCAGAGACTACCCCATCCGGGAATCCATCCCATCATCAGCCACCAAAACCCAGATACTAATGCACATGCCAGCAAGATTCTGCTGAAGGGACCCTGATATAGCGGCCTCTTGTGAGGCTATGCCAGTGCCTGGCAAACACAGAAGTGGATGCTCACAGTCAGCTATTGGATGGAACACAGGGCCCCCAATGGAGGAGCTAGGGAAAGTACCCAAGGTGTTGTAGGGAGCTGCAACCCTGTAGGTGCAACAACAATATGAACTAACCAGTACCCCCTGAGCTTGTGTCTCTAGCTGCATATATAGCAGAAAATGGCCTAATCAGCTGTCACTGGGAAGAGAGGCCCCTTGGTCTTGTAAACTTTATATGACCCAGCACAGGGGAAGACCAAGGCCATGTAGTGGGAGTGTGTGGGTAGGGGAGCAGGGTCGGGGGGGGTGGTATAGGGAACTTTCGGGATAGCATTTGAAATGTAAATAAAGAAAATAATAAATAAATAAATAAATAAATAAATAAAAAGATATAGAGTAAATGAGACAAAAGATGCTTTTGAAAAGTAAAAAAAAAAAAAAACAAAACAAAAGCTGTAAGGTAACCTACTAATTCTAGAAACCAGACAAAAGAAAACATTTTAAAACATAAGTCCTTTACCAACAAAATATTTAGATCTTGAAAAAGTAGTTCTTTGCAAAGCTGACTGTACTATCAATAGTCAGTCAGATGACAAAGGACTTAATGGTAACTGAATGTGTGGCCCTGTGATTAGAGAGAAAAATAGTATGTGCCCAACAGAAGCCAAATTCCATGAATGGCTGGCAGAAAAGAGACTGAATGTATCCAGTATCCTTGTCTGTCTTGCTCATACCACAGAGATGCTTTCATGGCATTAATGGAATAACTAGATTTTTGCAAAGGAAAACAAGCTATGTATAACAGGAGAAATAGCCTGCCTCACTGAGCCTAAGTTAGTCTAAGCTATTTTTAGTCTGTGATTCTGTCCTAGTAGGCCCTTGAGAATTCGAGGGAAATATGGATAGAAAAAAATTTTGCTCTTTTCCCAGCTTAATGATACAGAGATAGTCTTGAAATACATTTAATATGGTCTTATGTTCTAAAGATAACTCTGTTTCTGTCAATCAAATAGAAACTAGGAAAATGGAAGGCTTATCCCTATGACATGGCATTTTCTCCGGAGTGCCTGTTGTGCCTCCCTGAAAGCTGAGAAGTTGTGCTAGGGTACTGATACTGAGTGTGTGAGTAAGTCAGACGCTAAGATACACACCTGGATGAACCTAGCTTGCGGTAAATGCTTGTAAATCTGTCTGTGCTCCTTCTCAAATCCAAAGCTAGACTGTTTTCAGTTCAGCACTGCTTAATTAACATCATCTTTTAAAAAATGTTTGTGTTTTCCTTAGTGTTTGGCATTGTTGAGGATGTAAGGATGACAAGGTGCATCTCTATGGCTTGAATTCCAAGAAGTCTACTCTGCTTCGTGCCCTGGGAGAAGAGAGGCTGCACTAACGCACACCTAAGATAAGGATGAACACGCAATGACGTGGAAATGGATGGCTCAGGAGACCTGCTCAGGTTTTAGCGTTAGAGGCACTATCGGAACAGCTGCTCTTACTAGGAATTAGAGGAAAATCTGTGCACATTCTAACACAGCAAAGGACAGTGTGGATAGTTCTGGGCTGCTGGAGAATTAAATACAACTGGAACAAAAACCTGGAGAAAGAAGAGAGAAAAGTTCACCTCACTCTTGGGAGAAGTGCATTTTCTTTCTCAAGCTTTTGTCCCTCTTTAAATAGTGTCTAGTTTCAAAGTGTTTGACTAACTTCTGTCTTCAGTCTCCTCCATGGAATTTAATCACACTCATTCTTTGTATTCCAAAATCTTAGTTGACTTTTAGAAACCGGAAAAAAATGTTTTCCACAAAATCCAGAAAACCCATCCATGTGGTCAACATAACGCGAGACATCCCAGTGGTCGGCATGACGCAAGGTCAGCAGGTCCTCATCTGCCTGCCTTTCTCGGGGACACAGGAGCTCCACAAAGGGACAAATATTCTGATGTATGAACAAATTCACTGTTAACGTCATCAAATCCGGAAGAAAAACACCTGGAATTCTGAACTGGTCTGTTAAAATCCTACAGGGTATTTTTCTAATCCAGATGAAGGCTCCGATGAGTTCCCTTTTATACTACAGAATAGTCTTTTATCCTAAAGTGAATAAGGAAAACACTATCAAGAAAGGAGAAGGAGAAAACCACAATCATACCATCTCAAAATAGGTATTACCAGTTGACACATATTCCTTTTTATTAGAGATGTAGCTAAGTTGATGAAATGCTTGCCTAGTGTATTTAAAACCCTAGTTTGAGCCTCAGAACCACATAAACTCGGTGTTACAGTACATACCTGTAATCCTAGCCCTTAGGAGATGGAGGCAGAAGAATCAGAAGTTCAGGGTAATGCTTAGCTAAATAGTGAGTTCAAAACCAGACTGAGATATATATGAATGTGTTAAATTTTTAAAAATAACATTTGAAGAAAGTTGTGTAATTTTATATTATACTATTAACTATTCCATATCCACTTTTAACCTAACAATAATTGGTAACCACCTTCATGTGTAACATAAATATTATTTTATAACAATATGGCATTCTCTTTATGACTTTATTGCGCTTGTATAAAAGTGATGTTTATGATTCCACTCTGTTTATGAGTAAATAGATCTGTTTACTCATAAACTCAATGTCTTGTTTTATGATAAGAGCATAGGATGAAGGCAAACAGGGAGAAAAAAGCCTTGGAAGTTGCTGAGGAGAAATGAGAATATGGATTCCAAAGTTATGATGTAAGTAAAATGAAATATTAATATCTGACCTATGGCCAGATAGTTCTGGTACCATTTCATGGGAGATCTTTAAATACAATTTGCTTAATCCAATTTGAAAACATCTGCTATGGTTTAGATGTGACACATCACTCAGTCTGTTGTTCTGAATGCTTATTCTACCAATGTGGCAGTGTTTGGGCGAGTTACAGAAGTGGAGGTAGAGCCTAGCTGAAGGCTTGACTGTTTCCCACCAATTCCTGCCCAACAGCTGGCCTCTGCCACATGCTCTCTTGCCTTTCCAACCTCCTTTGCTGACTGAAGTTCCACTGCATACATTAACTTGACATTTGAACCCAAGTGAAAACCCTGTTTTCCCAGAGGCTTTTGTTTGTTTGTTTGTTTGTTTGTTTGTTTTTAACTGTGACACTGTTTGTGTGTTTCTTTTGAATCTGAAAGGTCTGTACTTGTCTGGAGATCTTTGAATCTACCAAAATTTTTCCTTTCCCTTCTTAACATTTGATCACTACAAATGCACCTGTGTAATTTCATCTTGATTTCACATTTAGCAAAATCCCATGTCCCCATAGTTTGCTGCTAATAATCATTTACTATACTGCAGAAATTCAATGTTCAGTTTTAAGTTTTACATCATATTAGATTTAAGATCTTGTAAAGCCATAGAAGGAGGTCCCTATTCTTGAGCAAGAATAAAACTCAGCTCTTTACCGTGGCGCAGAACCTTGGTTACCTCTTGTGCATTTTCTTATTATCATTTTTTAACCATGTGTTGTATTCTTTTCCTTCAGTTTGTGTCCTTACCCACTAAACATGCAGGCACTTCAGAGTCCCTGGTCCCTAATCCACATTTTTCAGGCAGCTCAGAGTCCCTTATTCCTAATCCTCATTGTCTTTACTAACTTTGCCTCTTCCTGGATTTATTTCCTGGTCAACAGGAAATTGGATAGTTAAGGAACTAAATGCCTCTGCCACACAAGCTCCTGAATGCAGCAGTGAAGTTCACAGGGCTCATCTATATTTTCTTTGTTGTCATATTTTGTGAAGAGTAGTTTGGTCATGTGAGAACTGGGTATTGTATTGCTGCAATCTAGTTTAGGATTACTTCATTTTATCCAATAGCCAGAAGGATGGATTTCAATGGGGTTTTCATCAAAGACATATTTGGCATCATTTTCCTGTGAGGTAGATGGTAGGACCTCAGGATTGGAGACTTTGCTGTCTACCAGGTATCTGTGCCTTAGAGGAGAGAACATCTGGATTCTTCTAACTCTGACACTGTCTGATGTATGTGCCTGCTATACCACAGATCATAAAATAGTAAATAAGTGAATGCACTTTGTCTTTATATAAGTCTCTTTTAACCTACAATGAAGTGAAAATGTTCAGTTGTTTGATTCCTAAGGTCTCTGCAATTCTAAAATTAAATGAGCTAAACATAAATCTTTCCAGAACTTATTCCCACCCTCATGGCAGACCAGTCTGAACAAAATGAAATTTGTAATTAAACCAACTGTCCAATAAAAAGTATCTTATAAACCTACTTCCCAAGTGAGGTGGGTATTTTAAAAGGAGAACTTGGTGATCTAGCTCTCCTGATAACCTCTCAAGCAAACTTGCTAAGACAATATGCTCTCAGAAACTCTCTACGAAATTTTCATTTCATAGTCCCGTATCTCAGACTCTGCTTATCTATTCTGCTCATAACTGTGTGTTAACTTGATGGCTTAAACTCTAGCAAGATGGAGAAGTAGTTGCAAAGTTGCTGTCACATTCCTACAGGGAGGTATCCAGAGACATGCAAATATTTTCTAATCCCAACTTGTCTTTCTTCATCACTCACAAATTCCTTGGAAGCCCCATGGTTCAGTCCTCTCAAGTGCTTCCAACCACGTCCTTTTCATCTTGCTGTGAGCTTCCCTCTTTGTTCTGTCTAGATCTGATTTATGACCTGCCTGTTCCATCTAAAGGACCTAGAGATACAGACAGGAAGAGACTCAAGCAAAAGCCAGCTCCCCTTATACACTGATGTTCAGTTGACAGTGACACCCTTAACCCCCAGCTCCTGACACTTCAATAATTAGTTTTAATCACGGCCTATCCACTGGAGCATGAGCAGCCTATGAGTGACCACATCCCTTAAGAAAACTGACTTTCCTTGCACAGCAACCATCAACTGCCAAAAACTCCTCAGCTAACAGTAGGGTCTCATGAGCCTCTCTCATCCTGCTAAAGTGATGGCTAGCTTTATCCTATTTTCTGCTGGAGCAATGAGCTACCACCTTCCCTTTAGTCTTCCAGTCTACACAGGGAGGCACTCTAATAATGCCTGGTACACACAGAGAAATATACTCCTGTTGATAAAAAAGCACAGCTCCCATCTTAAAGGAAATAAAGGTTTATTTTGGATCCATTTTGAATAACTATGGCCCAGGAACACATATTTAGGTTTCCTCAACTACCATGTTCCAACTTGGAAGAAGTTTTATAATATAACAAAACAAAGAGTGTTATAAAACAAGACAACCTTAAAACACATTGATAGGTACATCAATAAGGGGAGTTTTTCTGTAGGCCCCAAATACTATAATCTGATGGCAGTCTTAGGTTTTGGTTTGATGGAAGCTAACAGTCTGATAAGTTAATAGACTCCAAAAAGGTTTTATCTATTAGATATAAGGTATTAGTTATGACACAGAAGTGGGCAAGGATTGGTGACTGTGGGTAAAGCCAGTCTGAAATGAGGTGACCAACCTCTGGATCTGGATCATGTTACTGTCTCCACAGAGCAGAGAGCTCTATCATTCAGTCTCTGCAGACACAGGTGTTTTTCAGGCGTTCTCATCTATACGACTCTGCACATTTTTTATAAGCAAATCACTATTTATATTAAATTTTCTTTCTTCTAATAAATAGATATAAAATGGAAATGTATCCTTGTACTTCTGTGTATCAAATTTGTTTTCTTAAATACTTTTTCAATGGCTACTTCAGGGAGAAAGTGGCTTATACAAGATGCTGGGCACAGGAAGTGCTTTATTTCAATATAAGTGAGATTTACATATGTTAAATTGTATGCCCTGCTTACCATCTTGTTTGGCTTGCTTCCCATCCAGTCTGGGCTTCTGTGTCTCCTATTTTCTCAGTGTGGAATTTCAACATTTCATGCAGACGGACTCTGTTTGGAATACAGTGGAACTGTAAAACTGCAGCAATCATATTACCCTGACATTCTCAACTCCATTCTGTGTTAAGCCCGTAAGTATATTTAGGGCTGCCTCTTCTCCCCCTGAAATAGCAAAAATAGGCAAGGGTGACCTTTACCATTCCGCTTAAGCAGAGCCTGACTGTGGCCTTTGGACCTCTTTCTGAGGACATTCCACCACCAGTCTTGTGTCCAGGGTTTTCTCATTCCATCCCATTGACGTGTCTTTTCATGGAAACAGAATGAATACTTAAGGGAAGAATTAGATTGATTTTTGTTTCTCTGAAATCATATGACATATTCCATTGAATTGAGCCCTAATAACAGCTAGAGCAGATGTTAGGAAACATTAGTAGGGGAACACACTGTTTATGCTTTGTACAATGGAAACAAAAATGAATGGTGCTTAAATAATAGGAGAGAAAGGAGGTAAAGCAGGTGATTCAATCCCTAATTCAATTCTGGGCATGACTAAGTACCTACAAACAGCTGCAGAACCACACTCCTGCCTTTCCCACTCCAGCACTAGGGTCCTAAAATCAGGTTATAATATGACAGGTATGAATTATTGAGCAATTATGATGTATCAGGGAATGTACTTACAATTCAAAAATCGCATATTCACACTGTGATATTTTAAGAAATTTGCCTGGGTTTGTCAGACAGATAAGCACTAAACCCGTGATTTCTAATCTGAACTACTTGGGAGAAAGGCCATGATCTGAGATGCATGGTTGGTGTGTTTTAACCAGTCCTGTGATAAGCCAGGGGAATGTACGACTGGGAAGCTGAGGACGAGGTGCTTCCCAATAGAATGAATGGTGGGATGAGACATCTCATCTCAGAAGTGAGAGGATTACAAATGGACTGTGTATTCTTAAGAGTTTATGGGAGAAGTTATTTATATTTCTTATTCTGCCCCCTCAACTGCCTCTGGCTACTCAACAAGCTATATATTTAGATCAGTCTTAGCTCCTGATATCTATCAGAGGACATTTTAATGTTCCTATGCACTTGTATATGGTAAGAATTGTATAATCCCAGGTAAAAGGAAAATACATTAATGAATTTTATATAAGCTAGAAATGTCCAATGATTTCATACCTTGCATTCCAAAAGATTTCCATTTTACCATTTGTATTTTCAAAATCATTGTGTTACACATGCTAAGGAAGAAGGTGCCTTTCGCTTTGGTTTTGTTGTTTGTTTGAGACTAAGTACAAATATTCTCTGAATCTAACATCTTATAACCACGATGATTCAGTGCATCTAAGTGCAGATGATTCAGAAAGGTAACTCTGGACAGTATGACTTCAATGGAAAGAAAGAAATATAACATTTGTGAGTGGGTAAAGCAATTACTACTATAATTCTGCTCAGAGTCAAGAGCCTACATTAAATGGTAACGTTGGGAGCAGAAAGGACCAGGATACAAGCCTCCTTCAGAAGAAGAACGCAGGGACTTTGTGGCTCCAGGTGTTCAGTGTGGTTGTCTACCTGACCACTCATGAGAGATACCTAGAAACAGGTAAAGCATAATTCTGAGAACATTTCCAGAAAAGGTCAGAAAGCAAAGTGGGGAAGATCTCTGAAATGCAGACGACACCATCAAATAGACCAGGCTCTGGATGGAATTCAGAAAGTATGAAGAAGGGACGTTGTCGAGGAACCTCACATCTTCACTGGCACATATGGGTTTGCTGCTTCTCCCCCCCCCCCCAAGAATACTATCCAGATTAATCCGCTTTTGAACGGAGACGGGTACAAGCAGCTTTAGGTGCTTTGGAGTCCTCAGACTCATTCTGGGGACCTCACTGCTCCCTCTGGTGCTGAGGCTTCAGCTTCATGCACTGAGCAGTTACCGTGTCCCCCATTTCCCAGTCTGTAGCTAGTCATGATGGGACTGTTCGGCCTCTGCTGGTGCAAGTCAATCTGATAAGCCATCACAAGCTCTAGACACGAAGAGATGGTTAGAAGCGTGTCACTGATATCACGAGTCGCATTAGTTAGCCAGCTGTAGTTCTCCTGACCGGCTGCACTAAGCTGATAGCTCCTTGTCAGTAGTAGGTCTTCCACATGGTTACAAGAACAGTGAAGTGTGGCCTTTCTGAGTTCTACCAACTACATGGCTTTCCTTAAGCCACATCATCCTTGAACATGGGCAGGTGGAACCCACTCTGCAATGACAGCTGCTGATATTCAGAAAAGCAAATTTCCTATGACTGGAGAAGACAAAGCCAGGGTGGGAGCACTGGGCAGGGGCATTGCAGGGTCCAATTGGCTTTTCCTCCTTTGTCAGAATCTCTACTTCAAATCTCATTTGCATAATCCCTTTACACTAAAAGACAGCCCCCTTAGTAAAAATATCCTGCAACTAGTTGGAGAGAAAGAATAGTTTCTATATAGCACAGCAAGATAACTGTGATAAATTTGTATTTCAATATGGATAAAAAAGAGAATTTTAAATGTAACTACTACAAAGAACTGATACATGTTTGAAGTGATTGATAGGCTATTATTGATCTGTTCAAAACACATTGTATATATAAACTGAAAATTCATGTTATTCCTGGAAATATATATAGTTATGCATCAATTAATATAAAACTATTTCCTGAATATCATTCTACAGTTAAATTAATGACTGAAAACCGACAAACTTTGCTGCAATGATGCCAGACAGTACCCATGTTTTTCAGCATCTGAAGGTAAATAAGTCATGCCCTGTTTTGAAAGAGAATCCAGCAAATAGGACATGATATTACCATGTGGCACCAAACCTCTTAACCAATCCTAGATGCTCTGTAGAAAAACAAAGCAAAACAAACAAAAACAAAAAAGCCAACTCAGTTGTTTTCCAATATACTGCCAAGGCAGAGAAAATCAGTTAGGAAATAAGAGTTGAGCAGAGCATTCTGAGATAAGTTTTCAAAGCAGCTGCATAAAATTGTGAATACTTTTTTGTTAAAAAGGGCCCGTTAATCTTGTTCTGCATTTGATATTCATTGGTATTCATTGATTTTGATCCCCTCATGGAAAAGTTGAAGTTTCTAGTGTAGGCATCCAGTATTCCCAGGGAAGTTTTGCTTTGACTTTTTTTTTTTTAATCACTGGGGGGGAATCAGTGGGTAGATTTGGGGGGGGGGATAGTAAATAGCCATCACTATACATTTTAAGTAATTAGTGTAATTGTACTCATGTGAAGTACCAGAATCAAATGATGCAAATTTGAGTTAAAAACAATAAATTCAAAAGCTGGGCACAGTTGCATGTAACTATATTCCTGGCATTTGTAAGGCAGAGGCAGAATTATATGAGTTTAAGATCAGACAAGGTGACATAGCAAGATCCTGTCTATAAAAACAGAAGAGAAGGGAGGGGACAGAGAATAAGAAAGGAGGGAAGGAAGAAAGGAAGGAAGGAAGGAAGGAAGGAAGGAAGGAAGGAGCTTAGCCCACTCAGGGCACTATTGTACAATGTGGTAACACAGGTAAATTACAAAGCAAGTAAATAACAACACAAGTAAATAAATTTACACATAAATAACAAACAAGACAGTTAAATAACAACACAGGTAAATAACAATGCAGGTAAATAACAGCGCAGGTAAATAACAGGTATCAACACAGATAAATAACAACACAGGTAAATAACAATGCAGGAAAAGTGGAAAAAAGAAAGCATTTTCAACAAATGGTGCTGGCACAACTGGCAGCTATCATGTAGAAGAATGAGAATTGATCCATTCTTATCTCCTTGTACAAAGCTCAAGTCTAAGTGGATCAAAGACCTCCACATAAAACCAGAGAC
>NC_034599.1:4628265-4631443 GCF_900095145.1 Mus pahari | reverse complement strand
ATCAGCCATCATTGGGAAGAGAGGCCCCTTGGTCTTGTAAACTTTATATGACCCAGCACAGGGGAAGGCCAGGGCCAAGTAGTGGGAGTGGGTGGATAGGGGAGCAGGGGAGGGGGTGGGGTATAGGGAACTTTCAGGATAGCATTTGAAATGTAAATAAAGAAAATAATAATAAATAAAATAAATGAAAGAAAAAAAAGAAAAAAACAATGCAGGTAAGAAAACAACACAGGTAAATAACAACACAGGTAAATAACAACATGAGTAAATAATAACATAGGTAAATAGCAATGCAATGTTTTACTGAAAATTGCCACACAGCAAATTTTATTTTTTTACTACAAAAAACTATAAATATGTGAGATAAGTCATGTATTAATTAGCTCAATTTGGTCATTCCACAATATATTTTTCAAAGCACTATGGTATATTTATGTATTCTATATAAATATAGTTTTGTCCAATAATTAAAACATTGTAAGGGATTTAATTTGCTTACAGTTCCATGCAATCCATGCATGAATGAGCTTAGATTATGTTTTCCACTTGAAGTACCATTTCCTCTGTAACAGACTCAGTCCTACTTTGCTCAAATTTTGTTAGTTATTATTTTAATTACCATGAAAAGTAGTAGGTTTCATTATAGCTTTTAAGTACATAATTGGTTTTGTCACTCCTCTTAGATCTTTCCTCTTCCCCACCTTGTGTCCTTCAACCTCCATCTCTCCCTTCCAACTCGCATGTGGTCTACAACTCTACCCTACCCTTCTTCAAAGCCTGTTTTCTCACTCTCTTGGTCTGCTTTCATGACCTATCCCTACACTCATAATCACATTCATGTCCATACAAATTAGAAGCCAGCACCTGTGAGAGATCATGTAGTATTTGACTCTCTCAGACTGGGTTACCTCACTTAATGCCTTAGCTTTCTACAAACATGACCACTTATTCCCTTTGCAAACTTACAGTTCCCACAGCTCTCTTAGTGTTGGGGTCTCTCACCTCCACTAACCACTCTCCCTCTAAACATTATATTGTGCCCCCTGCAGATGGACAGGATTGCCACTGAGAAGACCTCCCCAGATCTCCCAGAATTCAGTGTTGTCAGACCGCCCTACATCGTTGTCATCACCGCCCACTGTCACCGCCCACTGTCGCTCAGACCAACCACTAACATCGTCTCCGCCCACTCGTTCCGACCCGCCTTCCAGACACAGCTCCGCTCATGATCGGACCGCGCCACAGAGAGAGAGAGACAGAGAGACTCGGGGGAGGGCTGAGGGTCCTTCCTTGTCCAATTAATAAAAATATGCTCTGATCAGCGAAAACCGCCAGGGCATTCATTTCCTTGCAGCCCATTCCCTCTTAGGATGTTTAGCTCTTCAGTACGAACCCAGTCCAAAGTGTTTTCTGCCCACTCAGAAACACACAAGTGGCGCAGATACACACATCTTAGATCATGCCTCTGTTTAGCACTCATATCTTCCATGTTTAATGGCCCCCAAACTTCACTCTGTACACATGGGCAAAACAAATATTAGGCATGATCGGCCTGAAATCCTTTTTAACCCTTGCCTTTCTGCGTTGTATTTCAAGAAGCTGCAGAAGACTGAGGTGAACTTTCCTGAATTCAGTCAATGAGACTGCTCCTCTGGAGACTGGGAATGAGGACAGACTAAGAAGGGAGAAGTGAAAACATCTCTCTCCCTCATTGTCCCTTTGTCAAGCACTCCATCTCCAGCACCCCATCCCTCATATTCCTATCCTGTTCATCTTTTACCAGTGACTGATTGTGCTTAACTCTTTCTCCTCCAGGCAAAGGCAGGAGTGGCTTCCTGTAGCGGGCACTCTGGTGCCTACTCTCGTGCTGTGGTCTTTGTAGATTCTCTACTACCACAGTAACTACGTGAAATCTGCATAATTATACATGCATTTTTTTTTCTATTTCAAATGTTCATAGTGGCATCAGTTTAACCAGTAGGACAAAAAGAGGTACATTGTTCAAAAATGGGAGTATCATATGTGCAAGGCACTAGACTGTTTACATTGATCTTATTACATTTTCTTAAGAGTTTAAAGGTACAATTGTTTTAATCCATATGTTATAGGAGAGTCAAGTTTTCACCTGTGCAAGCCTCAAAAGCACACAGTCAATGACAGAGCCCAGATTGGAACTATGTTCCACCTTCTCCTCATTCATTGTTACTTGCTCATTCACTGACACTATTAGATTATAAGCTCTTTGTAGTTCAGAACTATATGAAGATTCTATAACCCTTCATATCTGGGACAATTAGGAACTTCTTAGTTACTTGATGATTAGTAATAACAGGCAAATTTACAGGATATGGAATCACCTAGAGGACATGTGGGCATGTCTGTAGGAGAATTTCTAGTTTGAGTTTACTAAGATGGAAAGACCCATACTAAATGTTGACAGCGCCACTCTCATAGGCTGTGATTCTGGAGTAAATAATAAGGAAAAGGGGAGCTGAACAAAGGCACCTAACACTCCCCATTTCCTGACAGTGGCTGACCAGCTCCTTCATGCTCCTGCCACCTTGTGCTCTACTACCATAATGGACTGCACCCTCCAACTGTAAGCTAAAACAAACTCTGTATCCACTAAGTTGGCTTTATTCTATCATAACAATGAAGAAAAATAGCTATTACAAGTAGAATTCCAATAATTCTGTTGGTGATTAATTGCATCACAAGTATTTAGCTACACAAAAGCTTCTTTTCAGAGCAGACTTTGACCATTTCTGCTATTTTCTTTCATCCTAGAGAATTTTCTCATCCTGTCTGGTGTAGGACAGAGAGGAGACAATTGGCAGGAGAGATGAGGAACCACAAGGGTAGGAATGGTTGACCTAGGAAAGTCAGGCACAGCAAATTCTTGAAGTTCAAGAAATAACGTTTGAATTTTGGAGGAATAAAACACAGACTAGAAAGGGTACAATCAGTGAGGGCCATGTCATGGATAATCTATGATACAAACTATGATGTACTCTGGATAGAGTTGAATCAGAAAAAGCAAAGCTGGGCAGGAATGAAAGAGGAATGCAAGGCTAAACCTTGGGGGTAGTACAGGATGATGGATGGAATCTTAAGACCTAGAAGAGATGGGGGGAGGGAGGAGAGGAAGAGGGAGGGAGGAGAGGGAGAGGGAGAGGGA
>NC_034599.1:4576994-4628148 GCF_900095145.1 Mus pahari | reverse complement strand
GGAGGGGGAGGGGGAGGGGAAGGAAGAGGGGGAGGGGGAGGGAGAGACTGAGATATAGAGGATAACAGAGACTATCCTCTGTGGAAATAGTCATTTGTGTCACTAAAATTCACAATGAAGAACTGAACTCCTTCCAATAGTCTAGCCTGTGAGTCTAAAGTTACACAAACCCCTTTGAACCACAGGCAAGGAGGCAAGCTAGTCAGCTCAGCTCCTGTGCAATAGGACAACCATTTATGTACAAGCTGTCTTGTAGACAGGCCAAAGAGTGGGGACAGACAGCACTTACTCAACTCAGAACTAACTAAACTTCTAGATTTGTTCTCCTTTTTTGGAGAAATGTGTGAGTTCTATGGAGAATCCCATAGGTGCTCACATTCTTGTTGACACAAAACTGGGGGTGAGAAATATGCTCAACTATAGTCAAAGGGAGATTATTGGTGATATTGGAGCCAACTTCTAATTACTTCTGGAAGCACTGACTTCTTTTCTTCTTATAAATAACTCTAGCCCTGAGTTGGAGAGATGGCTCAGTCATGCTTACTGTGCGAGCATGGAGACTTAGTTTTATCCCCAGAACTCACATAAACAAGCTGGGCAAGGTAGCACATACTTCCAATAGCAGGGCTGGGAAAGTATGGACAGGTATGTCCCTGAGATGTACTGGACAGTGAGACTCAGCCTCACCAAGTCAGTGAGTTTCTGGCAAAATGGGATCTCAGAATAAGGTGGACAGTTTCCTGAGAGATGTGACCTGAAGTTTGGCTGCTAGTTCCCACACATCCACACACATATATAGATGGAGAGGCAGGAAGGTGGTGGGAGAAGCCCTTCCCTATTTCAAAATTGAACTGAAGAAGAGTTCAAGGACATGTGAGAACAGAACTTGACAGAAAGTTCAACAGAATCAAGTCCAACAGCTAAGGTTGGTAAGGGAAGGCATTCATGGATTTGGCAAGATATGTTCCTGAAAATCCTTGTTGTGTTTAAGGATGTTAAGGCTAAAAGTCAATCTGAGGTGAATTACAGGAGAGGAAACCATAAGCCTGCTCCCCTTTGAAGAGTCTTGGCTGAGAGAGTAGGAAGGGAAGTCACATGAGAGAGAGGAAGACATATGGGTCAATGATGAAGACAATGATAATAGGAAGAGATCTGAGACCCAGTAGATTAAAGACACTCCTGCTTAAGGATGATAATCCTTTTCACAAGGAGGTGAGAGCAAGGATGGATGCAATAAGAAGTCCTCTAGAAGGTGAGGGGCAATGCAGATAGCTTATGAATGGGTTCCTCTGGATTTGTTTCTCTACATTTCCTCTCTTTCATATTTTCTTAGTTATATGTAATTGTGTTTTCTCTCAGTTCCATTTTTCACCCCCCTCCTCGCACGCCTTGTATTGTAACTATAGGCTGATCCTTTCTCCAAGAGCCTCTACCTCCAGGCCTTGAGAAGGCTAGGCTGACTCCATAACAGGCTTCAATCGGCACTTCAGGACTGGGCAAATCCAGGAAAGCCGAGACATCAGAAGCTGCCCCACCACCTGGCCTGAGACAGGTCAGCAGCAGTTTCCAAACTTTCTTAGCAACAGTTTCCAGACCTCAGTTTCCATCCCCCCCACACACTGGTAATGGAATGTCCCTAGAGATAAAACAAGATAAAGGTCACCTACCCCCCAAACCCTCAGCCTGCAAGCACACTTGGTTGTTTCTCTATCTTGGAAATGGGAAACCCCAGCATGCTGGACGTCTGCAGAATAAGCATTCTTTGTGTTTACGTACTATTTGAGTCTGCAGTATCATTCTTTGAGAATCATGGACCCATACAGTCTCATAGGAATTTTTGGTAAGAGACATTGGAAGACAGGAGGAACCAAAATATCCCTTCCTCCTATCATCCTGCTGCTTCTTGTCATTGGCACCAATTATACTCTACCTGGGGCTTAGGGTCTCACTGAGTAGAGCTTATTCTCCCAACCCCCATCTTGTTGTTGATAATCTTCTAGACTGACCTGATCTCCCGCTGTTGTTTTACCATGCTGCTAATCCCTAAGCTTCCTGGTCACCTCCATTTTTGGCTTTTTATCATCTCTACTCCTGTATAAATGATTTCTTCTATTAAGTCACTGTTCCTTGACATACCAAGGATGTTTTCATCCAGCCCCTCTAAATCATTTACAGAAACACATGGGAGGTTTGACTGAAGTTCCCAAACAAGTTATTCATGCATCTGAGCAATACACTCAACTACAGACACAGCACCATCTATGCAAACTTGTTTAGGAATTTCTGCTGGTGACAGTTGGTCATGGCAGAGCACCCTGTAACTGTCCAGAGTTCTGTAACTTGAAGATGTAGGCAAGCAGAAATCTTAACAGTTTGGGTTTTTAGTTTTTGGTTTTTTGGTTTTTGGTTTTGGCAGGGGAGGGGGGAGATATATAGTCTATCTACATTCATTTTCTCTTACTGTTATTCATTAAACAATGAAGTATGACAGTTGTTTTCGTAGCATGTTCACTGTATATGGCTCTATAGAAATCTAGAGATGACTGAACAAGCATGGGAGAAATGAACAGAGCATTAGAAAAAGCTCTCTCTGTGGCAAACTTGAACATGCAAATGAGTCTCTGTAAAGACTTGTAATCACCCTCTCAGTAGCACACAAAGATTACATTCATGCTATCAGAATTTTAGCTGGCACTTAAGGGATGGGGCACATATATGGAATGAGATACAAGGCTATTGGCAAACACTTTGCCGTTTTGCACAACAAACTTGAGTATCTGAGGATTTTAGTATCTATTGGCAGTCAAAAACAAATCCTCCACGGGAATAAAGGGAGGGTGGTGATTCCTATGTAATTACAGAGCTTGGGTCCTCCACATGTGGGTTCTGACCCCTTTGGGGGGCCACGTATCAGGTATTCATATTATAATTCACAACAGTAGCAAAACTCAAATAGGAAGTAACAATAAAATATTTTTATAATTGGAACATGAGGAAGTGTATTAAAGGGTCACACTAGGAACACTGGAGAACAACTGTTATAGAGCACATAACTGATATTTGACTTCCAGAACCTCAGGTAAGAATTCCTCACATACTAAGGACAGGCTTTGTTGGTGAACTACTTCGATGTTGCTCAAGATGCAGTATAAGGTTTTAAAGGGGTCTGAGGGCTGTGAGAGTGTAAACTACTGAGACAAACACTGGGAGGAAGGCAGCACACACCAATGAGGTGACTGTGGTGCTGAGAGAGACAGGGGGCAGGGAGGAGAGGAAGGGGGAGGGGAGAAAGGGGAGGGGAGGAAAGGGGGAGAAAGAGAGAGGAGAGAGAGAGAGAGAGAGAGAGAGAGAGAGAGAGAGAGAGAGAGAGAGAGAGAAACTCCCTTCTCTACAGTTCCAGATCTGCAACTGAAAATGAAGTTAAAGGGAATGCCCACTGTCATTTCTATCCTCCCAGCTTCCAGATGTTTAGTTCTGGGATATGTGAGGTTAATGTCCTTTATCCCTTTTACAAATTCTTTAAAATTTTAAAAAAATTTCTCTGATGCATTTATGTGCAGGCAAAGAGGCTGATAGAAGTAAGCTGGCAAGTGAGGGGAATTTTATCAAAGAAATGTCTATGTTTTTACCAAGCACTATCTTCCTGGTGTGTCTGGATTTGATCATATGAACACTGCCTATGTAGAAGACATCACTCATTCAACCACATGCTCATTTGACGCCCTAGAATGTGATAAGAAAACATGTTCTGAACATGCTCTGTGCCCACTCACACCTATAATTAGAAAATTATTAGATTAGATTATAACATGCAGATGAATTTTGTGTATTGAGATTTCATTGCAAGAGTGGGCATAAGTGTTCTTCACACAGCCTGAGGAATCAGAACTGGACGTAAAAGCGAGATTACCGAAAGCTCTGTTGAAAAGTACCAACACAGACCACACCACTTTTTCTCTGACCAAGCTATGGAGGAACTGTTTTCTCCTTTAAGAACACATTCTCTTGCAATTTTCTGGGCACCAAAATCCTTGTGATAGTGTCCAAGATACTCTGCCATGGTACTTAGAATGAGAAGACTCTGTGCAAACCTGCAAGGGCAGCAAGCAGACACTGGGCTCTAAGACACGGTTGGGTAAGCGCCTTGAGGTGGTCACATCCTGGGAGCCTGGCTCATGCATGCTTACTGAAATCCACAAAATACTGGCACTGGCCAGAGAAATGCTGCTCCAGCAACAGGAGATGTGCAACAGAGACATTCTCTTCTGTGAAGCAATGTAGGGAACCACAACACATTCAACAGGAGACTCTTGTTAGCCTGTAAGACCTGAGACCTGTTGTGTGACACTGCCCTGTGGAGAGACTGTGAAGAGATTTTCCATGCTGCTTCACTGAGCCTGAGCTCTTATATTCAAGTTTTAATTTCTTAATGTGTAGTAAAAGTCATTGTATCAAGCAGTTTGTGATATTTAAATGATAAAAAGCTCTTGGCTCAGCTCTGGAGACTCATGTACTAAATACTCAAGAGGCTGCAGCTGTGTGGATGATAAATACTGTTACAAATATTTCTGTTATGGTGATCTTGTTGGGTCTTGCTGTGTCACTGTGTGAATGCCGCCTTATAGAGGAGGAGAGAAACCCTGTATAGCTCAGATGTCCAGATAAAGATGAGCTAAGACAAAAAGGCCACTAACAGATTAGGAAAGGATCTTTACCAATCCTAAATCTGATAGGATACTAATATCCAATATATATAAAGAACTCAAGAAGTTTGACTCCAGAAAATCAAATAACCCTATTAAAAAATGGGGTACAGAGCTAAACAAAGAGTGCTCAACTGAAGAATTCCGAATGGCTGAGAAGCACCTGAAAAAAATGTTCAACATCCTTAATCACCAGGAACTGCAAATCAAAACAACCCTGAGATTCCACCTCACACCAGTCAGAATGGCTAAGATCAAAAACTCAGGTGACAGCAGATGCTGGCAAGAATGTGGAGAAAGAGGAACACTCTTCCATTGCTGGTGGGACTGCAAGCTGGTGCAACCACTCTGAAAATCAGTTTGGTGGTTCCTCAGAAAATTGGACATAGTTCTACTGGAAGATCCAGCAATACCACTCCTGGGCATATACCCAGAAGATGTTCCAACATGTAATAAGGACACATGTTCCACTATGTTCATAGCAGCCTTATTTATAATAGCCAGAAGCTGGAAAGAACCCAGATGTCCCTCAATAGAGAAATGGATACAGAAAATGTGGTACATTTATACAATGGAGTACTACTCAGCTATTAAAAACAATGAATTTATGAAATGCTTGGGCAAATGGATTTATCTGGAGGATATCATCCTTAGTGAGGTAACCCAATCACAAAAAACACACATGGTTTGCACTCACTAATAAGCAGATATAAGCCCAGAAACTTAGAATANTCAAGATACAATTTGCAAAACACATGAAACTCAAGAAGAATGAAGACCAAAGTGTAGATACTTCGTTCCTTCTTAGAATGGGGAATAAAATACCTATGGAAGGAGTTACAGAAACAAAGTTTAGAGCTGAGACAGAAGGAAGGACCATCCAGAGACTGCCCCACCTGGGGATCCATCCCATATACAACCACCAAACGCAGACACTATTGCACATGCCAGAAAGCTTTTGCTGACAGGACCCTAATATAGCTCTCTCTTGTGAGGCTATGCCAGATCCTGGCAAATACATAAGTGGATGCTCACAGTCATCTATTAGATGGTACACAGGGTCCCTAATGAAGGATCTAGAGAAAGTATCCAAGGAGCTAAGGGGTCTGCAACCCTATAGGAGGATCAACAATATGAACTAACCAGTACCCCCAGAACTGTGTCTCTAGTTGTATATGTAGCAGAGGATGGCCTAGTGGGCCATCAATAGGAGGAGAGGCCCTTGGTATTGAGAAGATCATATGCCTCAGTACAGGGGAATGCCAGGGCCAGGAAGTGGGAATGGGTGGTTGGGGAGCAGGGTGGAGGGAGGGGGTGGGTATAGGGGACTTTGAGGATAGCATTTGAAATGTAAATGAAGAAAATATCTAATAATAAAAAAAAAAAGACCGTGTGATGAGACTTCTGATTTCACGCTGCTCTCTGCTAGAACAGGTACTCCTTACCAGCCATAGCTAGTTACAGAAATGTGGCCTTTTATTAAGGAACTGTGACAAAGTGCTGCAGGAAAGAGGTGGAAGTGGGAGGGGATAGGGAGGAGTGAGGCTGGTCAGTATGCATTATGGAAATGTGGGAAACCTTTCAAGAACAAATCAATTAATAATTAAAAACAAAGGTTTTCTACATTGGTCCTGGCATGTTTTGTGGTTAACCAAAGTAGCAGTGGGCTGGGGCACAGACTTCATCACTTGGAGTTAGATTGGCTTCTGACAAGAATGATGTCAGAGTGTTTATAAGGACGTGCAGTAAGATAGATCTATTTAATGGTAACTTTGTGCTGGTATCATACAACTGTACAGGATGCATTTTACCTTCATGACCAAGCCTAAACAAAGGAATTATTGAAACCAGCTCCAGATTTTTAAGTTGAGCTTTTCAACAGTAAGCTGTTTGTTTAAGGTGAACCCCATCAAATGTCTAGCAGTATTTGAATATAAAGCTGACATCCCTTTCAGCAACCCCCTGCTGCCAATGGCACCATATTCCTTAGTTTCCTCCTCCATAATTTCAAGAAACGCCTTTATCACAGCACCACATGAGAAAGAGAGATTTGTGCAGAAACAGTGCACAGAGTAAGAGGACACATCAGAAAACTACTGTTCTCTATTTGTTTATCTGTGAAAATAGAAGCCAAGAGAAGAGAAAGACAGAAAGGTGCCTTATCAGTGAGTGACATCTGCAGGCAGCTCAGTGACATTGGGATTGGATCTTTCCTGTGTCACACATTTAGTGGGAATCCTACTGCATGTGGAAAGCATCACCGTCCCAAAAGAAAAAGTGGCAATGAGGGTGACAGGCCACAGCCTTGACCAGAAACAAATGATAGTCACTCCCTAGACCCTCCATTTCCTGGTCAAGGAGTAGGAGATTCCTGGTGTGTTATAGCCCCTCTGGTCAATCATTCTATCCATCCATCCATCTATACATACACAGGCACACATACTGACCCGCCCGTACATACATATGCACATGCATAATACAGTGATTCATCCACAAACCCATTCACACATCCACCCATTCATATTTATTCAGCAGATACTATGTACTAAACTCTTTGTTAAGATCAAGTGTTGAAAACTCAAATAAGACACAGACATGACTTAAAGATGCTCATTGTCATGCTGAAAGCCAAATACTGAGTCCTAAATAATTAATAGGCACATGGGTACTAAAGGACCCAAGAACAGAGGGATTTAAATCAGCATCGGAGTCAGATGAGGTGAGGCTTCCTGAGGGAGCAAGCTGTGAGCTCTGCTGGAAGATAATGCTTGCCAGAGCTTTCATTCTGGAATAACAAGTGTGGCCATTTTCTCAGCTGTTGTGAGGGAGACAGGAACGGTGGGTGGCTTCATTACCAGTTACCAGAACTGTGATACAATCACAGGCTTTCACATTCGCTTGCTGTCCTTACTTGGTTACTCTTGTCTTAGAAGTGCTAGCTAAGCATTCTGTGTTCCATTAGCAGCAGCTGCTTGTCACTACTTCTAAATAGAAAATAACACAATTGTTATCCATTCTTTTCCCACTATGGATAGAGTGAAGCGTCACCAAGACAGAAAGAATGCAGAGAATGAGGGTGGATCCTGTCAGATCTCATTTAATTTCTTCTCATTGCAAAACTTAGCACAAAGCTTTAGAAGCTAAAGAGGATTTCTACTTTTTTTTTCCCTTGAAGCAATAGTAATTTTGTCAGTCCAGTGCTAACTAATGTCACTCACATTAATATTGAGATACTTTCTCAGGCATAAGAAATCATTAAGAATATAAATATCTCACCAAGACTTCTGAAACCTGTGTAGATTATTAAAACAATATTCTTTGTTAGAATGAAAGTGTATGTGCATTTGGAGTTTTATTTTCAAACTCAGGAAATATTGAGCAAAAGGATATCTTACACTATTTAAAAGAAGTTAATCATATCTTTCAAGAACTTCCTAGGCAAATGCTCTCTGTAAGTCTCTATGTTGCATGTAGATGTGCACATAAATGTTAAATTAAAACTCAGTCCCAAACTTTGAGGACGTCAAGAGTTAGATGTATGGGAGATCAGGCAGTAAACCAACAGTCACTTAGCAAGGTATGGGGAGTCATGCTGAGCAATAAGAAAGTAGCACATGAGAGAGATATAATGCAAGAGTCGGGTGGGGCTGCAGAGATTATGCAAAACCTACCACAGGTGACTTAGAACCACATGTAACTTCAGTTTCAGGGGATCTAACATCCCCTGCAGGCTTCCTCATGTACCTACACTCACACCATGAGCACACACATACACACACACACACATACACACATAAATAAATGAAATAAAGAACTTGAAATATGGTTAAATATAAATAAATAAATAAAATCTTTAGGGATAAAGGTCATCAGAGAAGGTGAAACTGAGCTGTATTTAAAATCAGAAAAAGCCTTTGCCATAAAAACAAAGTAGAAATGTGCCAACTAGACATAACAGAACTCATAAGGACACAAGAAGCCAGGAGCCAGGGCAGAATCTGAGAAAGACTGAAATAAGTGAGGCTGGGGGCGGGAGGAGTTGCACAGGTTGGGGGAATATTTAAGTTACTGTCAGCCTTGTGGTCCATCATCATCATGGATGGTCAAGGGTGAGCACCTGGATGGACAGAAACAAAATTGCAGCAGGGAAGGTCTGGGAATTTGAATGATAGAACCGGCTGTGGGCCATGATATAAGCAGTGACATCACTCAGGATTCTTGGAGTGCAGAGGAAGAGCATGTATGCCCACCTTCTCTGTGTAGTAGCCCAATGCTGACAGGGACAGCAGTGCTAGCATAATGGGAACCCAGTAGGACCTTACCCCTGAATCTTTGACACTCTTCCCAGCCCCTGAAGATCAATCATGGTTTGTTGTTGTTGTTGTCGTCGTCATCGTCGTCGTCGTCGTCGTCGTCGTCATCGTCGTCGTCGTCGTCGTCGTCGTCGTCGTCGTCGTCATCCTCCTTCTCCTCCTCCTGCTCCTCCCCCTCCTCATCCTCATCCTCCTCCTACTCCTCCTCCGCCTCCTCTCCTCTCCTCCTCCTCCTCTTCCTCCTCCTCCTCTTCTTCCTTCTTCTTTGTCTGCATTCACTCCCTCCTCACCCTTTTTCACAGGGCTAAGCCCAGTCCTACACTGCCTTGATTTCTTTTTCTGCCTAAGACCTTGTCTGCATCTGTCTCTCCTTTGTGTCTCACCTTGCTAAGCACAGGGAAACAATTGTGCATACCCAGCAACATTCAGGGAAGATTATACAGCACACGTGATACTTAGGGAGGTGTGAAGTTTGTTAGTTTTATTGCTGTTCCAATGTCTGTCACTGTCTCAACTCTTGTCCTCAAATTCCCATAGCAATCCTAGCATCCTAACTAAATGGCTGTTTGTCAGTCCACACACTATTTTAATGTAGGGAGCAGCAATGCTGCCAGAGTTTATCCTCTGTCACCCCATTTTCCCTCCTTCATCTTCTAGCATACTTTTATTCTTTCATAACTTATGAACATGGCACTTGATACATGGTTAGCTATCAATAAATATATGTGGAATTAATTTAAATTAAATTTAATAATTATTATATTTTATTCAAATTAATGTCTTCATAAGGATATAACATTGAGCAATACTGAATTTGCTTTGGAGACCAGGATATTTTAGTACCTAAGGATTACTATATTTGAACAATGGTAACATTTAGGAAAGGAAGTTGCCTGTACCCACATATAAAATATATTGTACCTAGAGCCATCTTTCTTAAGATAAATTGAATTAAGATATTTTGTTTACAATAAATTGTTTTATTGATCTTATTTTATGCTAGTTCATAAAATCAAAATAGGAAGAGAGAGAAAAAAAGGAGATGGATGGATGAATGGATGGATGGATAGATGGATACATGCATGGATGGATGGATGAATGGATGGATGGATGGATGGATGGATGGATGGATGGATGGATGGATACATGCATGGATGGATGGAGATCCTGGCTTATCTACCATTACAAGTAGTTCAATCTGGTTGGGTAAAAGATTTGTGGCACTCTTTCATGAATCTGATATCATTGAGAAACAAAGAGTCATTCAGGCTCTACAGCTGGTAGTAAACTGTGAAGCGAGTTGCCTATTTAGAGTAACACAGACATTTCATTATAGCTCAATAAGTATCTCCTTGAAAACCCTGCTTTCTCATCATTGTCTTTGTGTGCAAGGGTAGCAGCATCCGAGTTGACGATAGGAACAGCCAGTCAGCTTCTCTGTGGCCTGTTGCTGTAGTGCTACAGAGAGTAGAATAGTATTTCTGGGATCACTCCATTCACAGAACTATAAATGGACTTGCCACATCTGCTTTGCTTACTGATTCATTCACTGATAGACTCACTGATGAACTTGATCATTCATGTGTTTAGATGTGCTCTGAACAGAAAAGACTGATTCGTATTTTTCAATGAGTAAATCGTAATGGCAGAAGTCCCAGCACCATCACATGGCAGCACATCTGTCCCTCCCTGGCTCCTTCCTCATATCTGCTGCCACTCAATTTGGGTCCTTATTGCCACTTGCCTGCAGCAGGTACTCACAGTCTGACTGATATTAGAGTGGGTTCCATAGTATTGCATGGTATTTCCTGGGGAGACATGAACACGTGTCTATTCACACCAGACAGGACACCAAAATCAGATAAAATAAATGATTACACCCAGTCTAGCTTGGTGGCTCTACCAGCTTTCTTATAGAAATGCACATCACTCAAAGTCAATAGTACCACAAAAATGTCCATAGCAGCACAGGTGGTGACTCTTGAAAGCTATGTCCCTAGAGCTCCCTACATATTTCGCAGTCATTCTTCTCTAGAATTATTTACTGCTTATATAGCCTCAGAGAGGGACTTTGTGAGCTGTGTAAATTTCCTCTGAGTTCCTAAAAATTTCTTGTGAGTTTGATGGATCTCTTTCCTCCACTGTATCCATTCATGAGGGAATGTTTCAGTCTGGAGGTAACTGGAACACTTACCTAGAAACCATATTCAAGGCAAGGGAGGCAACTGAAGCAGTAAAACAGTCCCTGGCACTATCCCAGCTGGCATACAGGGGGCAGACCTCAGTGCTCCCTACAAGTAGCCTCTGGCCTTCACCTCTGCCCAATGCAACACTTAGAAACACTACAGCCAAAATTCCTGTATTCATCTTCAACTTCAGCCACAAAACTGAAAAGCCCCCAAAACCACACCTTTGGATTTTAGCCACAGTATTTATGCATTGTCAATTTAGACACTTTTCCCTCTGCAAGACTGTGGCACTGCTGGAGCCAGATTGCCATGTTTTGGGTAGGAATGACCCGAGTGGATTCATGTGTTTGAATTTCTAGCTGTAGGGAGTAGCAATTATCAGGAGGTCAGGAGGTGTGGCCTTGCTGGAGGAAGTTTGTCACTCTGGGAGTGGGGACTTTGAGGTCTTATGTGCTCAAGCTCTACTCAGTGTGTCACAGTCACCTTCTGCTGCCTTTGGATCAAGATGCAGAACACTCAGCTCCTCCAGCACCAAGTTGGCCTCCATGCTGCCATGCTTCCCACAGTGATAATAATGGACTGAACCTCTGAAACTGTAAGCCAGCCCCAATAAAATGGTTTTTACTTAATTTTATTTTTTACTTACTCACTTTACATCCTGCTTACTGTCCCCCTGCTGGTCACCTCCTCCCACAATTCTTCCCCAGCCTCCTCCCCTTCTCCTCTGTGTGGGTGGGAGCCTCCTAGCTATCACCCCACCGACCCTGGCACTTAGGTTCCTTCAAGGCTAGGTGTTTCATTTCCCACTAAGGCCAGACGAGGCAGCCCAGCTTGTAGAACATATCTCACATACAGGCAACAACTTTAGAGAGTCTCCATTCCAGTTGTTTGGGACCCACAGAAAGACCAAGCAGACATCTGCTACATATTATTGGGGAGGCCTAGGTCCAGTCTCTGTATGTTCTTTGGTTGATGTTTCAGACTCTGAGAGCCCCAAGGATCTAGGTTAATTGATTCTGTTGGCCTTTCTATGGAGTTCCTATCCCCTTTGGGGCCCAGGCTCCACCCAATTCAGTGTTTTCCTTTATAAGAGTTGTTGTGGTCACCGTCTCTCTTCACACAGATCCAAGACACAGATGAAGGTGGCACGTTCCAGAGTAGCCATGGAGGACCTGTAAGATGACTTCCCAGAGGATCTCTAGTCAAGCCTCTACCTGCTTGGTTACTCTGCTCCAGCTGTTTTCTTTCTGAAAATCCTTCTCTAACTGAAAGATTTCTATATTTTCCCCAAGGCCTAGCTCATAAAGTTGTTTCATCCACCTCATGTAAGGACTGTCCAATTGGCTTTCATTAACCAGGATTCTGAAGGATAAATTTTACATGATTGTTCTGGAGTGCATCTCCTCTCCCCTTAATCCTCCAACCTGCAGGATGTGTCATCTAGGGGTGATGTCTTATGAAAATGACAGACAGACATTGTACTGTGTATGGTGAGTATCTAAGAGATTAAGGGGCAATATGACCACAGAAAGAGAACTTAAGGCCAAGTATTCTTAGAAACGCTTAATAGACCCAGCCAGGATTCAGACCCACATTTATTACTCTACATAGAGCATTCCCTCATTATTGCTTTGACAGAAGTACCAAGGCCCCTTTGGCACCTCCTGCCCTAGAAGATACTACCAGACACAGAGCTACAGGAAACAGCTATGGAATAGCAAGGCCATTGTAGCTGGTGCAACTAAACCCACAACCATTCCAGTCCTCTCTGAGCCTGCCTTCTCCACTACAAATGTAAATACCAGCATCTTGGTGAGTTCCAGATGCCATAGCAAAGTACTGCAGACTGGAGGGCTTGCACATCAGGTATTTCCTCTATGATTCTGGAAACTGGGAGTCTACAGTCAAGTTGTTGACAGGGTTCCTTGTTTCTAAGCCTTCTCCCTTTGTTTTATTGATGACCATCTTCTTGCCATGTACTCACATGGCCTTCTCTCTGCCTATATGTCCTGACTCCTTTTTCAGACTAGAAAATGCACAGGAACATCATCTAGCCTTAATTATATCTTGAAAGGTCCATCCTCCAATGATGCAAATTCTGGGGCATTAGAGATGACTCTGATGAGAGTTTTAAAAGAGATATGATTCGTTCCAGGCATCTAATAACTGCAATTTCACAGAGATTGGCAAGTGCTGATAAAATAATGAAATCTTAAAAATGAAACTCAACATTCAGGTATGATGATTCATGCCTATAAACCTACCACTTGGAAAATGGAATCAAAAGAATCAGCTGAAGGCAAGCCTTTACCATACCATTGCTATGGCTAGCCTGTACCACATGAAAATGTTTCTCAAAGAAGAGGCAGAGAAAATGGGAGGAGGGGTGAAGAAAAAGTCCAAAGTTCAAAAGTGAAAAGAACTCACCTATGATGTGTCTCCTGTAATAACCAATCTTAATTTCAACTTTTACATCCTCACCCATAAAGCAAAATACTTTTTAATATCAGTATTTTTTCATGACTTTAAACACACAGTTCTCTGTGTGTCATGAGTATGTGTATACATATTTTACATATTGTGGGCACTCACATGTATGGGGTTCACAGTAGTTGCCATCATGCTATAACATAAAAACACAGAAGTGCATATGTTCATGTGTTGTGTTCTCTCTCTCTCTCTCTCTCTCTCTCTCTCTCTCTCTCTCTCTCTCTCTCTCACACACACACACACACACACACACACACATGCACACAAAACCTTAAAATTGAAGCCAAAAAGGAAATATTGAAACAATAATACAGGGAAGGAGTTGAACATTGTGAGTTGTAATATAAGCTTACCTGAGTCAGTCAAATGTTCCTTAGTCTGGGGATTCCATTATTAAACTAGAATCTAATTTAAAAAATTCTAAAAAGTATCACCTAACTTTCCTATTATAACATCTTCATTTTCCATGAAGAATGGGGTTCAAGGTCAGGAATTATGTTTTGACCCTTGAATTGGGAAGTAGAGGGTAAATATGAGAGATAGAGTAAGAAGAAAAACGCCAGACTTTGAAATCCCCATGAAGAATATGAAACACACAAAGTGTGGTTTATAAATACGTCCTGGTTTTGCAGCTGCTCAAGATAAGCATTTGTGTAACTTATTTGGGATGTTAAGCTGTTTATCTCAGGAAGCCAGAAGGAAAGGTCATTGTGCTGATTTCCACATTCATGACTGCTGCCCGCAGTATGATATATTCTACATCTGACAGCAGGGCAGTGCTGTTGTTTGCAGTATATAAATCATGGCTTTCTTCTTTCTTCACTTAAAATGGACTTTATACCACTGGCTTAAAGCATTCAACTTCATGCTGTTCACTTCTTCATATGTGTCATCATGATTTTCAAACAATATTCAACCTTGATGTGTATTTGAAATCAAGTGAAATGCATGATGTTCGGATTGAAAAATGCCCAGATCATAGCCTTTGTTGACCACTGATGAAGCAATCAGCATGCTAGTAACAGGCTGGCAAGGTGACACAGGGTGACACAGGGTAAAAACACTTGCTCCAGAAACCTGATAACGTGAATTCAATCCACAACCCCACAAAAGCTGGGTGTAGCCACATCTCCCTGTAATGTCCACCATTCTACAGTAAGAGGGCAAACAGAGATGGGAGAACAATAGCCTCCATCTGTAGATGAACAGAAATAGGAGAACTCTGCTTTGGCAAGATGGAAACAGAGAACCAATTCCTGAGAGTTGCCCCCTGACCTCTACATATGTGACATAGCTGGCATATCCTTCACAATGATAATAAATTAAGCAAGAAAAAACTCCCCATCCAATATGTTTCCCTTATACTTAGTGTAGTTGTTAATGGATAACAATCTACATGCAGTAGTATACACACATCTAAACCATAAAACTCAGTGAATAATCCTTACATCCACAGAGCCTTCCGGGGGTTGGGGGAAGGAATGAGGAGGATTTGCATCATGCCCTTGTACAGCATTTAGTAACAAGAATAAGAGACCAACACTGCCTGTTCTCAATCCTCATGTGAAAGGAACCACCGGCTACAGACACTCTGGCGTCCTTCCCTCGCCATAAAGGTCTTCCACCTGCTCACAGTACCTGCTACCTGTGACCGAACCTCAGAATTGTCTATTAGCCAATCAACTAATGTTTCAATTTTACTTTGGTTCAGGGTTGTTACTTCTTTTTAAATATGATTTTTCTTCAAATTCTTGGAAATATGCTTAATGCTGTTAAATTTTAGTTACCCAGGTAGTTGTGACCTTAATACACTATGTTTCCAGCTTGTCTTCTCTAGTGGCTAACATTCAGAAGGTTTTTACATGTTTATCTGCTTTTCGTATAGTTTACTTGAAATTTTTGTGAAGTGTTTTAAAAACACTTTCATTTTTAAAACTAATGTTGTGGGTTTATTTTAATTTTATTTAAAAAATTCATGCAAAGTAGTGTGTTTCCTACATGTCATTTGATCCTTCCAATCCCTCCCCCATGACCCAAGGCCCCTTCTCTGGATTTCCTTCCTTCCCTCTTCAACTTCCTCATTGCATTATTTTTTTCTATTTACCACTTTTCTTAGAGCGTCTTCCTCTCTTCTCAGAACAGCTTCTCTGCTGTTCTATTTTAGTGAAAATTCCAGGGGCTGCTGAGACAAATGTGTATTCTGTATATGCTGGGTGGATATTGTGTTTATCAATTAGGTCTATGCAATCTATAGTATAGTTTACCTCTGACATTTCTTGGATTTCTAGTTTAGATGAACTTTTTAGGGATAAAACCATGGTAGTCATGCCACCCACTGTTACTGTACCAGAACCCACTATTATTGTATCAGGACCCACTGTGACTGTATCAGGACCCACTGGATTACTGTATCAGGACTGTTTTTTGTTTTGTTTTGTTTTAGTTTTTCATTAGATATTTTCTTTATTTACATTTTAAATGTTATCCCCTTTCCTAGTTTCCCCTCCGAAAATCCCCTATCCCCTTCCTCCTCCCACTGTTCCCCAACCCACCCACTCCCATTCCTGGCCCTGGCATTCCCCTATACTGGGGCATAGAACCTTCACAGGTCCTAGGGCTTCTCCTTCCATTGATGACCGTCCTCTGCTACATAGGCAGCTAGAGCCATGAGTTCCTCCATGTGTTTTCTTTGATTGGTGGCTTAGTCCCAAGGAGCTCTGGGGGTACTGGTTAGTTCATATTGATGTTCCTCCTATGGGGCTGCAAACCCATTCAGATCAGTGGGTACTTTCTCTAGCTCCTTCATTGGGGACACTGTACTCCATCCAATGGATGACTGTGAGCATCCACGTCTGTGTTTTTCAGGCACTGGCAGAGCTATTTTCACAGGAAACAGCTATATCAGGCTCCTGTCAGCAAGTTCTTGTTGGCATCTGCCATAGTGTCTGGGTTTGGTGGTTGTTTATGGGATGGATCCCCAAGTCGGACAGTCTCTAGATGGTCGGTCCTTCAGTCTCTGCTCATAACTTTGTCTCTGTAACTCCTTCCATGGGTATTTTGTTCTCCCTTCTAAGAAGGATTCTGAGCTAATATCCACTTACCAGTGAGATCATATGTGTGTTCTTTTGTGATTGGGTTACCTCACCTAGGATGATATCCTCCAGATCCATCCATTTGTCTAAGAATTTCATAAATTCATTTTTTAATAGCTACATAGTACTCCATTGTATAATGGTAAAGATCTTTTTCTAATCTGTTGGTTGCCTTTTTGTCTTATTGACAGCATCCTTTGCCTTACAGAAACTTTGCAATTTTATGAGGTCCCACTTGTAGATTCTTGATCTTACAGCATAAGCCATTGCTGTTCTGTTCAGGAATCTTTCCCCTGTGCCCATATCTTTGAGGCTCTTCCCCACTTTCCCCTCTATAAGTTTCAAAGTCTCTGGTTTTATGTGAAGTTCCTTGATCCACTTAGGCCTGAACTTTGTACAAGGAGATAAGAATGGATCAATTCTCATTCTTCTACATGATTAACACCAGTTGAGCTAGCACCATTTGTTGAAGATGCTGTCTTATTTCCACTGGATGGTTTTAGCTCCTTTGTCAAAGGTCAAGTGACCATTAGATGTGTGGGTTCATTTCTGGGTCTTCAATTCTATTCCATTGATCTACTGTATCAGGGCTGTTTTGTCCATTCCTGTTTGTTTTATGAAATTGGGAGTCCCAATCTATATTTATAAGTTTTATATATTTTATTAAGTGTTCCCTTTATTAAAATTAATGGACTCCTTTATCGTTTCTGGCTAACTTTAGCTTGAAGTCTACCTTCTCAAGTGTTAGAATTTGCTTGATTGATTGATTGATGTTCATTCTTAAACTCTCAATCTATGGCTGTCTTTCCCAGTGGTGAGTATCTCCTGGAGACAAGATAGAGAGGTGGTATTTTTAATCCAGTTTACAAGTCTGTATCTCTTTTATTGGTGAGTGGAGACAAATTGCAGTTAAAGTTACTGTTGAGAGATGTTCACTGGTCCCCATAATTGTAGTGGTTCTTTTATTGTTTGTTCTTTGCTTTCTACCCTATTAGTTTCATGTGGTTCCTGGATTACTCTTTTGGACGTGATGGATGTCGTTCTAGCTCTTGTTTGTTCAAATAGTCCTGTTAGGAAATATATTCTGTCCTGTGTTTTATACTTGAACCTTCCTTTCTCCTCTGTGTATAATATTTCTTTAACTATCTTCTGAACTGCTGGCTTCTGGTCATAAACTGCTATATTTTGTCCTTGTCTTGAAATGCCCTTATCTTTGTCAACTTTAAAGGTTCATTTGCTAGATATAGCCATTTTGACTGACAGTTCCTTGCTCTCAGAACTTCAAATACATCATCTCATGCTTTCCTGGCTTATTGCTCACTGACTGATATGATCTAAATCATTTGTTTCTATCCTTGTGGTTGAGTTGGTATTTACCTTTTTTTCTTGTTTTGGGACAGGGTCTCATACAGGCTGGACTGGCCTTGAACTGAGTATGTCTCTCTTATGGTTTGCCCTGCTGCTAGGGTATGTCTGATGTCCTCTGTTGTGTTCACCAAGGCAGCTTTCTTCTTTGCATACCAGGTGCCCTGCTGCTACACTTAGAGGTGTACACTGTATAGTCTGTGAAGCATCTATCATCACACAAGATTCGTCAGTCTGAAGTAGCTAATGCCTTAGCTGAATGTGTCTCCAAGTGCATTGGGAGTATGAGCTACAACCTTACCTATCTTCACATTTTCTGCTGGAGGGACAGTACTGTGGACATCTCACACACCCCTGGAATCAGATTCACATGTTGTACAGTAGTGAAAAATCAGTTTTGACCTACCCACTCTCCTGAGGCACAAACCTGTCAGATTCCAGGACTTTCCTCAATTTAGGATCTGCTTCTAGAAACAAGGGTGGAACTATCTGTCCTTACAACTTCTTTGTCTCCTGCCACCCACAGTCTCTCCTTTATCTCTGAGCATCCTCTCATCCAGAGGACAAAAATGCTAGAATATACACTTAATGAAATAGAAAACAAGTTATTGTTAACAAAGTTAATTTTTTTCCAAGATTAGCAAAATTAAAATGCCTCTTTTTTTGTTGTTTTGGTTTGGTTTGGTTTGGTTTTTACATTTTTATTGGAGAGTAACAGAGAAGGTATGTTGTCCATCAGCAGGAGCATTCCACGGGTTCTTCAGCCATCCCAGGCTTGGGCCCAGAGCTCCTGTGGGTGGCTGGGTCCATCAGGCATATTCTCATTATCTTGCACAGGCACTGGGTAGTTGTAGGGTATGGCCTGGCTGATTATGCCAGCATACTTGGTGTAGGGGCTAACGATAGGCATTGTAGTGAGGCCCCAGAGGGAGAAGGACCCTACCAGCACCAACGCATTAGCCCAGGTCTTCTTGAGAAAGGAGTCCTCTTTAAAATGCCTCTTAGAAAAGAAATATAAGGTAACAACTTAAGTACTTCAAAAACCAAGGTCAACCTAACAGGTGCTATAGGGCTTTAAAAAATAACACACGGATGTTCTAAAACATGAAAATCAAATTTATATCCAATAGAAAATTCTTTTGAACATGAAACTAGTTGTAGGTGGCTTAGAAAGGAGCAACAAATCTAAATAGTCTTATTGATGAAGTAAATATTAGAGTAACTAAAAACATATTACTGAAAAAAGTTATAGCCAATGCTTTCAATACTTAATCCCCATAATTAAAGGGAAAGTTATCACAAATATTGCAGAAAAGGAAGGATATTCATTGATTTTTTACTATCACAAACAAAGTTTTCAAACCTTCAAACTAAACAGATTGGATTTACTAGACAAAATCAGTTTATTCCAATAACGTAAGGATGGCTTGACAGCCAGAAAACAAGCTACGCATTTTATCTTACATTTTTAAAAACTGTATGAAATTATGTATCAATCTCAAATGATACTAGAAAACAGTTAATAAAATTCAGACCTGTCTGTGATTTAAAACACTTAAAAAGTAGGAATACAGGTTGGGGAGAACATCCCAAATCCATATAAGCCAGTAACAAAATCAGCGTGTGGGGGGGGTGGGGGTGGGGGTGGGTGTGTGTGTGTGTGCGCGCGCGCACGTTTGTGCATGCGTGGGTTTATATAACACTGACTGGGAACCAAACCTAAGTCCTTGTGAATACTAAGAAAACACTGGACAATTGAGCACTGGTCCTGAAAATCATCTCTAATATGCAACATTGAGGTATTTTTATTAATAGAAGGAATGAGACAAACTTTGTGTATATCTATGTACAGGGCCATGTACATGTGAGACTCCTACTCTGTAGTAGAAATAAGGAGACTATTAGAAACATAGATGTACATAAAATTAGCAGAATAGTTCCATGGGATGAGTACATTTAGAAATTATCAAAATATAAGAGCATACCACATGATGGGAGTCTGGAAAGAATATAGATTTTAAAAAGACTCACGACCCAGTGAAGAAGACTTAACAATATCTAACCTTCAAGCCAAAGAGAAGGCCAGAAAAGCACCCTGAGAGACCCATGCTGGGATTGCTCAAGAGTCTAATCTTCCCTCCTTGACTGGCTTCCCACTGAGCCACAAGTTCACACCTCATGCTGATGTAGCCAGCATCCCCACACAGTTAAAGCCATTGTACTTCCAATGCCAGCCATCTTGAGCTTCCTCTGCCTGGGATTTCTCTTTGGGTTGCCCTCTCTTCGAGTTGCCATCTTGAGGTCTCCTCCTCTTGTGTAAAGTTTTTCTCTATCCACCTTTGCTCCAGGAAGGAAGCTGTGCTACCAACCCTCACCTGCCTTCCTTTGAATCCTTGGATAAAAGACACACACACAGTTGTTCCTTTTCAACTTGCCTTCTTGGCACAATTGCTGGGCAGGACTATCTTCCGCCTGGAAAAGCATTTAACAATTTATCTCTGTCTCTTCCACCTGCCCTAAACTCCAGTGACTAATCCCATCTGGCTCTTGCCAAATGTCCTGACCACCTGCCTGTATTAGTGGCCAGAGGCCCCTCCAGGGACCTCACATGGTTGCCTGACTCTCTCCAAAGCATGACGAACTCCACTCTCATGATGAGCTCCATTCTCCTTCCTTGCATCTCCCTGCCCACCTCCAGGGTCTTGGAAGACCCACTTGTTCCTTCTACCCAGCAATTGGCCCATGGCATTCTTTTCTGATAGGTCAAGAACCAATTAGGGAACAGGACCTTAACATCAGATCCACCCCCTATATCTTAATCTTTTCTCTCACTAGTCCAGATCACACCAGCTTTCAATCAATTGACTAGTAAATGTCATTGTTTATATAATATGCTCCCTTGTTAGACATATTCCTAAATGCTGGATATGGAATTAATAGGGCATGAATATTCTTTTCAGTAGCTTTTGTGGGGCCTAGGAAATTGCTGCTCAGACAGGACGTGCTAAACAGACTGACTTAGGAGGTTGGTTTTTTTTCTTTGAAGAAAAAAATAAAATTAGTGGTCTCCTCATTAAATGTGATACCAAGATAAAATAGTCACACTGTATATGTATTCAGAATATTTCAAGTTACATTTTGAGAAATATTTTTGAACTCCTATTTATAAGACATATTGTCATGACAATTTTAAAAGATAACTTCTGCACAGTTCTGAAACTTCTGGAGATCGGTATTGGAAACAGACTTTAGATGACAAGTTCGCTCTATAATGGTTCATATGACAGGATTCATTTCCAGGGTGAGAGTTCTTCACTACTTCTGAGATCGTCACATACACCCACATGCATGGCTTTCATTTACCTCAGCAGCCTTTATGCCAAGTTTCTGATACCTAAGCAGTGATGGAGGCTGGGAGCCAAACTTGTAACCCCTGCAAAACCAGTATGTGTTCTTAACTGCTCTGCCTTCTCTCCAACCCTGAAAATACATAATTTCTTAAGAATTTACAAGAACACCATGTACAACCCTAATAGTATTATCTAATGGTGTTATCTGCTAAGAACAACGTGGACACAGTCTCATTCCAAAATACTTACAGTGGCATCATTTCTGTGTTGGACAATTACTCTGAGATCAGAAAGGTATAGCTTGCATGAATTACCTACTGAGAATTACTGCTGTAAACATGACTTTAGCAAGCCACATATACAGTAGATGTTTATAATGTTGCTAGTCATTGCCTGCAGGCACCTTCCTTCAGGTAATGGTGCCTTTGGTGCTGACTATAAATTTGGTCTCCTCGTGGGACTTACAGCTTCATGTGACTGATACAGAATGGATCATAGGTCATGAAACACAACTCATATTTTGTTTTTATTTCTCAGAAGTCTGCACTCAATTTATTTTAATAGATGTGTCTCTAAATAAAAGTGTCAGTTATTTGGTGAGTTGCCCCATGAAGAGTTTTATAGACTAACCTGGCCTTCAGCCTGAAACTATTCTAAGTTAACTCTTGTCTCCTGCTAAATTTTCAAAGTCCTCGTGTTACTGTTGCTCTCAATGCTATTCCTGTGTTCAAGCACCCAACTATAAAATGTGCAACAATTCTTACTGGGCACTTTTTTCTACAGCATACAAAGCAATGATTTCATGCTGGATTTGTATGCATGCACGCATGTCACTATTAGCTCTGACTTGTTGGGCTCCCCATTTCCTTCTGTGGACTTCCCTACTCTCTCTTCCTCAGTTTCTTTTTTTCTCCAAAGAATCTTCCCTTCTACTTGCATGCCACACTGATTCCATGATCTTCCCCCTTCTCTTCCTCCTAGAACTCACATCATTCCTTCATGATCCCTTTCTATTCTCATCACACACACACACACACACTCACATGCGCACACAGACACACATGCACATACATATGCACAAGCACACACACAGACACATACACTCACACAGACACATGTATACACATACACATGCATACAGACACACACACACACACTCACATGCGCACACAGACACACATGCACATACATATGCACAAGCACACACACAGACACAGACACTCACACAGACACATGCATACACATATACATGCACACAGACACACACACACAGACCCACACACAAATACAGGTTTGAAGCTGAGTGTGGTGGCACACACCTGTTATCCCAGTGCTTTGTGGGAAATTTGTTTTCTAGTTATAATTTTAAATCAGTGTTCTGCACATGAGAGAAAATGAGACATTTGTCTTCTGGAGTCTCCATTGTTTAGCTTAACATATTGATCTCTGATTTGTCAATTTTCTTTAAAATGACAAGCACATCTTCCTGTTTGTATAACAGTAGCTGCCTGGTTCTTCAACACTTGCTGTTCTGGTCTCACTTCATCAGGATTGGAACCCTGCTCTCCATGCTAAGATGCACTAACCATTGTCCTTTGATTGAAAGCTCCCTCTAGATAGTGTGGACTTATATGCCTTCAGCTGCAGGTCAATGGTGGACATATTGCACAGGCCACAGCATGGTGACACTTAGCCTCTTGCTGGCCCTCTCTTAAGATAGATGAAAACATCACTGTTCTGCCTTGACTGGAACCCCTCTCATCATCTCTCCCCATCTGAAGCCTAAACAACCAAGTCCATTGTGTTACCTAACTACTGAGTTGACTCTCCTGCAAGTCCATTGTGTTTCCTATTAAGTCAACTCCCTTCTGCCTCATGGCAACTTTGGACCTTACCAATCCTCTATTCCATACTAAATATGCCCCCAGAATCTCAGTATGTTGATGGAGTTCCCTCGTAATGTAATCCATGTCCCCACCAGGATCTGAGCTTGCTGTTTGCTTTCCTTTTACCTTCATAAGAATTCAGCCCTCATATCTATGCTACCATGTGGACATCTCCTTTTCTCATGACTATGACGTCAAACTCTGTCCTCTAGCCCTTTCCAACAAGGTCTCTTGTGAATTAATATGGAGGCCTCACAGACAGATGCCTCACTCTGCTATGTTACACAGGCTGAAACCCATTTACAAGATGCATAGACTTGCTGATCCAGTGCATTCTGGAGAATAAACAGGAATGGGACCAACTTTACATCAGAGAATAGTTCTAGATTCCTTAAAGTATTTCAGAGACAGCACATTTGACAAAAATTAAAACCTTCAGATAAGATACTGGGGGTACTAGGAATGTTGAGTTTGTTAGAACAAATAAAATAAGACTACCCACCCATAGTAAATATCATGGTTGAGATTATACATTATATTTCTAAAACAACTAACAGATACTAGATTCTTTTAAATTATGCATATTGGATTTCTTCAGATTGGTAGAAATAAGAAGGGACTGAGGTGAGTAGGCTACAATGTCTGCCTCTGAGGTAAGTAGGCTCCATTGTCTACCTCTGAGGTGAGTAGGCTCCATTGTCTACTTCTGAGGTGAGTAGGCTACAGTGTCTGCCTCTGAGGTGAGGAGGCTCCATTGTCTACCTCTGAGGTGAGTAGGCTCCATTGTCTGCCTCTGAGGTGAGTAGGCTCCAGGATATGTCTCTGAGGTGAGTAGGTTCCAGGGTTTGCCTCTGAGGTGAGTGGACTACAGTGTCTGCCTCTGAGGTGAGTAGGCTCCATTGTCTACCTCTGAGGTGAGTAGGCTCCAGTGTTTGCCTCTGAAGTGAGTGGGCTCCAGTGTCCGTCTCTGAGGTGGATAGGCTCCAGTGTCTGCCTCTGTTGTTGTTCCTACCACCTGCAGAGAGAAGCATGTCTGACCACAGCAAACAGCAGGACTAACCTATAAAGTTAAGCAAAACTATTATAAGGCAATTTGATGACCACACCATAACCGTTTAGCAAAACAATGCCTGTAGTATCTCACCGGGATCTATGGTATACCCAGGCACAGGCTTTTAACTAGGTTATACTACCAGCATTGAATCCTTCCTGTGGGAAACCAAGAGGTTTCAGTTTCGATCAGAAAGGCATTGGTTACTCCCATACAGACTTAATACAACGTTTTTGTTATATATTATGAACATTTTAATTATTTACAAATTTGAGACTGATGTAGAAGAATACAAATTGATCCATTCTTATCTCCCTGTACAAAGCTCAAGTCCAAGTGAATTTAGGACCTCCACATAAAACAAGATACACTGAATCGAATAGAAAAGAAAGTGGGGGAAGAGGTTAAACACATGGGCCCAGGGGGAAAGTTTCTGAGCAGAACACCAATGGCATAAGCTGTAAGATCAAGTATTGACAAATGGGACCTCATAAGATGGCAAAGTTTCTATAAGGTAAAGGACATTACCAACAGGACAAAAATGGCAACCTACAGATTGGGAAAAGATCTTTACCAATCCTACATCTGATAGAGGGCTAATATCCAATATATACAAAGAACTCAAGAAGGTAGACTCCAGACAATCAAATAACCCTATTAAGTATGGGGTACAGAGCTAAACAGTGAGTTTTCAACTGAGGAAACCTGAATGGCTGAGAAGCACCTAAAAAAATGTTCAACATCCTTAGTCATCAGGGAAATGCAAATCAAAACAACCCTGAGATTCTACCTCACACAAGTCAGAATGGCTAAGATCAAAAACTCAGGTCACAGAGATGCTGGTGAGGATGTTGAGACAGAGGAACACTCCTCCACTGTTGGTGGGATTGAAAACTGGTACAACCTCTCTGAAGGTCAGTATGGCTGTTGCTCAGAAAATTAGACATAATATTACCTAAGGACCCAGCTATACAACTCCTGGGCATATTTACCCAAAAGATGCTCCAACATATAACAAGGACACATGCTCCACTATGTTCATAGNANCNTTATTTATAATAGCTTGAAGCTGGAAAGAACCCAGATGTCCTTCAACAGAAGAATGGATACAGAAAATGTAGTACGTTTACACAATGGAGTACTACTCAGCTATTAAAAACAATGAATTCATGAAATTCTTAGGCAAATGGATGGAACTAGAAAGTATCATCCTGAGTGAGGTAACCCTATCACAAAGAACACACATGGTATGCACTCACTGATAAGTGGCTGTTAGCCCAAAAGCTAGGACTATCCAAGATAAAATTCACAGACCACATGAAGCTCAAGAAGAAAGACCAAAGTGTGGGTGCTTTGATCCTTCTTAGAAGGGGTAACAAAATACTCATGGAAGCAAATACAGAGACAAAGTGTAGAGCAGAGACTGAAGGAAAGACCATCCAGAGACTGTCCCACCTGAGGATCCATCCCATATACAATGAGCACAGGCAGACACAATTGTGGATGCCAAGAAATTCATGCTGACAGGAGCTTGATATAGCTGACTCCTAAGAGGCTCTGCCGGAGCCTGACATATACAGAGGGAGATGCTTGCAGCCAACCATTGAACTGATCATAGAGTCCCCAATGGAGGAGTTAGAGAGAAGACTGAAAGAGCTGAAGGGGTTTGCAACCCCATAGGAAGAACAACAACATCAACTGACCAGAACTCCCAGGGTCTAAACCACCAACCAAGGGGTACACATAGAGCTCCATCTGTGTATGTAGCAGAGGATGGCCTTGTCAGGCATCAATGGGAGAAGATGCCCTTGGTCCAGTGAAGACTAGATGCTCTAGTGTAGGGGAATATGAGGGCAGGGAGGTGGGAGTACATGAGTGGGTGGGAGCACACCCTCATAGAAGCAGGGGAATGGTGGATGCGATAGGAGAGTTCTGGGGGGAAATTGGGAAAGGGTAGAAAATTTGAAATGTAAATAAATAAAATATCCAATAAAAATGACTAAGTATATAAAAAAATCAAGTATCAGATGGATATGGCGATCACATTCTTTGTTTCATCTTGAACCTATTTTATCATTTTTATTATATTTATTATATTTATTTTATCATTTCATCATGTGCATGTGAATGTATGCACAAGTACACACATAACATGATGCATATATGAAGGTCAGAAGATAATTTGTGACAATCCATTACCTCCTTCCACTATGTGGGTCCCAGGGAGGCAGCACCTTTTCCTGCTGAGCTATGAGCCATCTCACCAGACCACAGTGACTGTTTCTAAAAGGCTGCGCTTTTTAAGGCATTTTTTTCCAATTTAGTCACTGTACAATCTCTTTTCAAACTTATAGTTGAAAGCAGACATAGGCAATATGGCAGAGAAGCTACCAGCCTTACATTCCTTAAAAAAAAAAAAAAAAAATAGCTAGCCATGAACAAAAATAGCTTAGAGGAGTTCAGGAGTCCAGCTGAGCAAAAATTGAAGGGGAGAGCAGGAACTGGGAGGAGCTTCTTGGCAGAGACCACTCTCTCTTGCTCAGGAACAAAGGAACTCAGGTTCACAGTTACCCATCACACAATAGAAGCCATTACATACTCAGTGGCCCACTCTACATTGGTTCAAGCAGACCAAGGCCTTTGCCAGTGAGGACCTCCCCAGTAGTGCTCAGCAGCTGCAGACTCCATAGGCTTTCAGTCTAGTCCCCTGTGAGGTTGTTCACTGTGACTCTGGTTACCTGCTCTGCAGTGAGCCCTAGAAACCATCTTTACTGACTTAATTAGAGCCTATTTCCCACCATGCATTCCAGAAAGGGATCTGTTCCTGCACTCCCTCCTCTCCTCGTGCACACAAAAGGACCTACTCCTTAGCTAGCTATGGAATCTGCCAAAGTTTCAGAGCAGGAGCTGCAATGATTCCATACCCTCAGGCTTACTCCAGCCCCTTCTACTGGAGACAGCACCTCAGTTCTGTTGTAGGCCACATACGTACAGCCTGGACCCTGACGTCACAGTGCTCTTGCCCAGCCTCAGGTTCCAACCTCCTGTGAACACCAGTACAATGGATGGAGCTGTGACCACTCCTACATACCTTCAATCTAGACCTCTGACCCGTGGCCACTCATGGAGAACAACATGTGGACACTGGTATCACCATCAGTGGCAAACCCACAAGCCTGACTTGCTAATGTAATCTTACCATCCTAGCTACTCAAGAAACTGAGGCAGGAGGACAAGAACTCCAAGCCATGGCTGGGCTGTACAATGTGTTCAAAACCAGTCTGCATAACTTAATAACATTGCCCCAGAATAAAAGTTGTTGTTGTTGTTGTTGTTTTGGGGATTTTTGCTTTTTCTCAATACTAAGTGGGAGCAGGCTAAGATGAAGCTCCATTGTAGAGTGCTTGGCTAGCATTCCTGAGGCCCTAGGTTCGATCCCCAGTCCTGGGGTGGGAGGATGTGGCAGTAGTATATCTGAGTGTGACAGCTTCTGCTTTTCATTGAGTGCTTACTTCTTTTATATCTAATTATTTACATGACTGCTTACGTCCACCATTTTCCTGCTGGTTTTCCATTGATCTGCCTTTTCCTTTCCATTCTTCCTTCTTTAAGAGTAACAAAATAGTCAAGTAATTATGTTAATTCTTGCAGAGCCTTTGCGATTATGTCTGCCTTGTTTCCTTGAAAACTGGACTATGCACCTTACATCTGTCACACTGCTGTTAGAACTGTTTTTTTTTTCATTTAGTTAAATATAAAAATCTTATGATATAACAACTCAACTTACTTCCTCCTTTTTCAATGGTGTGTGTGTGTGTGTGTGTGTGTATGCGTGTGTGTGTGTGTGTGTGGTATGTATATATGTGTAGTATGAGTGTGTGTGGGGGTGTGTGAGCATGTGTATGAGTGTGTGGTATGTGTGTGTGCGCGTGTTTGAGTGTGTGTGGGGGGGTGTCTGTGATGTGTGTGTGTGTGTGTGTGTGTGTATGTCTGTTTTAAAGACAGAAAGCTTATTTCTGCTCACAGTTCAAGGGGGAAGTTCATCATGGTTGTGAAGTGATGGCTGCCGAAGCTTGCATACAGTCAGGAGGCAGAGAAACACAAATGTTCATTTTCATACATTTTTGATATGCACAAAAAATAAATTCTGTCTTCTTTAATTTTATATACAATATTCAGATCAAAAGAAAAGTAATCCCTGGATTTCTAGTGGACTTTATTAATAACTGTATCTAGGATTCTTTAATGTAGGTCTCTGTCTTGAGCTATTTCTGTAGTGTGTGTATAGTGTGGTTCTGAGGTAAGAGATTTTCTGTTCTTTTAACTAAACATGTTTTTAATCTCACTTTTATTTTTGAAGGATGCTCTCACTGGGTACAGAACTCATAGCCAACCCTTTCTTTCCTTTCATAGCTGAACAATTCATGCTGGCATTCAAGTCTTCTCTGGGTCAGTTCAAAAGCCAGGCCATTCATATTACTGTTACCCTGTAGAGAACACGTCATTTTTGTCTTTTTTCAAGATTTTCTGTCATTGATATTTAGCAGTTGGACTATGATATGCCTAGGAATTGTACTCCCAATATTTACTCTTCTGGAGTCTGCTGGATGTCTATAACCCTGTATATATTTAGTCTATCATCGCCTTTACAAATCATGTTCTATTTTCTTTTTCCCATCTCTTTGTGAGACTACATGTCTGCTACATTTTTTCAGCAGTGCCAAGTGGTGTTTAAATATCTGTTCACTTACTATTTTTTATTCTCTGCACTTTCCATTCTACAGAGGAAGGCAGATTAAGCTAACTGTTTAATTCACAGGGCTTTTTTTATTGATGTTTGCTGTTAAATTCATACTATAATTTTTTATTGTTGAAATTCAACATCTTAATGTTATCATATTTATTTTTATGTCAGTGCATTTTTAGTGAGGTGGTTTGCATAATAACGGTTCCTATAGGCTCATATATTTTAGTTCTTAGTCATAAGGAAGTAGCACTACCTCGCATCAGAAGGGTTCAAAGGTGCGCCTTTGTTGGAGGAAGTGTGTCACTGAGGGTGGGCTTTGAGGTTTCTCTCTTTGCTTGGAGACCAGGATGCTTCAGCTACTTCTCCAGCAACAAGTGTGCAGGCCACCATGCTCGTTATCATGATGCTACTGAGCTAAGTCTCTGAAGCTGTAAGCCAGCCCCAATCAAAAGCTGTCTCTTATGCAAGTTACCTTGGCCATGATCTTCACATCAATAGAACAGCAACCAAGACATTTCAGAATCTATTGAGATTTTCTATTAATTTTGAAAGTACTTTTTACTCTTCATTTGAATTGTTTTCTTTTCTCTAATTCAGTTAAAGAAGTAGAGGGATGGGAAACTTAAGTCCTCCTCCCAAAATCAGACAAAAAATGAGCACAGATGAAATATGAAGCTGTCCCAAATTTCATTAGAAGCAGACAGATCTGGAGCTAAATTCTAAGTTTCACTGTTAGTCTTAGTCAAAGTTTCTATTTCCATGATAAAATACCATGACCAAAGTGTATACATGGAGGAAAGTGCTATTTTTACGTATATGTCCTAATCAGAGACCTTCATGAAAAGTCAGGGAGGGATTCAAGGCAGGAACTAAATCACAGGCCATGAAGGAATGCTGCTTAGTGGCTCTCTCCCCAAGGTTTGCTCAGCCTGCTTTCTCATAGCACTGGACACCACCTACAGTGGTCTGGACCCTCACGCATCAATCACTAATCAAAAAAAGAAAAGAAAAGAAAAGAAAAGAAAAGAACGAAAGAAAGAAAAAGTTGAGTATAGGCTCACTTAGTTCTATTACTGTGAAGAGACATCATAACCATTGCAACTCTTATAAAAGAAAACATTTAACTCTTATGAAAGAAAATATTTAAAAATATGGGGGCTGGTTTACAGTTTCAGAGGTTTAGTCCATTATTATCACAGCAGGAAGCATGGCAGTACACAGGCAGATATGGTACTAGAGAATATCTGAGAGTTCTATACTTGGATGGCAGGCAGAAGGAAGAGAAAGAGTGACACTGTGTCAAGTGACCCATAGCTAGTGACACACTTTCTCCAGCAAGTCCACTTCTCTAATAATGTCACTCGCTAAGAGTCTTTAGGAGCCATTTTCATTCAAGTCATCACATAGGCCAAGAGATGTTTTCTCAATTGAAGTATCATGCTTCCCAATTGACTTTAGCTGTGTCTAGTAGACATAAAACTAACCAACATACTATTACCCTAAGAAATTAGGTCCAACTTAAAAGGTAGATTAAAATGCACACAATCAAAAACTTTTTTTTATTGGTTAGATTATAAATTGACATCCTGTTAAAATATGTGCTGTATCCTAGTAGATACTGAATGAAGTTCTGCCTGGGATATTAATTATACTGAAGTATAATAAATAGAAAATGGGATACACTTCCCCAAAGTAGCTTTGCTGGTTGCATTCAGAATGAGCCTGAAACATTGCATTTCAGAATCAGCATGAAATATTCTGTCTACATAGTAAATACTTTAATTAGTCAAAAAAGAATCTTTGTAACTTGTATATGCACACACACACAAAAGATCCTCACTGTGAAGGACTCCCATCCATGCTTCTCTCTGGGTCTAAGGGAGTACTTCTTCAGGATTGAGTAATTGCTGCTGCATAGACTATGGAATGGAGAAGGTCTCCTGAGCGAGGCCCTGGGACAAGGCCCAGCTGGAAGGAGAGAAGTAATTGGGGAAAGAAATTATAGCTCAATGACAAGCAGACATCTTTGGGCACTGGCTTTTTTCTCCTCTCATTAGGTTCTCTGAAGTTCTACTTCTCTGAAATACAGGCTGCGTGTGACTGGCTTGCTCTGGAGCTCAGAGGGACTTCTAACAAATCTAGTCATGGACAACACTTCATCTTACCGACTAAAAATAAAAAGGTAAAGGTTAGAGAAAAAGAAAAAGGAATGACTCTTCTGTGTAATGGGGAAATCATCAATTTCTCTCTGCCTGGGGCTGGAGAAGGCATTTAAAAATCACCAGACTGCATTTCCTTCCTTCCTTCCTTCCTTCCTTCCTTCCTTCCTTCCTTCCTTCCTTCCTTCCTTCCTTTCTTTCTGTTAGACATTTTCATTGCTTTGTTTCTCCCTTGCTGTACAAGAAAGCCTTATACACTGCACAAAGCATAAGACAGGGTGAAACCAATTTTTAAATGACCCCTAACCTCAGCCTCAACAAGAGACATTACAAGTACTTTGTTAAATAAACCAAGACACATAAGCAAAAGCCCCATTTACCTCTTTACCCTAGTGAACATCTACTATGCTAATTTAGGTGAGGCTATGTTTTCAGTTAAACCTTGTGTTAGCAGTTCTCTAGCAATGAGTATTCTTGAGCTTATGAGATAATTTGCTTTTTAAGTGATGCTAAAATGGATAGCCTTGCATTATTTTTTATAAATTCCTAGAAGTGATATTGTATAGAAAAAAGTATAGACAAAAAGTATAGACATAGATAAGACTTTACATAAATAACAGGAAACCACCCAGGTATATTATATGTATACTCCCTCTATAATACAAGGCCCTTCTACAACCCTGTTACACACAGCTAAAAATGTAAGAACACACAATGGCAAGAACAGAGAGGCTGCCTGCCTGCCGGCAGAACACTCCCACACCATTTGTTAGGTTCCCAAAGACCCAACCTGCTACCACCCACTCCTTCCTCCTCCAACGTTCATCCCTGCTGACATGCCACCCCTTTGAATTGGGTACATATCTGTTGTTCAGGTTCAGGCCATGCCACTTAGACCATGCCAGATGCCAGAACTCCAGACCCTAACTAGGGTGGAGACTCACTAATGAACCATACCAGCCACTAGAACCCCAGATAGGCAGCCCACCCACACAGACTCCTCCTCTCTCTCAGTGCCCCACACCTTGCAGATTATCCCAATTACTGCCTCCCCTTAGGTGGAGGTGTCCTACTTCCCAAGTCAGATGGAAATCCCTGGCTCTACCAAAGGCCACTCTAGGGCCCAGACATCCAACCCCCAATTTGGATGGAGACTCTTGCTGTAGCAAGAAACTGTGCCAGATGCCAGAACTCGAGGCCATAAATACCAATGAGTAAACAGAAGCCCAAATTACAAACTATCCATGCAACAAAGACAAACTCAGAAATCAGGACCCAGGCCCAGATGCTTAGACATGAGAGTAAGAACACCATCAGCAACATCCAGGGTGCTACGTCCTCACTGGAACCCAGCTGTCTTAGGACAGCAAACCCTAAAAAATTCCAACACAGCACAAGCACAAGGGAAAAACCTTAAAACCAAGATCCCAAACTTATGTAGATGATAGAAGTCCTTAAAGGAGCTAGAGAAAGTACCCAAGGACCTGAAGGGGACTGCAACCCTGTAGGTGGAACAACAATATGAACTAACCAGTACCCCCTGAGTTCGTGTCTCTAGCTGCATATGTAGCAGAAGATGGCCTAATCAGCCATCACTGGGAAGAGAGGCCCCTTGGTCTTGTAAACTTTATATGACCCAGCACAGGGCAAGGCCTGGGCCAAGTAGTGGGAGTGGGTGGGTAGGGGAGCAGAGGTGGGGGGGAGGGGTATAGGAAACTTTTGGGATAGCATTTGAAATGTAAATAAAGAAAATAATAAAAAATAAAAATAAAAATAAAAATAAAAATAAAAAGAAGTCCTTAAAGAAGAAATGAGTGAATCTATTAAGGAAATCAAGGAAAGACAAATGAAAAATTGGAGGAAATTAGTAAATCCCTTAAGGAAATCAAGAACACCAAGAAAAAACAAACAAATATTCGAAGAAAACAAACTATTTAAGACGTTAAAAAAAGATAGAAGCAATAAAGAAAACAAAAGATGAAGGAATTATGGAAAAGAAAAATCTAGGTACTCAAAGAGGAACTACAGACACAGGTATCACGAACAGAATATAAGAGATGAAAGAGAGTATATCAGGTGTTGGAGATTCAATAGAAGAAATAGATACATGCATCAAAGAAAATATTAAATCTAAAAGTTTCCTGACACAAAACACCCAGGAAATCTGAGACACTATGAAAATACCAAACCTTAGACTACGAGGAATAGAAGGAAGAGAAGACTCTCAGCTTAGAGTCTGAAAATATTTACAACAAGATCAAAAAGGGCAAGCCTATAGAGGCAAAATATACAAACACCAAATACATTGGACCAGAAATAAAGTCACCTTGCTACATAATAATTAAAACAGTAAAAACACAGAGCAGAGAAAGAATATTAGAAGCTGCAAGGAACTCAATGAAAGAGGAAAACTCATAGCACTAAGTGCCAACATGAACATATCAGAGATCTTATTCTAGCAGCTGAACAGCACACTTGAAAGCTCTAGAACAAAATAAGCAAGCGCACCCAAGAGGAGTAGACAACAGAAAATAATCAAACTCAGAGCTGAAATTAATAAAATAGAAAGAAAGAGAACAATATAAAGAATCATTGAGATAAAGAGTTGGTTCTTGGAGAAAACCAACAGGATAAATAAACCTTTATGTAAACTAACTAAAAGACAAGGAGAGAATATCAAAATTAACAAAATCAGAAACAAAAAAAATGGAAATATAGCTTCCAGTTTCCATCTGCACCCCTAATATCCAGTGATAAGTGTATATTAGGCAAAGAGCCTGGAATAGCCACAATAAAACTCATGGACCACATGAAGCTTAAGAGGAAGGAAGACCTAAAAGTAGAGGATTCAATCCTATTTAGAAGGGGGAACAAAATAATCAAGGGAAGTAGAGGGTGTGAGGGACTTGGGAGGAAGAGAAGAAGGAGAGGGGGGGAAGAAGGGAAGAATCAGGTATGGGAGGAGGTGGAGGAGATGTATAGAGAGAGGGTCACAAAATTGAACAGAGGCATTTAGCAATGGGGGATGGGGAACTGGGGTAGCAACCAGAAAGTCCAGATGCCAGGAAAGCAAGCGCCTTCCAGGACTTTATAGGAATGATATTAGCTGAAATACCCCACAAAGGGGAGAGATAACCTATCCAGACCATATCCAGAGGTCAGGCATGTCCCCCACCCCAACCCTGGTTGAGGGATGAGGCCACTCACCTATCTCCAAAATTTTAACCCAGAATTGTTCCTGTCTAAAGGAAATACAGAGACAAAGAGTGGAGCAGAGACTAAAGGAAAGGCCATCCAGAGACTGCCCCACCTGGGAATCCATCCCACATGCAGACACCAAACCCAGACACTATTGTGGATGCCAAGAAATGCTGCCTGACAGGAGCCAGATACAGCTGTCTCCTGTGAGGCTCTGCCAAATCCTGACCAATACAGATGCTCTGGACTCAGCACAGAGACCACAGTGGGGAGTTAAGGGAAGGACTGGAGGAGCTGAAGGGGCCTTATCTGGCATCAAACGGAGTGTGGCCCTTCATACTGTGAAGGCTTGATGCCCCAGTCTAGAGAAATTCTAGGGCAGTGAGGCGGGAGTGGGTGGGTGTGGGGGGGAGCACCCTCATAAAGCAGGGTAAAGGGGGATGGGATAGGGCATTTATAGAGGGGACTCCAGGAAAGGTAAGAACATTTGAAATGTAAATAAATAAAATATCCAATTAAAAAATAAATAAAATAAAAATTAAAAAAGGAAAAAAGAAAAATAATGTTTATTATTTTCAATGTCAAAAAAAGGGGAAACATAACAGCAGACACCAAGAAAATCCAAAGACTTGTTAGGTCATACTTTAAAAAACTGTAATTTACCAGACTGGAAAATCTAAAAGAAATGGATAGCTTTCTAGATATATATCTCTTACCAAAATTAAATAAAATTTATATAAATGATTAAAATAGACCTATAACCCCTTAGGAAGTAGAAGCAGACATTAAAATTCTCCTAACCAAAAAGAGCACAGGGTCAGTTATATCTCAGAATTCTACCAAACTTTCAAAGAAGAGCTAATACCTATACTCCTCAAATTATTTCACATGTGCTCACACACACACACACACACACACACACACACACACGAGCACACAACAGAAGGAACATTGCCAAATTCGTTTTATGAGACTACAGTCACTCTCATACCCAAACCACCCAAAAATTAAACAACTAAAGCAAACTTTATATGCCCCATACAGGGGAACGCCAGGGCCAAGAAGTGGGAGTGGGTGGGCAAGGGAACAGGGTGGGGGAAGGGTATAGGGGACATTCAGGATAGCATTTGAAATGTAAATGAAGAAAATATCTAATAAAGTATGTTAAAAAAAATCACAGACCAATTTCCGTCATGAACATAGGTGCTTAAATACTTGCAAACCAAGTGCAAGAGCACAACGAAAAGATCATCTACCATGATCAAGTTGGTTTTATCCCAGAGATACAGGGATGGTTTAACCTTCAAAAGTCTTTTAATGTAATCCATCATATAAACAAATGGAAAGAAAACACACACACACACACGCACACACACACACACACACACACACACACACACACACACAAATCCAACGCCCCTTCATGTGATAAGTTTGGATGAGATCAGGTATTTAAGGAACATTCCTAAATTTAAAAAAAAACAATTTACAGCAAGCCAATGGCAAACATCAAATTAAATGTGAAGAAATTTAAAGCAATTCAACTAAAATCAGGAACAAGACAAGTTTGTTCACTCTCTCCATATCCATTCAATATAGTACTTGAGCAATAAGACAAAGGAAGAAGATCAAATGGATATACATTGGAAAGGAAGAAGTCAAAGTTTTGTTATTTGCAGATAATGTGATAGTATAGATAAGTGATCTAAAAAAAATCTATCAGGGAGCTCTGACAGTTGATATATACCTTCAAGAAAGTGGTCATATGTAAGATTAACTCAAATAAATCTTTAGCCCCTGAACTGCAAATGGATAAACAATAACAACAACAACAAAAAGCAAAAAACAAAACAAAACAAAACAAAACAAAACAACCTTGGAAACAATACTCTTCCCAATAGCTACAAATAGTATAAAAAAATCTTCAAATAATTCCATCCACAAATGTGAAAGACTTGTATGATAATAACTTCAAGTCTTTGAAGAAAGAAATTGAAGATATAAGAGCACGGAAAAATCTCCAGTGCTCATGGATTGGTAGGACAAATGTACAATTAGTAAAAATGGCCATCATACCAAAAGCAAGCTACAGATTCAATGAAATTCCCATCAAAATTCCAACACAATTATTTACAGACCTTGAAAGAACTTGAATATTCAACTTCATGTGGAAAAAACAAAAACCTCAAGATATCTAAAACAATTCTGTGCAATAAAAGAGCTTCCAGAGGTATCCCTGGGGTAATTTAAAACAAAAAACAAAAAAACTATGTGCTATTGGCGTAAAACAAACAGACTGACCAATGGATTAAATTGAAGACAGACATAAACCCACACACCTGTGAACACCTGATTTTTAATTAAGAAAGCAGAAATATACAATGAAAAAAAAAAGGCATCTTTAGCAAATGGTGCCAGTTTAACTGAATGTCTGCATGTAGAAGAGCGCAAATATCTATCACACTGAATAAAACTCAAGTCCAAGTGGATCAAAGACCTCAACATAAAACCAGATACACTAAACTTGATTGATGAGAAAATGGGAAATAGCCTTGAATGCATTGGCACAGTAGATAACTTCCTGAATAGAACACTAATAGTACAGGCACTAAGATGAATAATTAATAAATAGGACCTCATAAAACTGAAATTTTTCTGTAAGACAAAGGACATAGTAATAGGACAAAATGGCAACCTACATAATGGGGAATATTTTTAACAACTCCATATCTGATAGATGGATAATATCCAAAATATATAAAGAATTCAGGAAATTACTCATCAAAGAACCAAGTAATCTAATTTTAAAATGAGATACAGATCTAAACACAGATTTTTCAACAGAGGAATCTCAAATGGCTGAGAAACACTTAAAGTGATGTTCACCATCCCATCAGGGAAGTGCAGTATGATTTTAAGGTTCTGTCATACCTGTCAGAAAGAAGGGCTAGGACCAAAAAAAAAAAAAAAAAATACAAGTGACAACTCCTGTTGGTGTGGATATAGAGAAATTGGAACATTCCTCCGTTCCTGGTGGTAGTGCAAACTTGAACAGCTACTTTGGAAATCAATGTGGCACTTTCTCAGAAAATTGGAATAAATCTGCCTCAAAACTCAGCCCTACCACTCTTGGGAATATAGCGGGAGGGTGCTCCATCATAGCACAACGTAACTTGCTCACCTGTGCTCACAGCAGCTTCATTCATAGTAGGTAGGAACCGGGAATGATCTGTATGTCCCTCAAATGAAGAATGGATAAACAAATGTGGTTCAGCTACACAATGAAGTATTATTCTGCTCCTAAAAAACAATGACATAATGAAATTTAGATGCAACTGGAAAAAAATATTCTGAGTGAGATAACCCAAACCCAGGAAGACATACATAGTATGTACTCTCTTATAAATGATTATTAGCTGATTAGTAAAGGATAATCATGCTACAATCCATAAACCCAGAGGTCTTAGGTAATAAGGAGGACTCAATGTGGGGCTGGACGAATCCCCATAGGAAGAGGAAGTAGAATAGATTTCTTGCATGGACTAGGAGCTGGTAAGGGGATAGGAACAGGAGGTATCAGGGGGAGGTTGGGAATGGAAGGAGAGAGTAATAAAAGAGATGATTGGAATGGGGGAGGGGCATTTTAAGGGCAAGGTAGAAACCTAGGTGTCTTAGTCAGGGTTTCTATTCCTGCACAAACAGGCATTTTAAGGGCAAGGTAGAAACCTAGGTGTCTTAGTCAGGGTTTCTATTCCTGCACAAACATCATGACCAAGAAGCAAGTTGGGGAGGAAAGGGTTTATTAGGCTTACATTTCCATACTGCTGTTGATCACCAAAGGATGCAGGACTGGAACTCAAGCAGGTCAGAAAGCAGGAGCTGATGCAGAAGCCATGGAGGGATGTTCTTTACTGGCTTGCCTTCCCTGGCTTGCTTAGCCTGCTCTCTTATAGAACCCAAGACTACCAGCCCAGAGATGGTCCCACTCACAAGGGGCCTCTCCCCCTTGATCACTAATTGAGAAAATGCCCCACAGCTGGATCTCATGGAGGCATTTCCCCAACTGAAGCTCCTTTCTCTGTGATAACTCCAGCTGTGTCAAGTTGACACAAAACTAACCAGTACACTAGGGCAATGGAAACTCCCAGGAATCTATGAGGGTGATCCTAGTTAAGGCTTCTAGTAATAGGGGATACAAAGCTTAAACTTCCCAGCTTCTGTAACCAGGCAAGGGTTTCAGTGGTGGGACTGGGACACTAACCCAGTCACATAACCTTCAACCTATAATTTGTCCTGCCTGCAAGATGTGCTGGAGCAATGGTGATGCAGAACTTGTAGGAGTGGCCAGCTAATGACTGGTCCAACTTGAGACCCATGTCACAAGAGGGAGCACACACCTGACAATACCTAGATAGCCAAGAACCAGAAGCTGAATAGCCTAGAGACCTAGAACAAAACCCAACATTATTGGGGGCGGGGAGGAGTCATTGAAATGACTCCTAATGATATCCTGTTATCATCATAGCCTAGCATAATCATCATCAGAGAGGCTTCATCAAGCAACTGATAGCAACAGATGCAGAGAGTCACAGCCAAACATTAGGCCAAGCTCAGAAAATCTTAAGATAGATGAGGAGGAAGGATTGTAGATGCCATAGAGGTTGAGGACACCACAAGAAGATGGCCCACAGAAACAACTAAGCAGGGCTCACTGAAGTTCACAGAGATTAAAACCACACTGACCCCTATGGGTCTAACCTAGATCCTCTGCGAACACGTTACGGTTGAATACCTAGGTATTCTTATGAAACTCCTAAGAGTGGGAGAGGTTGTTGACGCTGACTATTTGGCCTGCTTTTGAGACCTTTTTCTTCCTACTGGGCTTCCTCATCCAGCCTTGATCTGAGGGTTTGTGCCTGGTCTTTCCAACAAGTAACTTTTTAAGCTGCATTGGGTTGATGTCCCTGGGAGGCCTGTTCTTTTCTAAAGGGAAACCAAGAAGGAATGAATCTGGGGGAGAGGGAAGGTATAGGGGAGGAAATGGGAGGAATGGAAGGAGAGAAAACTGACATTGGGATGTAATATATGAAAGAAGAATACATATAAGCACACACAATGGCAATAACAATGACAAAGACAGCTTTTCTAGAGACCTTTGTTATAAGCACACATATGTGTAGCCATGCATGTTTTACAAATATGATGTCACTTAAGTTTAAAGTTGTGATTATTTCCTATATAAAACAAGCTGAAATCTGCGAAAGGGACTAAATAGTGAGATCACAACTAGTAGAGGTAGTACTGACATTTGATCTCAAGTGGCCCAGAGAATGGAGTTCTCAAGGATGTCTCAGCAAGTGCAGCTTGATGCAATTAAGAGAAAGACATATTTGAGTTTGCCTGTGGCTTTCTCTTGCCTCTGTGACCTCATCCCATTATGGCATCCATCTTATCTGATGGGCAGCCTTTTCATGGCTTCTTGCCTAGGTCCCCTGTTGACTGACTCGTCCAAGACACAGTACTTGGGGTTTGGTCCAGGATTTTGATCTCTTTTTATACAATGTCATGATCCCCCTCCATCTCATCCTTGTGAAGATTCCTTAAAAGATAACAAATCTGAAGCCATGCTGGCTTCCCTGACTTTCTTCAGGTTTATGTACCCATCTGCCACAAACAGCAAAAACCTGTGTCACTTCTCAACGTAAGAAGACCAAAATGGACATTCAGTTTCCTGGACTTCTTCTTGTTGGTCTTCAAGCTCTCAAAAAGTGATTCTTTCTTCTTTTTGAGATAAGTTCTCGCTTGGTAACTCATAATCCACTTACCTCCATCTGCCATATGCTGCAACTACAGGTGAACACAACCATACCCAGTATGTGCATGACTTCCTCAGACAAAATTCCCAGTAACCATAGTAATTTTCCTTCCCTCCTTCCCTCCTTCCCTTTCTCCCTCCCGCCCTTTGTCTCTTTTTCTCCTCTTTCCACTCTCCCTTATCACTCCATCCATTCTCTGAGCAACTTTGATTGACATGACCTCTGAAACACATCTCAACTCCTCCCTTTCCCGTCTCCACTCTCACTATATTCACTGAAGCACCAGCAATGCAGCAGCCCTCCCTGTTCCCCCAAGTCAACCACTATACAACGTTAGGAAAAGTCATTTTAAATAACACTCCGATTGAAACGACACTCTGATTATGAGCATTTCAGTAGAATTCAAATGAAACCCAAGCCCTAACTCTTACAATCTTTTCATTATGGACCTAGCCCCTCTCACTTGAGGCTGTGTCACAGATACACAGATCTCCTTTCTGTTAGGTGAACTCACCTCTAAAGTGCTCTCAGGCTAGCCCTCCCCTTTAATGAGAATTCATGCAATACCCTCTTGCGACTCCATTGGTTCCCAGCCAAAAAGAACCTTGACTAACATGGGGGTAACTGTTAATGTCTCAGGAGACATCTTAATCATGACCAGGAGAATTCTGGTTTCTAGCAATGTTAAGTGCTAAACTTCTGACCCTGCACAAGATAGGCTCTACAGCAAAGAATTATTTGTTTCAATTTTCAATAGTGGAAGAGAAAACCAAACACATTCACTAATGCATAGAAAGCTCCTTCTCAGCTTTTTATATCTCAGTAATATTTTAATTTTAAGAGGCTTCCATGAGGAATCTCACCTAAGTCACTCACACATATGGCCAATGACAATATCCCACAATGTGTTCTCAGTACCAACTCACTATCTGTGTATGTCTTAGATGGCATCAGTGTAAGATCACTCCCATATTAAAGACACTGCCCCAACACCGAGCACAGAGAACAGTGATGGGAGTCTGTGCTGGAAGGGCTTCTAGGCAACCTTAATATGTGAAGGAGATGGACATTAGTATGAGCAAAGGATTCCCCTACAGCACAGAAAGTATTCATCCCTGTTTAACTGACATTTCAGTCATCAATCAAATAACCTACCAAATACCAGTTGTAGAACTAGATTAATTCTTAGAGTTGTTCTGTTTCTGACACGGCCTATACAACTGCTACAAGAGTAGCAGGCTGAGCCCGAGAGCAGACCAACTGAGTTAAGTCTTAACGTGCCAGACATACAGACATAGTGAGCATTAGGGTCAGCTCCAGCAGTGGGTAGCAGAATCTCATAGGAACTGGGGCCTGGGACAGAGAACAGGATCTGCTCCAAACTGACCTAGCAGGAAGAATGAAAAGTAGACTGTTTGGGCAAAATCAAACACTTTGCATGAATTAGGTAACAAATAACCAAGTTTTTAGAAGGGCAGCAGGCACCAGGCTAGGACTACACTTTAAGTTTTGGACTCTACAGGGTAGAGATAAGGCAGGTTAAAGGGGTGGCTCCATGATTAAGAGAAAGCAGTGCTCCTGCAGAGGACCAAATCTTGGTTCATAGTACCAACGTCAGGCAACTCACAACCACATGTGACTCCAATTCCTGGGGATCTGATAGGTCTGGCCTCTGCATCATAAGCACCTGCATTAATGTGCACAAACCCACACAACCACACATACATACACATAAGTAAAAGTTTGAAATAAGTATAGTTAGCAAAAGCAAGGTTCACCTCAAGTACCATTGCCCAGCCTGACATGCTGCCAAGTCAGGAATTCTGGCAAAATGGAAAAAATCAATATGAGGTGTGGAAACTTTTCATAATAAAATTCCTTGGTCCTTGCTTATGTTTTCTGTGTTGGTAGGGAGTCTAGCAGCAGATCTGAGTGAATATACCCCCAAGGAGGTTAACACTGAGAATTAAGTTCACATTTAGACCACACAAAATTACAAAGCTCTCTTAGCACCTGCCTAGAAAGACAGAAGCCCTACCATCTGACATCTAATCTTCCTGTCTTAGTAAGAGAACATTGGTTTTATTTTGAGCATCAATAACTCCAGTTAAAAATGCATTTCAACCTCCCTCTCAGCTGTGTATGACTAAGCTACATGTAACCCCCAGTTTTATGCAACTGAACTGTAGCCAAGTAGCTACAGTTGTACCTGTACCTGTCCCCCATTTCTGCTGTGAGTCACTCTAAGGTCAACATGACCTATAGACAAGTAACTATGACTAGAAGCCATGAACTAGAAATTGCATAGCACAAAGATAGAACACACAGATGGGCAGGCAGAACTGCCATACCACCCGTGGCATGCTTTCTCTAGATTTATAATTTTCTTTTGTTTGTTTTTTAATGCAAGAGACCTAAAATATCTGTTTTTGCTTTTATTCACAAGTAAGTTGGCTTTTCCACTATATGCAGCTTTCAACTGATGTAGAAAGTTAGTGCAGGGGGACTTCAGCCTGAGTCTGCTCTGTCCTCAAGATTTAGTGCTTGGATGAACATGGTGCCTGGAATACAGGCAGACTGTTCACTGGCTGATGGCAGCACAGAGCAGAGAAGGGCTGACACCAGACACTCCTGTGCTTATGCTATTACATATAGAGAACGACATATGTGCTTATGCTATTACATATAGAGAACGACATATGTGCTTATGCTATTACATATAGAGAACGACATATTGAACGTCTCACCCCAGCCACACTGATTCTCTAGCTGACTTTGAGAAAGTGGTCATGTTGAAAGGTCTCTAGGCTACAAAAAGCCGGTTATTCCTCTGGAATCCTATGCCAACTTCATGGTTTCTCCATCCAACAGTCATCCAAAGTGCCCTCCATCCTACAGCCACAGGAGAATGGATTCTACCAACGACTTTCACAGACTTAGAAGTAAAATCCTGAGTCTTCCTTCAGAACACAGCCCAGGTAATACCTAAGATAAAGGTTTCTGAGGGCCTGAACAGGGAACTCAGATAAGCTGCACCTGACTTACATCTTGTAGTCAGCCCCAGAGTCTCCGGTTATTTGTGATGCAAACTAAGATTACTGCCAAGAGAATGTGAGGTTATTCTATCTCTCTCAGATTTCCAATGGCTATAGTCTGAGTTAGCACTCCACTACCAAAGAAGCTGTGCAAGTGTGAGACTCACAGCTAATTGACTTCATCTGTAACATCCCCCACACTAAATGAGACTGAGCATGAGACTCTGCACTTGGGAGTGTGAGCTCCCACACACTTCCCAAGTGCAGTCATGTGCTCACTTCTTTCCACTCTTTTTTAAATGAATTAATTTGCTTACATTCCAAATGATGCTGTCTCTCTCTTCCCTCCTCCAAGTCCCTTCCTCTCCCCTCCCACCCATCCTCAGAAAAGGAGAGCCCTCCCATTGATATCAATCAGTCTTGGCATACCAAGTTCCTATAAGACTAGGTTCTTCTTCTACTATTGAGCTAGACAAGTTAGGGGAAAGGGATGCAAATGCAGGCAGTGTAGTCAGAGATGGCCCCTGCTCCTGCTGTTAAGAGTCCTACATAAAGATTCAGCTGTACAACAGTTACATATGTGCAGAGAGTCTAGGTCCATCCCATGCATGCTCTCTAGTTGGTGGTTCAGTCTCTGTGAGCTCCTATGGGCCCTGGTTAGTTGATTCTGTAGGTTTTCTTCAGGTGTCCTTGACCCCTCTGGCTTCAACAATCTGTCGTCCCTATCTTCTGCAGGATTCTCCATGCTCCATCTATCGTTTGGCAGTGGGAACCCTGCATCTGTTTCTATCATTTACTGGGTAAAGCTTCTCAGGTGATAGTTATGGTAGGCTTCTGTTTGCAAGTATAGCAGAATATCATTAATAATGTCAGGAGTGGGCTCTCTCTCCCGGCAGTGTGTCTCCTGCTGGAACAATCATTAGTTGGCTACTTCCTCAATTTCTGCTCTATCTTTACCCTGCTCTATCTTGTAGGCAGGACAAATTGTGGGTAGAAGATTTTGGGGCCAGGTTTAGTGTCCCAATCTCTCCATTGGAAGTTGTGCCTAGTTACAGGAGATGTCCAGTTCGTGCCCCATGTCTCTCATTATTAGGAGTCTTAGCTAATGTAACCCTCATGTATTCCTGAGCTATTCCATTTTCTGAGGTTTCTGACTGGTCCCAGAGATGCCTGCTTCCATTCCAGCTGTCTATTTCAGTTCTCTCCCCCTTTGTCCTCCCACTTGATTCCTCTTGTTTTCTCCCCATCCTCTCCTCCACTCAGTCCCCTTCTTCCCTCCATCCCTGATATCTATCCTTTTTCTTCTCAAGCATTCCCTCCCCCTTGGGCCCTCCTGGTTATTTAGTTTCTTTGGGTCTGTGGACTCTGGTTATATCTATCCAGAGTCCTGCAGAAGGAGTAGCCAAGAGCCTGCTCTACTTACAAATTGAGCTGTGCTAGTGCAGTACTGACTGGCCAAAGGTGGATATTTTGTGCTAATGCACCTTTTTAAGAAGGAAGAAGTAGACAAGAAATATTCCAGATTCGTATCCACCCAAAGAGATTATGAATATTAAGTAAACACAGAGATTCTCAGACAAAGGGGTGCCACAGGACTGAAAACACAATTATTCATTTACATACTTGCAAGATTTCAGGCTCCAGGTAAAGGAAAACCTTGTAAGCACTTATGAAATTCAATCTATAACCCTTGAAAAAGTAAACACCTCTCATATGGAAAATGAAACAGCATGTTCTTTGGTGTCCTAAATAAGAATAGCACCATTTGATAGTCGCATGCCTTTCCATGGTTGTACTGAAAAGGGAGGTGATCTACCTCTACAGTGAAGTCTGGGCCCAGACATTCTCTTTTCTATACTACGCTATATGGGAGTCCACAGCTCTGGCCTGAGCAAGCACAGCCAGAAGTTTGATTTCAAAATGTCTAATTGATTGCTAATCATTTTTAAGTTCATGACCCTGGTTTACTCTAAACAAAAACCTAACTTGTTTAAAACAGATGAATCCTTCAACTCACAAGATAAATTAGTATTAAAAAGATATGTTACCTAAAATGGAAATGTGCTAAAAATATTTTCATTTTATGTTGGTATAATTTGTTTAGTGCATTATACAGATTTTGTTTTTCTTTCTCCTAGAATAGCAAAACAAGACAGTCTAAGAACAAAACATGGATAAGTACTTACAAGACAATTGACAAAAGAAGAGTCCATTATTTCAGAAGTTTTAAAACAAATCCAACCATTCTGTCAGTGACTCCAAGTTGCCATTAAAATATTTATATATTTAGAGTATATATTTAGAGCTCTTTCTGGATAGATTTCCTTTTAAGCTTCTATTTTCATGCTGATATGTGAAAGAGATAAATTTTCAGTGTTCCACAGTCCCAAAGTGGAAATTTACTACATATCTGAGGCATCATCAGACAGAGGTTAACTAGACATAACTAATCACATTTTCTTATTTTCAGAGGAAATATGACATTGAAATCACATTTCTTTATCATTAAAAATTTCAGTACCTATTTCACATGTTGAAACTGACTTTGCAAACAATTTATCATTGGGGGTAGATTTTTAAAAGCATATTTCATTAATGGGGAGGTTCCTCAGAAAGCTGAGACTTGATCTACTTCAAGACCCAGCTATACCTAACTCCTGGACAACCCAAAAGATGCTCCATCCTACTACAATGAAACTATGTTTTTAGTTGCTTTATTCATAATAGCCAAAAACCAGAAACAACCTAGATGTCCCTCAAGTGAAGAATAAGTAAACAAAATGTTGTATATTTATACAATGGAGTATTACTTAGCTTTTTTTAAAAAAAAAAAGATATCATTAAATTCGCAGGCAGATGTATGAAACTAGAAAAATAATCATCCTGAGTGAGGTAACCCAGACCCAGAAAGACAAACGTGGTATGTACTTACTTATAAGTGGACATTACCTGTTAAATAAAGGATAAGCAAGCTATAATTCACAGTGAGGCTAGTTCTAAGGAGGGAGGGGGACACATTGCTCTCCTTGGGAAGAGAAAATAGAATATAGACTTCAGAGGTGAACTAGGGGCAAATTTGGGTGGAAAAAGGAGTTTAGGTGGAAGGGATAAAGGGAGTGAGTACTAAGAAAAGAGAGAACAGGGGCACTTGGGGGAGATGTAGAAACCTAGTACAATGGAAACTCCCTGAAAGCTATAAGAATGACTCTGAAGAAATCTCCAAGTAATAGGTGATATGGAGCCCAAACTGGCCATCTTCTATAACCAGGCAAGTCTCCCAGCAATGAGGCTGGGACATCAACCCAATCACTAAACCTTCAGCCTACAATATGCTCTTCCTCCAAGATGTGCTGGAGTAATGGTGGCACAGAACTTGCAGGAGGGGCCAACCAATGACTGGTCCTACTTGAGGCTATGCCATGAAGGAAGTCCACTCCTGACACTGCCTGGGAGGCCAGGAACCAGCAGCTGATCAGCAGAGACCTAGGATAGAAGCAAATACAACTGAAGAGAGGGGAGGAAGGACAGACTAAGAAAAGAATATCAATGAGATGAGACCTAACAATGTTCCTTCTATCACAGATCGGTGCCTAGCCCAATTGTCATCACAAAGGCTTCATCTAGCCAACGGATGCAGAGACCCACAGCCAAGCATAATGGAAAGCCAGGGGATCCCCTCAGAAGTTGGGGAAGGAGAATTCTAGGAGCCAGAAAGGAGAATATAACCTACAGAATCAACCAAGCAGGGCTCACAGGGGCTCACAGAGACTGTGAACACAGACTCTGTATGGGCCGGAGCTGGGTCATACGTGTTATGGTGTGTTGCTTGGTGTCCTTGTGGAACCCCACCAGTGGGAGTGGGGAGTATCTCTGACTCTTTTGTCTGCACTTGGGGCCCTTTTACTTCTACTGGGTCACCTGACCAGCCTTGATATAAGAGTTTGTGCCTAGTCCTAGGAGGAGTGGATCTGGGGGAGAGGAGAGGGGGTAGGGGGACTGGGAGAAGTGAAAGTGGGGGAACAAATGGTCAGAATGTAACGTATATAAAGAATAAAAATAAAATTAAAAAAAGAAAATGAAACCAGGAAAAAAAGGGCATATTTCTTCAACAAAATATACTTGTGATTCAAGATCATGAAAGTTAAGACAGATTTAGACTTAAGTACATTTAAATTATTCATCATTTCTAAAGAACAGCAAGGAAAATTAGCAAGGAATAATTCCTTTTCTAGTTATTTAAATCGGCAGCATTAGTAGAAAGAGGCTCCATTGTATACACTCTATTATAGTTTACTTTCTAGTGCTGTGATTACCACCATGCCTAAAAGCAACTTGGGGGAGAAAGGGTTTCTTTAAGTTATAGGTTACAACCTGTCATCAAAGGAAGCCAAGGGGCCTGGAAACAAGAACTGAAGCAAAGACCAGAGGAAGCAATGTCCTGTCCTGCTCCAAGGCTCACATTCAACTCCCTTCCTTATGCAATCCAGGCCCACCTAGCCAAGATGGCATCGCCACAGGGGTACAATCCCTCCTGTGTCAATCAGCAATCCAGAAAATGCCTCATGGACATGTCTGTGAGCCAATCTGATGAAAGCAATTCCAAAACTGAGATGCCCTCTTTGTAGGTATGAGCCAGTATCAGTCATCACGCAGTCTTTTATGAACACGGTCAAATGGCTGTGGATAACTATGCATAGGCTTAGTAGAAAATAGATCTTCACTGATGACACTATAAGGCAGAGGCAGAGAGGAACCATTCTAAGAGAAAAGCAGCTAATGCTGAGATACACATAATCCAAGTGCTGAGAATATGTGACTGCTGAATACTCACTCCTAGAAAGATCTGTATCACCCAATCTCGAGGCCCATACAGCATCATGGAAGACAATACAGAAAGAATACGATAGCCAGGTGATGGAAGGAGCATCACTAGACACCACCATCCAGATATAACATGGCCATCGAAATCCTGAATACCCAGCAGCAATGAATACCTGTGCCAAGACTGAACCTTCTACAGTCCATCACAGATGGAGGGGTACCAGTGAGGCCCCATCCATGCTTAAGGAGCTGTTGACTGTGAGTGGTCACTGTTGGAGCAACTGACATTTTCTTCAATAGTGTAGCTATTGAAATGGGGACAGGGGTTAGAGTCAAAGAAGACAGGATTCAGAGGAAAAGGAGGTAACAAAGAGATGGACATAAGCATAGGATATCACATGTGTGTATGTAGCTGTCAAAAGTAAAATGGTTTCAAAAGACAATGCAAGTTGTATTTATTATTGCCTTGAAGGAAGTTGTCCTTTTTAAAGTAATTCCTTTTAATTAAATCAATTACTTCTGAATCAATGGGACATTCTTCTAGATATTTTCAGGCATTCATGAAAACCTTGCAACATCCTCAACATCAAGTTAACTATCTAGAAGAGAACTAGGATTAACATTTAAAAACTACAAATAAAATTCTGAAGTCTATAATTCAGATTCCACAATTAACATGGGGACAGGAAACTTGAGTTATTTGTGCTGCTTAATGTGATCCAAAATGGCTTTCTTAAAGATTAGTGCTCTAGTTCCCAAATTTCTACCTTTCATCTGTTCTTTTCAGAGATATGAATAATATATCAAGTCTACATCAAGCTAATTTTACTTTTCACTGCTAAAGCATTCTATCTTTATGAAAGATCACAACGTGGCAGGGTGGATCACATGTACAGGCACTATCTGGTCAACCATCCTGTGAACATGCTGTATTCCATTGAAGACCTGAGACTTCCAACGTGACAGGTGTCTGTCTAGTTGCTGCTTTCTTGATTTATTAATTCTTGACAATGTGACACAGAAAATCCTGTATTTGATGATGCATTTGAAAGTAGTGGCTAATTTTGCTTTTTATTTAACACTGGGAGGTGGGGCAACAAAATAGTGGGTGCAGGGAATTTACATCCTTAGCACACGACACCTTCTGCCTCCCAAGTCAACTCCCACCTATATTATAACTATTCTTTTTAAAAATAATGTTTGTTTTTATTTTATGTGCCTGCATATATGTCTGTGTGAGGGTGTCAGATTCTCTGGTACTGGAATTACAGACAGTTGTGAATGGCCATGTGGGTGCTGAGAAATGAACCCAGGTTCTTGGGAAGAGCAGTCAGTGCTCTTAACTGCTGAGACATCTCTCCAGCCCCTGTAATTGCTATTCTTAGGTAATGTATCTTCTTTCTCATCTCTTTTTACTTTTCTCCTTTACTTCCCTTTTTGTCCTTCCTCCGTCTCTCCCTTCCTTCTTAATACACAACTGAGCATGTTTGGAAACAACATTTAGATTTAGAAAGACAACAGAAGTTTCCGACTAAACACAAGGGGGTTGGCGATCATAAGTAGCCTACCATGTAATTCTGGCTTAGACCATTGTGTCCATATCTCTGAAAGGAAAGCACAAAGGCCCTCTTGAGTTTATTGTGAATGTTATTAAATGACACCCTTTACCTAAAATGCTCTTGAAACCTTAAAATATTTTATATTTAAGAATTGTTGTAAATAGTATATGCCACCAAATTAAAGACAACTTAGTGCTGATTAACTGTAGCATTTCTTCAGAGTCTTATATTTGCCTATCATCCCCCTTGTAGTCATCATTATTAAAGTTTACATCTAAATGAAAGGTGAACTGTAAGGATAAGAAAGGCTTTAAATGACTCAACTCTCTGCAAATGGTAAATGATCCATTCACCAGTATATTAGAAGTTTTTGTATATCAACTAAGGAATAAAACCAAAATAGGTTAGGGATTAAGGAAATCTAAATGAAGGTCAGGGACTCACTGGTATGCAATCTCCCGTGGCATGTTATAATTTGATTCGTTTATGTACTTTTTAAATTGAAATATGAGTGCCTTCACAGCAGGACTTATTCTTTCTGCTTATATATTCTGTATGTAGCTGGAAAGAAAAGTGAGTGGGTCAGTGGAAGTTCAGCTTCCAGCTACCTATCCTCCCTTCTTAACAGTATTAAATATTGCTTTCCAATATTTAAGCACTTTGTAAATACTGAGAATGTGTACAGTTGTGAGTGTTCAAACAAAGGGAAAGTAACCATAGTCCCTTATAAACCTGAAGTTTTCCAGTGTCAGGTTGCACCATTACATTTCACTTTTATTTGTATCTAGTATGGGATATATCAAGGAATAGTTGTTATCCCTTTATGTAAAATTGAAGTTGGGGCACAATCAGGATAATGTGCTCAGATGATTTAAGCCATAAGTAAGTATTAATCATGGTTTGAAATTACTAATTTTTTTTTTCTTTTCTGTTAAATGGTTTCAGTATCCTGGACCTTGGGTGTTCCTGAAGTTGTGGGCTGGAAAATCAGTACTAAGTTACTCCTTGGAGCCATATGCACACTGGGAGCTTGTGAATTCTGTGCACACTTGCGAGAAGAGTGAGTTAAATGTGGAACTTCATAAGGCAACTCAAAGGATGACTGTTTCTTAAGGTGGCCATAGTCTTTCTAAATGAAGTTCATTGATGTAACAATGACAGATAATAGAAATACATATAGCTTGGATAGATGCCCATGGTATACCATTCCTAAGGACTCCAGGGAACACCTCTGTCTCTAAGGACTGCAGGGAGCACCTCTGTCTCTAAGGACTGCGGGGAGCATCTCTGTCTCTAAGGACTGCGGGGAGCACCTCTGTCTCTAAGGACTGCGGGGAGCACCTCTGTCTCTAAGGACTGCGGGGAGCACCTCTGTCTCTA